>NC_067149.1:51824391-52124391 GCF_903995435.1 Acomys russatus | reverse complement strand
TAGATTTATGTGCTTTCTCTATCTAATCTTTGCATGCTTATCTTTCAGTCTCCTGGCCTCCAAGGACCTCCAGAATGTCAGCTAAGCACACAGCTTCCCTTATGCTTTTGGAAAAGAACTTGGTGTCAGGAGCCAGATTGCCTTGGCCTTGAACCCAGCTCTATCACTTAGATGCAGCAGTATTTAAAGATGCTGGATGCCTGTACTGTCGTCACTTTCCTCTCTTGTAAGGGGAGGGTACTAATAGGAGTGCCTCTGGTTTGTATCAGGGTTCAATGATTAATACACCGAGAACAGGGCTTAGAACAGTGCCCACAAAAGAGACAGGTATAAAACAATAACTACAGATAAACATTCTTAGATAAACATGGTGTTATTTAGCACCATGGCATATGTGGGTGACTTACAGAGGAGACCTCACCCCTGATCCTGCCTCTCTTCCTCTGTATCGCAGTTTTCAATTCCTCTCTCTCCCCTCTCCTGCAGGGCCTTGCTGCTTTGCCAAGTGTGGGCTTTCCTGGCTTCCAGATCTGCCCACATGTGCATGTTTCTCTTTCCCATCCCTCTTGGAACCTTCTTTCCTTACCAGCTTATTTGTTCCACTTAGGAAGAGCTAGAGCCTGGCTGGCAGCTCTTGCAGTTGGCTTTACCTCTGCACCACCGCATCGTAAAACCATTCCCTCTGTTGCTTAGAAATCTCTTTGATCCGCGTTTTAGCGTATCTTTTCCCCCAGCAGATGTTTCTGAGGAGTGAGAGGATTTTCCTTCTCCCGGTTGCCCGGCCTCACGCCACTCCAAGCTTGTGATCATTTGGGATCGGTTCCCTAGCTGACCGCAGAGGTTTCCCAGGTCCAACAACACCAGAACAGCCTGGCATCCAGGACTTTCTATAACGTTGACTTCAAGGGAGGCAGGCGCAGGGAAGATGCTAGAGATCCCTGCAGGGTGCAGATGGAGTTTCCGAGACACATTCCAGGAGCGCTTTGATCCAGGCTAGACATGATATAGCTTGTACCCTATGGCGTGTTAGCAGAAATGTAAGCTTACCTGGCCTGTTATAGACCATCACAGAAGCAATAAGCTTGAGCAGACAACTGAGAGTCGGGGCATGCATATGTTGACTGGGGTTGCCATGGCAAAGCCTCTAAAGGTAACAAAAAACTTGTTTTGTTTTTTAAAAAACAGTTCTAGAGGCCAGATACACAAAGTCATGGTGTGAGGAGGACCATGCTCCATGTGAAGGCACCAAGGAAGCTGTTGTCCTTGCCTCTTTCTTGCACCTGGTAGCCAGGAGCATTTCCTAGTTTATCAACTCATCCCTGAAATCCATCGTAGGTGCTGTCTTTACACCCCCCTCCCTCCATACATACTTGCCTCCGTGTTTATAAAGACCCCAGTCTTACAAGCTTTGGGTCTATGTTCCTGACTTAACTAACTAGATTGCTTCTGCAAAGATTTCTTTTTTTTTTTTTTTTTTTTTCTTGTGCACGAGGGAGCATCCCAAGGTTCTGAGTTGGGCTACATGGAGTCAGTCACACAGCCAGTTATTTTTAGGATAAAGCCTAACAGGGGCAAGCCCCACCAACCCTCAACACCCCAAGGATCTGGGTCTTTTAATCAGCCCAAGAGCTGCAATGCCAAAGAGGAAGGCGCTTTCTCCATCCCAGATTCCATTCAGCTCTTTCCATTTCCAATGCCTCTTTTGCCTTTCACTGTCAGCCATGGTGAGTCTGAGACTTGTGAGGGAAAGCAAGTAGGTAGGCCACTGTGGGGGAACAGGCGGTGTTGCGAAGCAGAGGGAGGGAGTAGAGGTGGGGTTGAAGTGCAGAGCAGAAGCATTCAGGGAGCTGAGCAAAAGTTTGGGGAGGGCACACAGGTTTAAGGTGATTGTGAGTTCTCATCCCAGCCCTGCCTCTAGGCTTCCGGAACTCAGCCTTGAAGTATCAAGGACAACAGCTTCTGTGGGGAAGACTGAGGCAGATGGTATCTTTGGGAATCCCTTCTGGGCCAAAACAGAATTCTCAGCTGGAGAACATGAGGAGCAAATGGGAGCTCTGGGCCAGCCCCCTGCCGTGAGCACAGCCTGTCTTCCTGTGGAAACATCTTGGAGTGGGATTTGGGAGCAAGGCTGCCCTGCCCACAGGGTCATGCAGCACACATCTGGCGCCTGCCTGAGTGTCTTTAAACTGCCCCCACCACTCCCCTCCCAGCTCCTGGCTCTCTCCACATGGAAGCCTGCTACTCCTCTTTATGAATCGCATTACTCCCCGGCTGCACACATCTGTCTTCGATCGCTGTCAGCTAGGGGAGACTACGCCAAGCTTCACAAGCGCAGGCTGGGTTAAAACTGTGAAGCAACCGCGAGGTGAGAGGAAGATGCTTGTGACTTGGGGCTGTGATGTAGCAGTGCCAGGGCGTGGCTTTCCCTCGGACTCCAGGAGGAAGAGGGAAGCTACCATGGAAAAATGGATCTTTGGACCATGTTTGCATGTCTACCCCATTACAGTATTTATGCCCATACACAGAGACATGCATGCAAAAAAAAAAAAAAAAAAGTCCCCACAGAGGCACACAAACACACACCACGTAGTTTGAATGCCCGCTAAGCCCTATTCATGCCATCCTAGTTGACATGCATTCTTTCTTAAGAATAGCCGAAACTTGAACCTCGTTCATATGGGCGATGGAGAAAAGGAGCTGGGTGTGATTCACAAAAATTGAGGTCTTGCTCAGAGCACTCAGTAGCTAAACCGAGATGTGTCGCTGACTCGAGAGTGAAGATTTTAAGAAGGTGACCTCTCTCCGTCCTTCCTCCAAAGCCACTGGAGTATTTGGCGGGGATGGTGGAGGAGAAGCATCAGGAAGGAGGATGGTAGTCAGAGAGGGCAGTTCAGGGACCTTAGGAGAACAGTAGTAACCCTAGAAGGCTGAGGGCGATGAAGGCCACCCCAACCTGGTAGACATAACCACTGTAGGAGCAGAAGGGTAAAGGAGGGGTGTGGTCCCACAGCAAGGGAGGCATGCTGCTCTGGATTGGTGTTGGGAATTGTACATCTGCTGCTAAGCCATCGGAGGTCAAATGGAGCTGCATTGTATACAGAGACATTTAGGTCTCTTGGGATGAGTTGGCTCTTAGTGGGATAAGGTACCCTGCCTGGCCAATGTCAAGTAGCATCAGCTTCCTCAGTCACCATGACAACCAGAAACACCTGTGTTTCCAAATGTCTTCTAATGGGCCAATCCTGGCCTCTCAAGGATCTCATAGGTCAACATGATTTGCTAAGTGAAATGGAAATGAGCAGCATTCCACTTCCATGACTTTTTGCAACTTTTTACCCTCAAAATTTGTGGAAAGGCGGGATCTGGCAGCTCTTATGTCCCATGTAGAACTTCAATGGTGGTCTTTAATTCATCTCCTGCTTAGGACCAAGGCAGAGCAGAAGGGGTCTCCTTGAGACAGGTGTATAGGATCAATGCTCCATACCTTCTGTTTTTATCTGTGGCTGTGAGCTCTGGCCCCACCTCTATCTCCCCCAGCCTCATTGGCTCAGCTCCTGAGGTCAAAGCTCTGACATGAATCTGTCAAGTGTCTGGCTGCTAGAGAGGAGGTTTGTAGAAGATCCCCTTCCTGTAGCTCAGCTCTCATGGGTGTCTGCATGCTGGTATTTGCCAAGACTCTTCCCAGGCTTCCTGGAATAGACACGGAAAGAGAGCAAGCTTCATTGGGACAAATGACTTGGGCCCAAGTTGACCCCTTGTTTCTACATGACTGTTCAGTGACTAGGGAGTATGTTGCTAACTCACCCAGGAGAACTAGCTGCAGGAAGAGTGACCTGCTGTTGCCAGACCCCATGCCCAGTTGGCTGCAGGGTTGAGATAGTCTCTGCCTGGGTCCACATACCTGTAAGGGCCACAAAGTCACCATCTATCTGTCGTCACTACAGAGTCTAGAGTAAGAACAAAGAAGAAATCTTTGGTGTCTTCTGGAATTCAGAATGGACACTATAGAGTTGCTGGTGAGTCCGCAGGTGAGATGCGCATGGCCAGGTGCTGGGCATTAACCAAGTGCGCCCAATGCCAGGAAGTTCTGGGAACCTGTGATCTGATGGGTACTGGTGTCCTCTTCGCTGCCTGGGCTCTCTCCAGGTCTGACCACAATGCTTCTCATCCTCATGGAGAATCTCCTTTATCTCCGTTTCCACAGTCCTGTCTGGTGTTGAGACCCACAGCACCCTCGCTCCCGCCCGTGGAAATTGTGCCCTGCGTGGCCTTCGAGGATGTCATCTTTCTCAGAATCTCTCTTCTCTCTGGCAGGAGCCTACTGTCATGGCTTTCATCCTTCCACTTTTCCCTGAAGACTCTCCTCTTCCTTCCCTGGGCTCATTCCTCTTTCTACAGAGCACCCCTCCCCCCATCATCAAGGATTCCAAGGATCTAAACCTGCATGAGGAGGCCTCTCAAATACTCAAAGATTTTTCCACAAAGCAACACATCCACATACCCAACTGATCCACAGGTGCTCCCCCAAGTGGCTAATAGGTCCCTTAAATTCAGTGCTCCCCAAACTAAGCTGGGGAATGCCCCCACGCCTTTCCACCTCCAGTGACTCTTCTTCATTGTTTTCCATTTTACTAAAGGGACCGCCTGCTCCTACACCTGGTCAAGTCGGGACCATGGGAGACATCTGCAGGTGATCTCTCTCTCTGTCGTCAGATAAGCCCAAGCCCTCATAACCCTAATCTCCAAGATTACTCTTTAATTTCTCCTGTCTCTTTCCAAGTGTCAGGACCCCAATTTAAAAAAAAAAAACACTACCTTAAAAATATCTCTCACCATTCTCTACATTTGAAAAAGGCCACTGGCTCATTTTCCCACTTGAAACTATACAGCGTTGCTTCAGTGTCGCCACTATCACCCCCTCCTCTTCCTCTACCTTTTCCTCCCTCTCCACCTCTTTACTTCTGAGCCTCAGCACCTAGGCATTTGTTCCTATTCCTAGGATACACACCCCTCTGTACCTGTATCCATACTGTACCCAATTTTAGTCATCCTTGAGATGGCAATTTAATCAGCACTCTCCCAAAGACTTCTCTAGCCCTCCGTCTTAGATCCAGCTCCTTGCTATGTGCTCCAATAAACACCAGAGTTTTTTTTCCTAACTCCCAATATTCCTTATTGTAACTCCAGGCTCAACACCCCTGTCACTGGCTTCTTGAAGGTAGGAAACGTTTCTACTCTTTGTAGCAGTGTATGCCACTGTGAAAGTGTTACCAGCCATAACTAGTGCCTGGTGTATCCCAGATAGTCAACAAAAAATTGTTGAATGAACGGATGAGTGAATGAAAGGTGCTTTCCTAGCAAAGACCTGGAAGACGATGAAAGGCCAGGGCTAGATTAAGGAAACACTTCCTCAGGGTAACATTATGAATTCCCAGCACAGGTGACTAACCTTCATTCACTCTGGAAAACATGTATTCCATGCTCTGTAGCCAAGCAAAAAACTGAATAAGGATTAATCCCTTCTCACAAAGAGCTTAGACTTCCTCTGAAACTCCTTTAAAGTTCTGGAATGATTTTGGCAGGTCGATAAGTTGGTCTTTGTTTCTCTGTGGCCAGTGGTGTACATGCACGCGTGCATGCACACACACACACACACACACACACACACACACACACACCAAGGGACATCCCCTGCGCATCAATGGGCATGCCCTAACCTTTCTTCTGTTTCACAAGATGGAAATCCGTACTACAGCCTGGATACATTGGCATGTTGTGGAGATTCTTATTAGCTGTAGCTCTCAGGGACAACAGGGCAAGTCTGTCTCCTTTCATACCAGGTTTGGCTCTTCAGAAAATGCTCCTTTTGTGCTTAGGACTCTTTTTTTTTTTTTTTTTTTTTTTTTTTTTTTCTGACTTTTCAGTGGGATGAGGTTAGAAATGTGAAAGGTGACCACACCCTTCTCCTTGACCCCAAGAAGGCTTCTTTGATACCTTATACCCAGAGGCAGCCAGGTCTGTGGGTAAAATGGTGTGCCTGGGGGAAGGCTTTGGGGAAATTTAAGTCTCCCAGGCAGGACAAATGTCTCTTACACGCAAGGATGTTGCTTTCTTTTCTAAGGTGACATGTTGCTCTAATCTAGGCTTGCTTTCCCTCCCTCCCTTCTTTCCTCCCTCTCCCCCCTCCCTCCCTCCCTCTCTCTCTCTCTCTCTCTCTCTCTCTCTCTCTCTCTCTCTCTCTCTCCCTCCCTCCTTCCCTCTCTCCCTCCCTCCTTCCCTCTCTCTCTCCCTCTCCCTCCCTCTCTCTCTCTCTCTCTCTCTCTCTCTCTCTCTCTCTCTCTCTCTCTCTCACATACACACACACCTCACAGCAAGGGGCTGTTTCCTGGAGGTCCTTGAAGCCATTCCATCATCGCCTGAACTGTTTCTGTTTCACTTGTCTTCAGGGAGGAATGGTGCCTGTTGGACTGCTGCCTGGCCGTGAAATTTCATTTCCATTTCTTACACCTGCGCCTGCAATCAGAGAGACACAAGACCAGAGCTCATAGACATTGTCTTATCAAGGTGCTAAGGCTGTCGTTTCCCAACAGGGCTGTGGCCCTGAGCAGGTTGCGTCAGCAGAGAATTGAAGGGGGCTGCATCTCTTTAGCCGCCTTCACTCTTCCTCATTTTTGCTTGAGAAGTCCTTGTACTTGGTGCAATGCTTTGAGGTCTGACATCGGACATACATTTCATAAGTCCTTGCAGATGATGCCTGGGATTTGCAACGTGCTCAGAAACACCAGCTTATCCTCTTGCCAGTTCCTTTGTCCTGAGCGCACCTGATCACTCTAACTCACCGGGACAGACCTCACCTGGGCCACGCTCTTCGCCACACAAGGCTGGTTGCACAGGAGACCTTTTCTCTTTCCGAGGTCTCTGCACCATTGCTCGGCACATATTAGATGCTCGTTTATTGATCCCTCTCTTGTAAGAGCCAGGGCTGCTTCCCAAGGACAACTCTTTCTGGCAGAGCCTCCCATCCTACACTCAAGCCTGTGTTCCCTTCTGTCCACAGCACACTGGATCAGAACCAGCAGCTCGGCTGGAGTGTGTTTCTTTGCTTCGATACCAGGCCCCAGAGAGCATTTGATTCCTTGGCACAGTGGTGCAGTCTTAATTAATTCTTCTCTTTTCTTCTTTGAACTTTGTAGAATATATACATACGTGTGTCCTTGAACAGTTGTGTGCACAAGAATTTTAGGGGCAGGTGGTGTTAATCCTTTGCTTCTTCATACAGGCCAGGGGTTTTTTCCATCTGGACTTCTTTAGCAAGACCTAGGAATATTGACTTCCTAACCATTTGGATTTGGGTGGCGTAAGCAGAATAGGAATGGGGGAAGAAGGGTCGAGGGGGAAATATACTCCTGTATAAATCACACGTGAAGGGGGTTTTGAAGTCATTCTTGCCTCAGGGTGTGCGAACTGTAATTATTTTTTAGGATCATGATTTGCCCGGTGAGCATTTCTCACTCTGAGCATGGAGCATGATGTCTTTGCTGCTGGGGGTGGGGGCTGTCCAGCTTGGTCTGACACACGTTAAATCATTTAAAGGGGGGCCTAGGGTAGGATCTGGTTTCTCCACGCGCTCAGCCGCAGTCAGTTCTGCGTGCGGCATGTAAATGGCGCAGATGATTAAGACAACAGAAGCTAAAATGAAGGAGCAGCATGGCTCCTCACTGTTCCTAGGCTTTTCTCTAATGGTTGCTTCATAGGCCAGTATATCACTTAAAGACTGATGGGGATGTTGGTTGTTAGAACATGCTCTTTTCCCTCCCTCCGTAGCTCTCTGTTCGAAACAAGCAGCATAGTCTGGCCCAAACTCAAAGTTCCTTCTTAGCTTCCTTCTTCTACTTTGTGACCCTTAAACTGGACCCCGCCCATCTCTACCACCCTCCTTCCATGCGTTTATTCACTATACTCTTCCTGATTCAGTTCTTCGTGCTCCATCAACTGCAGCCTTCAGTCAATAATGAACATGCCAGAGACTGGTTTCCAGGGGTCACATGAAACATGCCCCTGCTGTGTCCTGAGAATATTTTCCATCCCCAAAGGGCCTTTCTCAATAATGAGGAAGGTCAAACTGGGGCAGCCTACAGGAAGAAGTCCTTAGAAAGGAAATCTATGGCAGTAAGCCATCCTGATCCGGGATTTTTTTTTCAGCCTAGTTATTTAAAGAGAACTGTGAAAAACTTGAAAGACAATGAAAATGCTTGATTTTTTTTTATGAACATGCTGAAAATATTTGCAGAGTATATGTGTGGGGAGATTTTAAAATGGCATGGTAGAGAATCGAATTTTCAGTAAAATTTTGCAACGTAGAGACCTGACCTTTCACAATATTAACAAATGAATGCAATACATGTGCTGCCATAGCAGACATCACTAATCAATCATCACATTATTTCCTCTCCTGCCTCTTTGCCAGTAGCAGACATCACTAATCATAGTATTCTTTTCCCACTGAGCTCCAAAAGGCCATTTAATCCTCACAGCTATCTAGGTAGCTATACACTAATCAAATATTATTGGAACTTGGATCAGATCCCATTTCCCATACCTACTTCAAAGGAAAGACCATTCAGTTTAGCATTAGCACAGCAGAATTTGAATCACAAATCTAAAAAAAAAAAAAAAAAGACTCTTCAACCTCAGTTTGCATTTCCATAAATTAAAAAAAAATGCTTATCACAGAGACCCAAGGTAATGATTAAATAAAGTAATACTTATGATATAAGAAATCAGATGTGGAAGTACCCAGATGGTGCCTGGAACATTGTCTGTACTCAGCAAATGATAGCCACATATGAATTTGAGGTAGCACAGGCCCATTGTGTTACCACCATCACTTCATCACTATCGGAAGAACAATAAGGTGTTCGTCTTTCAGTCTCATCCTTGCTTGTCTTACTGGAGGCAGACAGAAAACAGTTGGCCATCCCACTCTTTCTTAGAGCTCATAAAATCTCTTAATGCATCCATATTGCTCTGGAAGAGCAGAAATAATGCATCATGCAGTGATGTGAACAGTGTTCTGAAATACACACTGCAGAGGTTCTCCCAGCTCTGTGCTCACACCAGGCATCCACTGTGGCCAAGAAGGGCAATAGCTAGCTCATGACACCACCCACTTTTGTGATGCTTCCATCAGGAGAAAACCCAAAATCTTGTGAGATACTCGAGCAGGAAGACAGGCTTCTCTCGGAGAGGTTTCACTGCCATTGACCATGGTCCAAGGTCAGAAGAGTAAGAAGTGGTCTGTTGGGTCCCAAACATGCTTCCCTAAGGTGATACAACTGGCACTGGTCCTGCCTTCCCAAACAAAACAGTCATTTCCATAGCAACAGATGCAGAGAACAGACAGTAAACAATGCAAAGCCTCACACCCATAAACCCTCACATCCTGAGGCTGAATGACTTCCTAGCGCCAGCCTCAGTAGATGACTTCCAGCATTTCACCCTGTCAGTCAGTGTCTTAGCTAGGGTTCTATTGCTGTGAAGAGACAGCATGACTGACCACGACAACTCTTATAAAGGAAAACATTTAATTGGGGCTGGCTCACAGTCTTAGAGGCTTAGTCCATTAACATCACATCAGGACATGGCTGTGGACAGGCTGACATGGTGCTGGGGAAGGAGCTGAGGGCTCTACATCTTGATCCACAGGCAGCAGGAGACTAGGTGCCACACTGGGCATAGATTGAACATAGGAGACCCCAAAGCCTTCCTCCACAGTGACATACTTCCTCCAACAAGGCCACACCTACTCCAACAAGGCCACACCTCCTAATACTGCCACTCCCTATGGGCCAAGCATTCAAACACAGGTGTCTATAGAGGCCAGACCTATTCAAACCACCACAGACAGCCATTTTCACCCTCTTCCCATCCTTCTGACTCACATCAAAAGCAGGGAACTGAGAGGATCTCTTCCGGTTGGTTTCAGGTTCTGCCAAGTTTTACTCTGTTCATCTTTCTATTCCACACACTTTCCAAAGGTCATCTAAGGGACTTGTTGTCTTCCCTCTGGCATGAATGAGGTGGAACTCAGACATTTGCATGAGGTCAAAATTCAATTTAATTAAACAGATGGTATCAATTGCCTAAGTGTACGCCACCTGATGCTGGAGATATGGATAAATATAAGCAGTCTCTACCATTATGTAGCTTAGGAATACTCATGAGGAATAAACAATACACCAAAGAAGAGCAAGACAGAAATAGGAGAATTGACAAAGTGGACAGGGCTTTGGGTTGTAACTCAGTTGGTAGCATGCAGGAAGCCCTGGGTTCAATCAACAGTACTGGATAAAAGAGACAGGATCCAGAGTTCAAGGTCATCCTTGGCCACCTAGTTAAGGACAGCCTGGACTATATGTGACTATATCTTTAAATCTAAAAAAAAAAAAAAAAGAAAAGAAAAGAAAAGAAATAAATATCTGCCCAGCTCTAGTGTTTAAGGCTTATTATCAATCTTAAACGTTTCTGTGTCTTTTATTTATAAAATAGCGGATTAAGGAATACTGCTACTGTATTAATAACCAACATTAATTAATATTAATAGAATCATCAACTCCATCTACAATTAAGGTGACATCACCTTGCTCTGTGACTTTATTTGTGTGCCTGCTTGTTTCTGGGCCTCCAGTTTCATGCCTAGAAAGATTAAGAAGTTGTATGAGCCCATTCTAGGTCTAGGATTTTGTGATAGTGATGAAAAGCTGACAGAAGAAATTGTCATAGAAAATATAGTTATTTAAATATTTCTCTGAAACTAAAAATGTGAAAAATAGTATATGCCACCAGTGAAAGTCAGGGGCCTGATTCTGGACTCTGCTGGAGTGGACATTCGTCTGTTTTCTGTACCGGCTCAGTGCTCTCACTTTACCAAAGTGTAGGCCTCAGCAGAGGGATGTGAGGCTGCTGCTTCCCTTGTGGAGGATGGCAGATGATTGTGTATTGCACCAACTTAAAGCCTGAGCCCAGAAGGGATTTTTGCTGGCTCCTGTGCTGGGCTGTTAAAGAATAGGGGAGGGGGAAACTCAAGGCATGAGATGGGGTCCATGGCTCAGACTTGATGATTTTTAAGACCACCATAGGACAAGGTTGCTTTAGCAAACAGGTTCCCTAGCCCCATCCTTGTTGATGGTAGGCCAGTGAGTAAGCCAAGGAGACCTCGAGAATCTGTTCCATTAACTGCTCCAGAAAACTGTGGTTCACCGCCAAGTTTAGAAATGCCTGATCTAAAGGAAATTCTCATGTTCCAGCTTGCTTGCATCTTAACGAATTTATATGCATCCATATAATATAATACTGTGAAGTAACTACTGCTGCATGAATTTACTAAGTACACTGCCTGCCTGCTGCTGCTGCTGTATACATCTGGGTAGGAAGTCGATATGGAAACACAAGCCAGGCCATGTGGGGAAACCCACTTTTGAGCACCCGGACCACCCACTGACTTATGAGGAAGGGAAGATTTCCACATATGAATTGAAAGCATCAGCTCAGCATTTACTTACAATTCACAGTTTATAGTTGAGATGGAGATGAATCCCTGAAATGGGAACTTAGACTGAGAGAGAGAGAGAGAGAGAGAGAGAGAGAGAGAGAGAGAGAGAGAGAGAGAGAGAGAGAGAGAGAGAGAGATATGCATCCTCGTGTTCCATGGCAAGTGAAGAGAAGCCCCTCCCTCTCCGGAGTGCTGAAGTCTGACTCTGGGAGGGTCCCCTATAGGCTGGGGTCCTTGGGGACAGTTTTTGGGAGAGCAAGGTTCAGCAAGATAGAGTACTATGGCTGGGGCCATAGCCGGGAACAAGGCAGGTGGCACTGTTATGACCCACACTGACTCTTGCTGCCTTGGACAGCTTCCATATCTGTCTTCTGAGGTAGCCCCATCTGGAAGCATGGGTTTGTTATTTCATCTGTTTCATTATACAAACAGAAGGCAAACTGCTTCCTCAGAAATACGCCAGTGGGAAACTGAGGCCTGCTAACTGAAAAGGATAGACTGCTGCGTCTTGACAGCACACTGCACCAGGCAGTAGGCACACTGGGCATGTGCTTATTCTTTGTAACTGCTGCTGACTTTATGGTTGTAAACTCTGAGGGTTATAGAGACCATGACCTACTTGTGGCCTCAAGGAAGCCCCAGCAGCTGCTGCTGCAGCTGGGAGTTGGCATGGATCACACACCAGCATCTGTCCATCCAATAGGACCCATGCTGCAGGGGCATATGTTTAAGAAACATTCCCACCAGAAACCTCTCCTTTGAGCACCACTCCAAGTCTCAGAGACCTGGAAACCTTAGAATCCAAGCTCAAAGACACGTCTGGGCCCCTCAGCCATCCTCACACCTGGGCCCCTCAGAAGGGTTACGCCAAGGTAACCAAATGCAGGATCCATAGGGGTCTCAGGGTATTATGTGGTCCATAAGGGTCCCTGGGTATCATGAAACACCCTGAGGAAAAACATCTAGGTAACCTGCTTCAATGAACACAGAATGGAACCAGAGCAAAGGCCTGTCCTGTTTCTATAGTGTTGACTTTTTTCATTCATTCATTTTTTTAAATTTTTATTTAATGACTTTATAGCCTGATCCCAGCCCCCATCTTCTTCTCTTCTCACCTGCCCCCCAGTCTCATAGTCATACACCCCCCTATTCCCTTTTCTCCTTCTTAGAGAAGGGGAGGCTCCCAAGGGCTACCAATCCACCCTGGCACCTCAAGTTGCCAGGACTAAATGCATCCTCTTCCACTGAGGCATGATAAGGGAGATCAGCTAGGGAAAAGGGATTCAGAGGCAGGCAACAGAGTCAAAGACGGCTCCTACCCCCATTGCCCCATTGTTAGGGGATCCACATAATGACCAAGGAGCACATCTACATATGTGTAGAGGGTCTAGGTCCAGCCCATGCATGTTCTTTGCTTAGTGGTTCAGTCTCTGTGAGTCTCCATGTGCCCAGGTTAGTTGATTCTATAGGTCTTCTTGTGGTGTCCTTGACCCCTCTGGCTCCCTCAATTCTTCCTCCTACTCTTCCACAAAACTCCCCAAGCTCCACCTATTGCTTAGCTGTGGGTCTCTGCATCTGTTTCCATCAGCTGCTGGATGAAGCTTTTCGGAAGACGGTTATGCTAGGCTCCTATCTGCACACATCGCAGAATATCATTAGTAGTGTCAGGGGTTAGCTGTCTCCCATGGGGTGGGCTTCAAATTGGACCAGCCATTGGTTTGCTCTTCCCTCAATCTCTGCTCCATCTTTATCCCTACACTTCTTATAGATGAGAAAATATTTTGGGTAGAAAGTTTTATGGGTAGGTTGGTGTCCTTCTCCCTCCACTGGAAGTCCCATTTAGTTACAGGAGGTGGTAACTTCCATCTCCATAGTCCCTGTTGCTGAGTCTCAATGGGTCACCCCCATAGACAACCCAAGAGCCTCCTCTGTCCCAGAGATGTCCCCCACTAATTTTGGTTCTCTCTCCCAGTCCTCCCCTGATCCCACCCCACACTTGATCCCCACGCTCCCTACCCCCTCTTCCACCCAGTCCCCTCCTTCCAAAGGCTAGGCTCACAAACAAAAATATAAGAGGTAGTGTTGACTCTTCAGGCCAGCCTGCAAGCATAAGGACAGAAGAATGTCTCCTGAGCCCCAGGAGTGCCTTTATGACAGGTTCTTGTCCCCTCTGAACTCTTCTGACAAATTCTGCTCTTGATCTAGACTTCTCAGAGCATCCATTCATTCCAGAAGTGCCTGTGTGTGCACCACAGACACACACAGACACACACACACACAGACATACACACAGACACACACACACACACACACACACACCTTGCCAGCAGGGGTGGGGAGCAGGGATGGGTGGGCAATGGGAACCCAACTCCTCAAATGTCCGAAATCTCCAGAAAAAAATGTCTCCAGAAAGTAGTGCCCACTGACCCACCCAAATACTGTTTGGGAGGGGGAGTTGTTTTTGGTTTGTTTTGCTGGGGGAGGTGTTTGCTTGGTTTTTTTGTTTGTTTGTTTTGGTTTTTTTTGGGTGTTTTTGTTTGTTTGTTTGGTTGGTTGGTTTTTGTAGTCTTCCTTTGTGGGTAAAAGTTTCCTTGTTCAGACTTGAAAGTGAAAATGCCTCCACCTCAAAATGAACAGGCAAGAAATGCTGCTGGTTGGGTTTTCCCAGAGAAGCAGACTCACTGGGACTGACTGTAGACCCTGAGTTCCAGGTGCTAATGGGGAGAGCATCAGTGATCTGACACCATAGCTGTCCACTCCTGGGACATGTCACACTCTTTGGATCTCTGGAAAAGGAACAGTCCTAGGGTTGGGGTTTCTGTCACCCCTATGAGGCCTTTGGTGCTCTGCCTCGAACTTACGATGGAAAACACAAAACTGTATTTTAAAAAGGGATTTCCCCAAACTTCGACATCTCAGTGCCTGAGAGGAAGATGCATTTAGAGGACTGTTGGCTTCTTCTGGCTTTGACTTCCATGTTCTTAGGAGATGTTCCCTGGGGAGTCTTCTTTGAGCCCCTGCTTAGGATGTAGTTATCATAAAAAAAAGGACACAAACTTGGAAAGGAAAAGAAAGAAGACAGGTAGACATTTTTATTTAACTGGGGCCATAAAGCCCAGTTCTGCCTCCGCTGTTTACTGGCTGTGTGATCTCAAGCCGTTTCTCCCTAGTTTGTCAGGCCTTGGTTTCTCTAGTTTTAAAATGAAGAGTGAGGGGACTGATGGTACCCAAATGTCCCCTGAGTGCTAAGAGCCACAATATTTCAGAGCATGTATATGAGGAAGTCCATCAGAGGAGTAAGAGCTTGTGCTGCCCTGGAGGTCTGTCCTTCCATAAGGCTCTGGGCACCATAAGAGGAGCACATGGCTTTGAGTGGCTTAGAGGGGTAGAATTTCAAATTGGCTGTTTTGTTTTCCCAGGGGTTGGCCAAATGCCAGGTTTTGCTGTCTTCCTCCTCATATGATCTCTGAAGAGATTCTTTTGATTTGGTTGCTCCCTGCTAGACTTGTCTGTTACTCTTGCTTCCTTCAGACCTCCTTGTGATGAGCGTCTGTCCTTGAACTGTTAAGAACAAGGTGACTCCACAGCTCAGCTGGGGTTCCCAGAGTGAACAGTGCACTGGCAAAGGGACATATTCGACTTGCACCTTTTCCTGCCACTCCTCCCTTTTTCCCTAAATGTCATTTTGCCCCATCACTGTTCCCCACGTTCATCATGCTGTGCACCTCAAACACTCATGTAAGTGTCACCTTCACTCCCAGGCACTATCGAAAGTGATGAGACATCCCTTTTACACATTCCCAGTGTGCAAGACCCCAGATGTTTTTTTCTGAGGGAATAGTCTGGTCCTTTTTTCTACTCCTAAATAAACATACTTGTTTTCTTGAATCTGCCTTCAATTAATATCCATAATACCAACTATACCTTGACTTGACCATGTGACCCATGTGGTGTGTGCATATGTCTGCAACAGGACAAAAGAGAGACATTTTTGGTCATGTTTATAATTGTCATTTATAGCTCACTGAATCAATATTTTAAGGTATCTCACCAAAACTAGCTTCCATTTGGGACACCCAGGAGACCTTTTTTTTTTTTTAAAGTACACCTACTGAATCTCAAATTTAAAAACCTGGTGATATTCTGGTCATAGACTTCTATGCCCATCACAGTCCCCACCCAGGGAATGGACCTATGCTGGAAGAGGATTTGAATGTCTATTGATGCATTCCTTGTCAATGCCACATAGTGTGTTTCCCTCTGTCCTGTGGTAAATCCTTTGCATTTGTGGGGGGGGGGGGAAGAGAGGTGAGGTGTCTAAAGGATGTTTTATAATTAGAGGCCCGTTAGCAGCACCAGGGTTCTAAAGTCAAAAATGATAGCTTGGTGGTGTCTCTATGTGAGTAACCATCTATGAGGTCGGCTGGCCATGCTGGGATGCAGAGACCTAGGTGACTAAGAATTCCTCCAAAGTTAGCACTCACTTCATAGATGAGAATGGATATAACCTATAACAGAGAAGCCTGTGGAATGGGCCGCCCCCCTTTTTAAGCCTCTAACAGACAGTTCTGTGAAACGATGGCTTTTAACTACTGGAGCAAGGCACTAAAGAGGAAAATTATTTGTAACGTCAAATATTTTAACGTTGCTTGCTGGGAGCCAAAGTCTGGGGGAGATCACAGTATCATGACATGAGAGATATTCTTCCAACCAGCCCTCTGGAGACGGGGGTTGGACCCTGTGGCAGCAGAGAACGATCACATTCTATGTGAGGAACAGAAGTTGGGGTGCCATAGAGAACTGCACTTGAGGTTTCCTTAGGGACCTCAATCACCATGGAGGGGCAATATAATGAAGAAACTTGACACCTTCACTTAACTATAAGAGAACACAGGCTTTTATAATTAATCTAGAGTTAATCCTCAATTTTAGAAGGCTTTTTTAACGTCACAGGTCTGGCTGAATGTGTCTCTCGTGCACTTTTTGAGACAATATAAAAACAGCCATTGAATCGTGTGCTTTGTTATTACTTAAGCTTTATAAAAAGCTTGTAATTACACTTGCCTCCACCCTTGTCACCTTTCCCCTTTTCCCTTTCCCCACATTTCTATCCCTTTGCTTTGACTTGTGACCCACTAGGTTTAACCAAGGCCACTGTGTGACTCTCTGTTTAGAAATACCATGTGCCTTTTAATTATTTAAGCTGTGTATTTTGAGATTTTGGGCTCACAGCATCCATGTGTTTCTGGTGCCTTTGATTTAGTGAGGCTTGGTCTTACTAAAACAAGCAAACAACCCAACGAAACAGATCCCACTTCCTTCTTACTGCAATAGTTGTTTTCAGAGACTTCTGGTGTAGAGTTTTCCATGTGGAAGAATGACGGGCTCCTGATTCTTCTTCTGTAACATGAAGGTGGAGTTTGCTTTCTCCTCCCGACTGAGAGCGGGAGCCAGACTAGCTGCCACAAACCCCAAGGGGAATGTCTAGTGTCTCAAAGTTACACAACAAGAAAACAACTACTCAAAACAACTACTGGTAATATCCAGTCCCCAAATGTTGTGTCATGGTTCAGACTCCAAGGCAGAAGCAGGGGCATCTGGGTTCTTGAGCATTCTGTTGCTTGGTGCCCCCACCCCCACCCCCAGCCACCTCATCTTGGGTCTGAGGGGCCAGCCTGGCCTTAAAGAGCATTCAGTATTGTCTTTCAGGCCCTTCTGGCCTATACTTGTCAGAACTCTGAGCCCCTAAGACCTCGCTCCCCTCTGACAGCCAAGTACATCGTGAGCACGTGCCAGCCAGCCATGTGCTCCCTTTACAATGAGCCTGTCGTGGGATGAGTCTGCAACCCAGATGACTTCTGATAAAGTCTACTATTTTGAAATACAAAGTGCACGTCTTTCAACCACTGATTTTCACAGCAGCTGGGCACACTGTCAGCACCTGTGCTGGCGTCTTCCTTCCTCCACCTTTCCCTTTGGCAGCACAGGCTTCAATTCAAGTTCCTCAGCGGCTCAGCCTTATTTTCTGTGCCTTCTTACCAGATCTTGGGATAAATATTTAAATAGTCCAATTGTCCACAGTATCATTCATACTAACAAACTTGAACTCACTGGCTGTTGGGGTCCCCTAGCACCAGACATTCCTCTGGCTTTTATAGACTGTTTCATGGTCTATTAATGGGGAACAGACAGCTTTTGGAAGCGGCCGTGTGCAGGGGATGGGGAGACGTGGCTTCGGCTTCCTCTTTATGTCATCAACCTGTGAGCCTCGGACATGTCCCTTTTTTTGTTGGGCCTCAGTTTGCTCATCAGACACATAGAAACCCTGTGTGAATCTGGGAAACTCTGATGGAATAAAATAATCAAATGTATAACATATCACTAAAATATGGAAGTGAGTGGGTTGAAGCACCATCCTCTGAAAGCAATACAGAAACAGGAGGATGGGCTTGTCATCAAGAAACGTCTGTGTAGATTGTGAGGAGAAAGAACGATGCACCGGGCATGGACTGTCCTTTAGCAAGACGGCGCAGACGGGTCAGCCTCTACGTCTGCTGTATGTCACTCCATCTCTTTCCATGGCCCTGAGGAGCCCTTCCTTCGGGCACAAGGCATGAGCTGTGAGCGGAGGCAGTGAAAAGCAGCGAGTGACCTTGGAAAGGTGTGGACAGTGGCCTGACATGGCCCACAGCTTTGAGCGTCTGTAGAGTCTGTAGATTGAAATTTACATTTAAAGCAGAAAGTGGGCTTTGGGCATATAGAGGCCTGCCCTCTGGGCTGGGCTTGGGAGAGGGGAAAATCAGCTCACTGATGCCATGTGTAGCCTCTGCCAGTGTGATGCAGAGGTGCTGTGCACCAGGCAGAGAATAAGCCTGGAGGCCCTGAGATGTTTGTATATTGTCCTCATTCACCTGGTTTCACTCGATAAATATAACACCTGAGATCCTGGCCAAGAGAGTACCATCCGGCAGGAAGTGTGTATGGCCAGTGGGGGGTGGGGCTTACTATGTAAACATAGATGAACCTGGGAAAGGATTAGTCTTATATAATGTATTAGTGGCGCCAATGTGAAGCTCTTGTGTGCAGATAAATTGTTCGGGAGTAGCTAATAGCCCCCAGGGTTCTGCTGCATGGTGGGAAGGAGAAGGGTGAGCGAACCTGTAGTGAGGGTTTCGAAGCAACGTGGGTCAGAGGATGGCAAACTTGGTTCATTTAACCTACCTGAGACTTGCTTTCCTTAAAAGTGAAGGAAATATTCTTCTTTATATTTCTTGGGCTAGTATAATGATTGACTTGAAAATATACAGCAGTGGGGTCAGAAATGACCAGTGCAGTGTGACTCCTCCGTTGCTGTGATAAAACACCATGCCCAAGGCAATTTTTTTTTAAGTTCATATTTTGCCTATGATTCCAGAGAGATAAGATGCCACCGTGGTGGGGAAGCCTGGCAGCAGGTAGCAGGCCTGGTAGCAGGGCCGGAAGCTGAGTGCTTATAACCAGGAGTACTAAGCACTGAGGGTGAACTAAATGTGGGGTGAGACTATAAATACACTTACATAGTGGAGATGCACAAAGAAAAGTGTAGAGGAATGTTAACTCAGAACATGGCTGCTCTGGCAAGAGATCACATCCGAAGATCTTCTAGGTCTGTGTGATCCGGCTGGAATACAAACACTACTTTAATCCAGGAGACAGAGGCAAGCAGATCTGAGTTCAAAGCCAGCCTGGTATAAAGCAAGTATCAGTTAAAGAAAAGCTTAGGTCTAGGCATGGTGGCACATGCCTTTAATCCCAAACAATGAAGGTAGAGTTAGTCTGTAGAAGGAAGCACCTATGTTTGAAAGTGATGTCTAATTGAGTGGCAGAAAAAGTGTGGGAATCAGACAAAATAGGACACGCCCAACTCTCAGTATGAGAGGAAAGGGAAGCTACTTAAGAAGCAGTTTTACAGAGAGAGGAGACAGTTTTACCAGGACAGTAATAGAAAGTCAGGATGCAGAGAGAGGACTCAGGTGAAGACCAACCAGGCTAGAGAATGAGAAGGAGCCAGAGTGTCAGAAGAGATGGCTGGAGTTAGTTTGAAGCCAAGCAGAGCGATGCAAGGACCCAGAGAGAAACCAGATTGAGTAAGTCAGCTGGGAGAGGAGTTTGAGCCAGAACAGCTGAGGTGAGCCAGCCAGCCAAAAGCTCAGAAAGAAAGGGTGAGCTTATTAAGCAGTAAGTCTCAGAGGCTGAAAACATTCTAGGTTTATATTAGATTAAACAGAGGCTAGAAGCTTCCATAACTTGGCCTAGGTTAGCTGATGGAGACAGAAAGCTTCCCAGACAACTGAAACAGGAAAATAAAAGCTCCCTTTACAGAAAAGCATGAATATAAAGGTACAGGGAATGCTGGGAAGTTCTTCTTGGGGACGCCATGTATATGCAGGTCAGATGGACAAGATATGTTAGCCAGGGAAGATGGGGAAGGAAGGATGTTCCAGAAGTCAGAACAGTCAGACCTTTACAGAGGTGAGTAGGCACATGCTGTCACTGGAGAACTCAATGTCTCTCAGTGTAGCTGCTGTGGGCAGGATGAGACTGGGCCAGAGATAGACAAGGCTGGAGAGGGAGGCTTGGTGAAGTGCCTTGTGCCATATTGAGAAACATTGACTTAGTCTTAAAGGTTACAAAGAAGAAAAATTTTTTCCTAGCAGAAACATGATCTGATTTAGTTTATCTTTACAAAGATCATTCCATTCCAGTGTACAGAAAAAAAAAAAAATAGGGAATCTGGGAGAAAGCAGAGTAAGGTCCCGGAAGCCACTGAAGAGTGCTGATGGAATGCAGGTGAGAGAAAGCATGAGTCACGGAGAGAAAGAGGCTATGTTTGTAGGAAGAGGCAGAATAAACTAGAAATAAAAGCCAAGTTTATACAGGGAGGCCTCCACACTTCATCTCTGCTGAGCTTTCTGGAGAGAACACACGGGAACTGTGAGGAATGGGGTTTGGGGAGACTATGGCAACTTCAGCTTAGAAAGTGCTGTCCTAGAGCTGCTTCCAAAGCGTCAGGGAGGTCTTGTGCAGGCAGGTGCCTCTCCAGCCTTGCAGACTAGGCTGGATGTGGATGTGGACGTTATCCACATACACGCAGGGAAAGTGAGACTGTGTGTTCGTAACCACCAACGAGAGAGTGTTGGGAGTCAACGTGGAGCTAGGGTGAAGGTAAGCACTGATGGACTGACTTTGGCCAGCAGAAAAGCAAGAGGCAGGGAGAGCTGTGGGGATTTCCTGCAGGCTCCAGGCATCTTTGGTGGTACCCTGAAGAAATGCTTCACTGGGGACTCTGGTGCTGGTACCGATGAGGGAAGATGACGATGTGGCCTGTTTGCAAGTGGAGCTGGCAAGCAGGATGCTCTCCTGATGTACCAGGATCAGGTTCTCATCCACCAGAGGAATTGCTTTATTTTTATTTTCTAGGATTGACAGCACTGGAACATTATATGCTAAGAAAGGAGATCGTGCAGGGGGAGACGGGTTCCACTGCAGTTGGCATGCCAGTTCTGATCTGGGTGGTGATGATGCGTATGAGGGGACAGTAGAGCTTGGAGAGAGGAAAGAACCCCTCAGATGAGTCTGAGGTCATCTTCAGCATGACACACGTCCTTAGTGATCCAGAACAAAATTGCTAATTGCATCTCTTTTTGATATGTGAAAGAGCTCGCTTGCTGCAGGATGCACAGTCCCTTAGCCCTGTGTTTTAGGCTTTATTGAAGGGTGGCCTTTAGGGGAGATGATTGGGTAATAACCAAGGAAGAAAAATAACCCAGAGCAAAAAGAATTAGAGAACAGCTTAATTGTAACAGGAAAGAGTCCGCCCTAGGTGCTTGGTCAGTCTGGAACTCAGGATGCCTTCTAATGGGAGATTCTGGATTCTTTGTTATTCTGGCCCAACTGGGTCATCTAGTCCTCAACATTCTGTTCTTGTTCTTTGCACTCCAGAGGTCAGAGACTCTAGAGCTTGCCACCTCTCGAGGTCATCCATGGCCAGGTTGGAGGGTTCTGAACCTGCGACCCGACAAACAAGCTTGTGTGAAGGTTTTTGTGGAGCGAGACCATTGTCACTTCATGGCTTTGCTTCACTGCCTTTCAAGAGCGCACGGTGCTTGAAGCCACAGTATCCAGCTGCCTCAAGTTTACACATCCAAGTAGATGTTGTAGGTGGGATTAGAAAGTCAAGAGGGCTCAGCCCTTCAGAGATCGTGTGTTATTATTGGCTATGGGGGCAGTAAGAAGCAAGGTCTTCTCTCTGTATTCTATCATAAGAAAGTTGAAAAAAGAATGACCCAGTTTGAGAAGAGGAGTAACACACTCTTGACTCACCTAAAGCAACGTGCCACTGAACCTAAGTGCGGAATTTGTCTGGGGCCAACCATTACGTGTCTTATGCTCCAACCATTTCAGCAAGGCTAGGGGCAGCAATGGAGCTACGTGGCTGAACTGATGTGAAGAACCAAGTGTTCAGGCAGATGTGACTGCTGCTTAAGGGAATGGCCAGAGGGATTGGCCATGAGATGGGGCCCTCAGTGAACTGTGTTCAGGAAGATATTTATTGCTTCATTGTGTCTGAGTAGAGAATTCAAAATAATAAATGTTCAACAAGGGAATGCCCGCTGGTAAATCATGATGTCCTTTTATAAAATTAATTTTTTTAAGTTAGAATACGAAGTAATGGATTTCGCTATGGCATCTCCATACATATAAGTCATTACACTAGGTTCTTATCCATCTTCTTTTACGGCTGCTCTTCCATCCCTCATTCCCCGCTTGTTGGTTCTTTCCTCTCCCCAACTAGCTGTCTCTTCTGCCTCATGTCATATATATTCCATTGACATTTTAAAAATTGGTGTGTGTGTCTGTGTGTTTGCGTGTACACACATGCATGCGTGTTGGCGTGTATACATGTATATGTGTCTCTGTGTACCTGTGTGCGTGAGATGCAAGGTTGGTGTTGGATGCTTCCTTCTATCTCTGTCCACCTCATATTTTGATTCAGGATCTCTCACTAAGGCCGGAGCTTAGGAGAGCAAGGCTGACTGGCCAATTGGGGGAAAAATAACCAAGACAGGCCGCCAGGAGACCAAGGAGATAAAGCACTAAGATCATCTCCTTCAGACACTAAAATTATGTTGTACTCTCAGCACTCAGAAGACTGAGGCAAGAGAATTATGAGATCAAGGAAAGAGTAGGCTATACGGCAACAGCTTGTTCACTGAAGTTAAAAAAAAAAAAAAAAAAAAAATATATATATATATATATATATATATATATATATATATATATATATATATATATATATATATATATATACTGAAATCATAAAAATTGGCTCAGAGGTGAAGAGAATTGTAGGGAGAAAAGATTAGTGAGCCAGGAGCTAAAAAAAATGTCAGGAAGGGAAGGACAAAAAGAGGCAGAGTTAGAGGGGACTGAGGAATAGTGGGGGTCATGATTAAAAACTGGCAGGTGTATGGGAGAGATGGAGAGTTTACAAGTGGCAACAGCAAAGCAGAGGGGCATCTAGTGTAGTCAGCAGTTTGAATTGAAGGAGGGAAAGTCATTGCTTGGGAAGGATGCAGAAGGAGTGACATCCTAGCAGAGTGTCAAGTCTCTGTTATGTTGGAGTGGACCTCTACTGGAAGTTTCCAAAGCCCGAGGAGGTCAACAGTAAGTAGGCTGACAGCTAAGTCGTGCCTTTATCCCCACTTCCTTCAGTCAGAGTAGCTAAGCCTCACTTTGTTATTTTTATGCTGGATTTTATTTGTGGGGAATTTCTACATCTAAATATGTTAAATCTAAAACCCTATTCCTCATGGTGACAGACATCTCTTTAACCCCAGCTTTCCAGGAGGATGAGGCAAGTTTAGGGTCAGCTTGGCAAGCCAAGCCCTATCTCAAAGTTAGTGAATTAATGAGTTAATGCAATATCCTGTCTCTTAAATGGCCAAATGAAAGAGGTGTGTGGTCATGATGGATGGTGTTTCCTGATTGTCACCAAAAGTGTTGAGAAGACCCCAAAAAAGACATTTCATCCATTATTTATGACTACCTTAACAAGTGTGTGTGTGTGTGTGTTTAGAAAGACCTTAAATTGAAAGACTTTGTGATTGCTTGCTAAAATAAACAGTTATGCATAATATTTACAGAATAGAGATATCTTACCAAAATAAAAATATGGCAGGAGGGCACAAAGAAACTGACTGGCTAGCAGCTGCAGGGATCCTTTTACCTCTGCCGTCCCACTACTAGGATTCCAGGCATGTGCCACTATGTCTTTGTTCTTTTCATGGATGCAAGGGATTCGAACTCACGTCCTCATGCTTGCACAGCAAACACTCTACCATCTTTATCCCCAGCCATTACCCTTTTATTATCTGTCTCTAGCTTTGAATTTCTGTTATTGTAGGAGCTTGTAGAGACATGCATTTTTAAGTTCTTGAAGTTTTAAAACATGCTTATATTGATTTTACAATATAGCAAAATAAAGTGCAAGAAAAATTCTTTAAGTATAAAAAAGGGCTTATGCAGTTACCATTTAATTTGACCTGTTGAGACAACTATTCCCTCTGTCATTGTCTCTAGAGTGGAGAATGTCTGGATGGCATTAGGAGCTTGGGTTTCGGTGCCAGGAGTGCTTGGCTTTGGAACCCGACTCTGCTACTGATCATAGCTACAGCAGGGGCATGGGAACACCTTGGAGCTCGGTTTCTTCGTTTATGATGAAGGTGCATCTTGGGCTCTTCTTTACAGTTCTGAACCCCAGAATTCTGAGAACTCATCACATCTCAAGGTGAATCTACCATTACTTGGCCACAAAGTCTATGCCTTGACAATGTCGCCCTTTACTTAGAGGACTAGTAACACTTCATCATGGGACAGAATGAACTTACAGAGACTTGACTGTATAAACTGCATCCTAGGGATGCTGAGATAAATCAAACTGTGACTATAGAATTCCTAGCACAGATCCTGGCAGATGCTAGTGGTCCATGATGCTGGCCATCACCACCATGATGTCATCATCAAGTACAGATTGGTCGCCTTCCTTTCTCGTTTGTTGATGTTGGAGGCAAGACTGAGGTGCCCTTAGTGATGGATAGTAAGAGTAGCTCAGCAGACTGGAGTGGATAACCATGTCCAGCAAGGAATGGTCTTGCCTCTTTTCCTCTTCCAGGTTTATGGAATTCTTTGGAATAAGCCACATGAAGAAAAGCTCATTACTAGTTGCCTTACTTAGGTTTCTATCACTGTGATAAAACACCATGACCAAAAGCAACTTGGTCAGGAGAGAAAAGAGGTTATCTTACAACTCTCAGGTCACACCCCGTCACTGAGGGAAGTCAGAGTAGGAACTCTAAAGGTAAGAACTTGAAGGCAGGAACTGAAGCAGAGGCCACAGAGGGACACTGCTGATGGCCTTGCTTGCTGAGACTTGCACAGCGGGCTTTCTTATACAACTCAGGACTCCGTGCCCAGGGATGGCACCACCCACAATAGGCTGGGCCCTCCCACATCAGTCACTAATAAGGAAAATGTCCTGCAGATTTGCCTTGCAGACAATCTGGATGTAGACATTTTCTCAATTGAGGTTCCTCTCCTCAGACAACTCGAGTGTGTGACAAGTTGACAAAAAACAAACAAAAATCAGCAACCAGGACACCAGGGTACCTAAGCAGCTGAAGAATTAATTAAAAAAAAAAAGTCTCATTTCCTTAACAAAGATTTTAATCTCAAAGCCTTTTTACTCTTAAGGAAATTGTAATGTAATAGCATACTTGTTCTGCATTTTAAGTATTACTTTGCTTTGCACTAAAACTAGCTCAGGGTATAATTTGCATATGTGCATGATGTGTGTGTGTGTGTGTGTGTGTGTGTGTGTGTGTGTGTTTTATTTTGTACTTGTGTAAATACATGCTTGCGTGTATGGAGGCCTGAGGCTTACATCTGGTGTGATCAGCCTTTGCTCTCACCTGATATGCTGAGGCAAACCCTTTGCTAAAGCTGGCGCTAGACTGCCATTTCCTCTCGCTGGTCCCCCTCCCATGTACCTTGAAAGCAGGTGGATCGTCACTCTCACCTGGCTTTTACATGGGTTCTGGAATGTGAACTCTGGACCTCACACTTGCAGAGCAAATAAAGGTACCCACTGAGCCATCTCCCTAGTCCAGTATATAATTTTTTTATATATAAAAGAGTAGTTATGCACTTTCAGTAAAAACTCAGAGATTTTTTTTATTACAAAGTCTCTAATATCATTACTGCATAATTGAATTAGCAAAAACTGATGTCCTTTCAAGCTTTTCAGAAGCCTACATGAAGCGAAAGAGGAAGCCCACCTGCACAGCTGTGACTGCTGTTTCTTTTTCTTGGAAGAGTCCACAAGTCATAAATTCTGTTATTGTGGGCATCAGCCAACTCCGTTATTAACACCACCAAGGGGAATTTAAATGTATCGTGTTATAGGATCAAAAGTTCCACACTCTGAATCGGTGCCAGCAATACAAAGAATTTCCAGACCCTTTGGTCTGACCACAGGCAGCAGGGATTGCTTCCCACCAGCCCTATGACTCACTCCATGGTGGGGTGAAGGTCACTCAATGCTCTCCCAAGGCCATGGCCTCATCTGCCTCCTGTGGTGAAGGGTTTTGCATTCTCAGTGTGAACACAGAACCGCAGACCCTCACTAAGGTCTACAGGGAACATCTTTGCCATTTCTTCTAGTTAATTCAGTCATGTAGGCTGCATGCCTAGAAACCCACTGTAGTGTTCTTGAAAGAAAGCCAAAAACTGGATCTCCCTGAAATAGATGGCTTCGTCATTTTACTTATTGGTCCAATGGCCCAAGAGCTAGCCTATTAGCCAGAAATGACTGCCTCCAAGGAGGGTTCCAGCCTCCTTGAATATCAATATATCAAGCCCTTTTGACACCACATGGTGAATGCTCTTCACAGTCCCAGCGCACATTCCTACACATTCCTTATCCTCCTCCTTGTTAATCCACTCATTAGCACCAAATCGTTGGGCTTCCTGCCAAGCCCGTCGGCATAACCGGAACTTGTGAAGTCTGATCTCCCAGCCACAAGAGTTCAGTTGTCTCATTAGTTCCCCTGCGGTACCCAACCCCATCATCAAATGGGTTTTGTTTCATGTTGTTGCCATTTTCTCAATACAGGTATTGTTGGGTAGGATTGTTTTTAATACCCACTTTGGCTTAACTACCATCTGATCTTCATGATACAATAAATCTGTAGACAAAATAGAACTGAGATTGGGGGAGCGGGGGGGGGGGGGAGAGGAGGGAAGATGGCAGAGAAGCCAGGAAACATCTCTCTCCTTAGAACTGGAGATGAATGGAGGCAGAACTTGAGCAAAGACAGATCTAGTCTGCCTCTCTGGACAAGAGATCTATTCTGGCAGGCAGCAGTGGCCCAGCTTTGGAGAGAACCCACTTTGTATGAGTTGGTACATCAAATAATAGCATGAGAACAGAGAAAAGAGCAGACTGTGTTTTGCAGGCAGCGTGCCCTCCCCTGTGTTCACAGCTGGATGGAGGAGCGTTGCTTCTTTCCCAGGCATGGGTTTTGTTCTTCTGCATGGTAGGGCTTTGTTCATAATAAGGGATCTTTTGGGAAAGTATAGTCTCAGGACTAAGGAATCAGAGCTTCTAGAGTGTAGTTTACCTCAGCTGTGACATCTTGTAGCTCACCACTGCCCTACGCTATGCCCTGACTTTCTTGGCTTTAAAATAGCAGTGTCCTCTGTGTAGTTTTTTTTTTCCAATGCCATCTCTCTTCCAAAGCTAGAGATCCTGGGAAATAAGTGTTAAAATACAACACTCAGCCCATGGTAAGTGTTCCCTCTCATCTTTCATGAGAGTTGATGTCTCTGTCTAAGAACTGTCTCTCCATGTAGGCCATGAGTTTTTTGGAAGCCCTGGGTGTCCTCTGATCTAGTCCCTGCCATAGCAAGTTTGTCCCACTGCTCTGTCCCAACTCCTCCTCCCCCCCCTCCACCCCACCCTACCCCTGCTCCCCCTGTGAGACGGGGTTTTACTGTGTAGCCTTGGATGGCCTAGACTTGCTTCGTAGACCAGGATATCCTAGAACTCACAAAGGTCCACCTCCCTCTGCCTCCCCAAATGCTAGGATTACAGGTGTGCACCACCGCAGGTGGTCCGGCTTCTGCCCCATTTCTTAAGCTGACTAGAAGCCCCCTGTCAGCTTCAAGGTGGCAGTTACTTGGCCCTTAGAACATCCCCAGGTAACCAATACCTTTAAGGACCGCAGTGCTTCTAAGGAAGAGGAACTTCCAGGTGCACTTAGGCTGCCCTGAGTAACAGGAAGTTGTGCTCAGCCTTCCCACTGCAGGGAAGGGGCAAATACAAGTGTGAGGTCGGGCTTGATCCCAAGGCATCAAGGCCAATCAATAAAAATTGTACCACAACCAAGGTGTGAGGTGGTGGTGGGATTGAAGTGCTGCTGAGTGGGTCAGAGGTTGAGGCAAGAAAGGAAAGGGTGTCTGTTCATATTTACAAAGGGAGTGATGGAAGCTGTGCTGGGGGAAAAAAAACTTGTCTGTTTACCATGGTGGGTAGCGACGGGCAAGGGAGGGGGCGGGGCGGGGAAGGGAGACAATAGAATTCTGTGTTGCCTGCTATAAAAGCATGCTTTCCCCAATGATGTGGCAAGCTGCTCACAGCACTGCTCAATTAGCCCCAGTGCTTAAGAAGGGTCTCCCTGCAGCTGTTGGTGGTGGGCAGGAGCGGAGGCGGGCAGCCCTCCACAGCTCTGCCCTGGCTGTGGCAAGGCAAACCGGCAGGATTCCTGGCTGGGAGAGAGGCAAAGAGATGTAGGTCCCTGCTTCTTGGACTAAAAGCCTCAGAGGAGGCTGAGGAGCTGTTCTGGGGGGAGGCGTTGCCTGGCAGACCTCAGAAGAGGTCACTAGACAAGTGAGTGCACGTGTCTGATGCAGAGAGTGACCGACATATGGAACGTGTTATCCGGAAGGGTTACAGACTGAAGGAGTTCCTGGGGGTTTTCAGGGGGTGGGGTGGGGGAAGGGAGCCTCTGGAAACAAACTCAAGGAGCTTTCTAAACAAAAGGAATTTGAGAAGGCTCAGAGAAATAATGAGAAATGCAAACTTGACCTAGAGTTTTCCTCTATCTCACTGGCTTTCTCTCTGCCTGTTTTCTGGGTTCCAGTTCCTGGAAGCCAGTGCCTTGTACGGTGTGGACAGCATTCCTGGCCTGGGAGTAAGAAGGACCAGGGGACCATCTCACTCCTCTGTGCTCAAGGGAAAGATAGCTTGACCTGCCAGCTTTGAGGACAGGCAGATTGTCTGAACTGGATTGGCCTTACGAATGACATCCTTTCATACAAAAGCAAACTAATGTCCCCTGGGAGGTGGGAAAGCCTTGCCCAAGGACTCAGTGGTATAGTGAGGAATTCCAGGTAGGGACCTTGGGTTACGAATCCCTTCAGTCCTCTCAATGTCCTCTTCCAACCATATAACACACAAACACATACAGACCTGTAAGACACAGGTATACACACACACACACACACACATACATACACATGCTTATTCAGACACACACACTACGTGCACACATTCTCATGCATGCATCACACAGATGAGCAATTTTAGATACATACACCACACATACAGATTTAAATACTATATACATAGGCATGCAGACACCACACACGCAAATAAATGCACAGGACACTCACAGACTCACTCACATACACAAATATCTACATACAATAGTTACACATAGGCCATACACACATATGTACTCACATAGGAACATGTATATACCCACCCTCACACACACACATACACCACTCACCCAGAACCACATTGCCTGTCTGTGTCCTGGAGCTCATATGTCGTGTGAGGTGCTATTCTTTCCAGCCTTTGAATAGTGTCCTCTTATCTGCTCTTGAGATGAGGTCCAAATGGCCTATGCAGTGATAGCCTTTCCCGCTGGGCTTCTGTGGCACTGACAGGAAGCTCATTTTACCCATGTGTCCATGGTTCCTGGTCTGAGACCCCCCGCTGCCCTGTCTGAAGTACCAGTTTGCCGTGTCTCTGGAGGCAGGAGGAAAATGTCGGATAGTGCAGGGTTTGGATGAGATAGTTCTGATCAGTGGCGGCAGAATGGGACAGTTACACATTTGAACACGTCTCTGAAACTATGATGGTTGAGATTTTGTTAGTGTCGTCTCTCATCCCTCCCGCTCTCCCAAGTAATGTAGAGAAACACTTTGTCCAGGGGCCTTTGGGACAACTGAACAATTGAATGTCTTGTTTATTTAAAAAAAAAAGTCACCCTGTTGTTCATTCTCCAGATTTATGCCCCCCCAACCCTGCCAAACACATACACACGCTGATGATGTCTGTCTCTAGTTCATGTCAAATTCATCAAGATAGTCATAAGCTCACCCAGATATTGAAGGAGGGGGCATAGGTACCATCATGACAAGAGATGCCAAATAGCCACTGCTGTATTTTAAAATTAGCAGCATACATGTGCAAGCATCTGAACAGAATGTATTTTTTCTGTATAGAATTTATCTTTTTCTCTCTTTTGTTTAATTTTATGTAGATGTCTGGCCATCATGTGCTTTGCAGTGCCCACTGGACCCTCTGTAATAATTCAAGTGTTCTTAGCTCCTTGAACTTCTTGTAAAGACTTCGCTCCTTATGCTGCCTGCTATAGCCAGCGAGCCCTGGTCTATGCTAACGTCTCCTCTCTCAGGCTTTCCAGGGGTGTCTTCTGAGGGTAGCAGCCTGTGGCCACCCTGCATCATTTGTTTTTTCTTGAGAAGCTATGCATGCCAATAACAGTGTACTGGCATGAAAAGAGCTTCTTCCAAAACAGTGGCATCTTCAAACATCAGGAGAGATGCTTGCCTGAAGTGCATTGAGCAAGCAGAGATCAAAGGGATGAAAAAGCCATGGAGATGGAGAGGAAGCCATCCAAAGTAATGAAAGCAAAGAAAAACACACAGAACTTGTCCTCATGGCTACCTCTCGAGCTAGGTTACCTCGCCTTCTCACTGTAGAGCCAAGCATTAGAGGCTGTTCGCATTCACCTGTGGCCCAGTGCCCCCTCCTCAGGAAAACCCCACCAGCCAGCATGAGCAGTTTCCATTCACATGTCCTGTTTGTGGCCCCACATAATCAGAATAGTGCTGGTTCCATGGACTTTCCACTGATTATTTTGTTGTGTTGGCCAGGCACCCTCCTTCCACACCCAGCCTGTTATCCAAGACTATCAGATTAGGGTGTGAGTTCCTGCATCTATGTCTTCAAGGAGACAGAAAACTAAGGCCAGAAAGTGAGACTATCATCACCATCCTCTGGCTTCTATACATATAAGCACAGAAATGCATGTGTATCCATGCACTTACGAATGTATGTACACATGTTCATGCATACCACAAGCATTTATTTACAAAAATAGTAATTAAAAATCTAAGATCTGTCAGGCACTAAGGTGGGCTTAAGAGAGTCTATATACTACGTTGAAATTGTTTTGCAAAAGTTTTTCTTTATGTACATGTGTGTGCATGCTGCGTCTCACCTCTTTAGCTTTAATCACAGTCCTGAATCACCTCCACCTGCATCCTTAACCAAGGATGCTAAGGCCTCTCCAGATGATGTTTAGAAAATTGTGTATTGGTGGAGGTTGTTGCCAGTGTTGGGGGAAATGATAGGTAGTTAGCAGGTGGGAACCCAAGTTTCATGTGTGTGAAATACACCTGGCCTCCCTAAAATACAAGTAGCGTCCCTATTGGACGAACTGCCTGGAACAGAGACTTCCCTTATCATCAGTGTTCCTCTCACAGCCCCAAAGCTTGTTAGTGGCATAATTGGTTTTATTGATCAATCAAAGCAAGAGACATGCTAATGCACGCGTTATTCCAATCCTCATTTCTTACACATGTATGGCCATGTATGGGAACCGTGGGTCCACAGCATGCTATCTTGGAAGACCTAGCCCTTTTGTGTCCCAACGATGGATCCTATTACTTGGCATGTGGCGGGCAAGCACTCTATCCTTGGTTACATCTCTACTCCAGGTCATTTTTTTAAAGGAATTCCGAGACACTTGGTCTTCTTTCCCGTCGAATAAGGAAAGGAATGCTTTAACTTTGAGAAATGGAAGTGCAAACAGAGGAGACTGTGAGCTGCAAGCTGAATAGCTGATCTTTCCCAGCCACTCTGAGTAAGGGATACCATCCTCAGCCTGCGGAACGTCCTCCTGACACTTCAGGGGACCTGGCTAGAATGTCTCTTTTCTCTAAACATGGAAAGAAGCCTTGAAAACAACGTGGCGTTGCTGCCAGTCGGCTGTGAAGAAGTAACAGGTGCCTTGGATTCTGAGTTAAGTGGGAGGAATTAGGCAACATTAGCAGAATGTTAGGGCTGCAAGGTTATAGAGATGTGTCTCTAAATCCCAGTTCTGCATCCCAATTGATGTGTGAGGTTGGGGCAAAGTATTTAATCCTTCTGAGCCTCAGTTTCCTTGGCTGCAAAGTGGGGATAATAATCGTATCTAGAAGGATTAATTGAGCTAATCCGTGCAAAGTATCTCACACAGTCTGGCATATGGGAAGTCTCAGCAAAGGTTAGCAGTTATTACAAGTGATTATTGTGACTTGTGTCTGTGATTAAACACAGCTTTGAGTTCAGTGTGTTTGTGCCAAAATTGCTTTCAAAGGAGACGCTCTGGGTTGGTTTTCTGAGTCTTGCCCAGCTTGCCCAGAAAGTCACTAGGCTGTTTGGGATTGGAGTCATAATGTTTAGCAAGCGCCTGCCTCGCACTCCAGTTTGGATGAAAGATTGATTTTTCTCCCTGTGCATATATCCCAGCATCACTGCATGAGTGGGTGAGAACAGACCCATAAAAATCATCAAATAGACATCTCCTCTACTTCTGCCTCCTGGATTGTAAAAGTGTTCAAGTGAGTAATGGTGGCCACAGTGAGTGCAAAGAGAAACATTCGCCAAATGCAAGGAGAGATGCTAAGCCGTGTGAAAGACAGTCAGGGCTCGCATGGCCTTCAGACGGCAAAGTCTCCTGCAGAACGCATCAGAGCAAAGACAACCACAGCACCTCAGGGTGCCGTAGTCCCATCCTCGAGGAAGGAGGCTGGCTTTGTGGTAAAGGGTGTCCGTGAGGGGCTGACTATGGATGATACAAGCCAGGTCACCAAGCATACAGGAGGGAGCCTGCCATCTTGTCGCATTATCTTCAGCCAAGCCCTGTCAGGGCCAAACTGGGATGGTTTCTTGATCCTAGCCTTCTTTCTGCTGCCGTGGCTGTTGCAGAAATCGGGATGGGAATTACCAAGGCAGCTGTGGTCTTGGTTTCCAAGAGTGGACCGGGGTGTGCACTGAATAGAAACCATGCCTCTTCATTCTGTGGATTTGCTGGATAGACAAGATGGATACTTTAGCATTATCTTCATTATTACTCATTATAATTAATTATTACAGAGCAATTTCTCAGCAGCCACTGCCTCATGGTGGCATTCCTTTTAGTAGCCCGGCACTTGCCCACAACCAGAGGATTAACACAAACCCAACGCAAACACTAGGCATAAGTTTAAAACAAAAATGCTGATGTGGGAGAGCTATTTTCTAAAGCTAAAGTTAGTCTTCAAGTGCCAACTTTCAGCTGTTTCTGTGAGGCATCTTCCCCCATATGTATTTTTCCTTGGAAATTAACATGTAATAAAATACTAAATGACTTAAAAAAGCATAACCAGGGATGGGGACGTAGCATGTTGGTAGAGGACTTGCCTAGCTTGGGTGAAACTCCGAGAATGACTCCCCACCCCTAACACAATATAAACCAGGTATGGTGCCACGTGCCTATAATCCCTGCACTTAGGAGATAGAAACAGGGAGATCAGAAGTTCAAGGTCATCCTCCGGCATGAGGTGAGTTTGAGACCACTGTTTCAGAGAGAAGAAGGAAGGAAGGAAGGAAGGAAGGAAGGAAGGAAGGAAGGGAGAGAGAGAGAGAGTGGAGAGAGAGAGAGAGAGAGAGAGAGAGAGAGAGAGAGAGAGAGAGAGAGAATAATTGTAAAGCATCCATCCTTATGGAGGGGGCAGCACACACACATGCATGTATGCTTGCATGTATTTATGCATATGTATATATGTGTATGTTTTTGCCATCGATGTAACAAGTCTGTGCAAAAATGACAGTAAGAGAGACTGTCTAAATCAGAGCAAGCTTTACTAGACAGGGCCCAGTGTGACAGTAGCTGGGTAGACTCATTTCTCTGTAGTTTCCTCCTAGTCCACCCTCTGACCGTGAAATGAGACATGTAAGAGTACAGTAAACGCAAGCCTTCCTGGGCTCCCATGAGCCTACCCAGCACCCTTTAGATCTGCTGCCAAGATGGGGCAAAGCCAGAGAGCTCCTGTCCTGGTGCAGGCACACTACCTTCCTGTTCAGCACTGCCGTGTACCTTGTTTTGACATGCGCCATACCTTCCGTCTCATACAGCTTAAGGGCCCAAGGAAGGCGTGCTTTTGACAACAAGGAATTCCTAAGCATTCGCACCCAGCAAACCCCTGGCTTCCTACCTCCTCCTCCTCAATGTAATTAACTTTCCCTGGGGGCAGTGACAAAGGTATAGTTCCTAGTTCACAAAAGGGTCCTGTTTCTCTCACGGCCTGCTCTTGGGCCAGACCAATTTGGTACTTTTGGAGATGGGGTAGCTTTCAGAGGGTCTGGGTTTTGTTTCGTTTCAGCCGAGCATGTGCGACCTCACTCCACTTGGCTGTGATCTTGGTTGCCGCTGAGATATTAGCATCTCATGAACCTAGAGGTTATCTCAGACCTCGTGCTCCGAAATAATCGCCAGCCCGCTGCGAACCAGTTTCCAAATTCCACATTTGAAGTGTTGAGGCTTCTTGTCATCACTTTGGTTTGGTTTGTTCATTTGTTTGTTTGACACAGGTCCACCTATGTATCTCAGGCTGATCTCAAACTCATCCTCCTCCTCCCTTGGCCTTCAGAGTACTGGGAATGCAGGCATGAGCCACCACACCGGGCTATTGAAAGACTGAACAGGAAGCAGCCATGCAGAGCCTGATCTTGAAGAACGGGCTAAGAATCCTCTTCCCTGCCCTGGGCCAGCCTACCTTAGCCTGCTGATGCTGAGCTGCTCAGCTCTTTGGGGGTCCCCAGAGGACTTCCCACCAAATGCAGGCAGAGAGTGTGCAGCCAATTCTTGTCTCAATTGCCAATGCCTCTTGGTTTTCTGTGAATGTCTAAAGCACTCCTCTGCATCTCCCCAGGGTAGCCCCTGGCCTGTTCTTTGCTCATAGGTCTGTTCTTTAGCCTCTTGAGTTCTCTGGTAAGTTTTTCTTCATGCCACTACAGTTTCAGACAACCAAACAAGACCAGGTATCAGAGCATGCCTCTATCGACCAGTGAGGGGTGTCATTTCATTATACCATCTCCGGGATCCTGATCGTTTTGAAAGACTCATAAGCATGTAAGATGGCCACATCAAATCATTTCTATTTTTTCCCTCACTGGGTTGTGGAGCTCATGGACCATGCTTCTAGGGGAAGTGGCATGAGACACTAGGGAGACAGAGCATGTTCAAGTCCCGGAAATCTCAAATTTGAGATTAAAATCTCATCCGGAGAACAGAAAATGTAGGGCAAACTCTCTCCTGTGTCCATGACGACCTCTGGAGCACATGAGATAACCCCCAGGTGGCTATAGGTCTTGAGTCACAGATGCCTGTTACCTGTTATCTCTCCCCCCATGCAAATCTAGCATCACCAGCATCCTAGCCCCAGCCAATCACATGCATTCATCCTCAGAGCCCAAGGTATATAAGTCCCAGTTTTACAGGAACTAAACCAGCAGTGGGAGACCGGAACCACAGCTGGTGCCACAACATGGAGCAGCGAAAAAGTGTGAGTACTCCCGGCTCAATGGCCTAAGCCTCTACACTATGAGGAAGGCAATGAGAGAGTAGATACAGTTTGCAGAGTGTGTGTGTGTGTGTATGTGTGTGTGTGTGTGTGTGTGTGTGTACATATAATCAGTAACAATTATACAACTCACTATTAATAGACCTATAAGTTGTATCAGTAATGTGTGTCAGGGGGACGTCATCCAGCTGTGTCATTCAGGAAGAGTTGCTTTTCCTTATTGTACATTGTAAGACAGAGTGCCATGGTGCTCAGCTCCCCTGCAGGGCTGTGCTGAGAGGAGTAAGGGCAGCAGCAGTGTAGAGCTGGGCGGGAACGCAGAAGGTGTTGTGGACGCTCACACAGCGTTCATTTCTCAGTCACTCTTATACCAATTCCATGTTCCCTTCCTTCCCCTTCTACAAGCATGTCACTCCCTTCTTGGCTCTGGGTTGTTCCTCTTCACCTCCAGAGAGCTGGCCAGTGTGTTTTCAGCCTTAGTTTAACTGTACACTTTCCGGGTTGCCGCCGGTCTCCGTGGATGCTAGGGCCTGCTTGGCCCTCTCTCACCAGCATCCTCAGAACCTCCCTAGTGGGTGTCGTCCGTGCATGTGAATTAATCTGACCATCTTTCCTCGCCCCTGCTTTCCTTTCTCTAGGAAGATTGACACCTTCCTCTGGAGGCTCCATCAGAGTCTCACCCTGGTCAACCTCCCGGCCTTGCCAGAGGTCAGAACCTCTGTGTGTCACACTCTGTTGACTCACCCTGAAGCCTCAGGTCCTGTGGCTAGAACAAAGCCAGGGTGAACTAACCTGCGGTTAAGAGCTAGAGAATAAGCTGAGCCAGTCTCAGCTATGGTCCTAGTTTAATATTTCCACCACATTCCTTTTCTTCATGCCATTTAGCTTTAAATCGATCACTTTCCCACCTTTCCTTCTTTCCACTGCCCTCCAAAAGATATGAAGGCTATCTGGTAGAACGTAGTTCTAGAAGCCCGCAGCCTTGGTGAGGGGCCATGTCACAGGGACAGAAATCCTCTGGAGAATTAGACCCATTTTGGTATAGTTGGACAGTTTCTTCTCTAACCCCAGCCAGTATGATGCATTTGCCTCCAGAGGACCATAAATGTAACGAAATCTCTTGGGTTTTCATATTAAAATGTTGGCAAATGAAAAGCTGATGTCAGAATGATCTCCTCTCTGAGGAAAGCCTACATTGCCTCTCTACTGTCTCTGAAGTCACACGGCTTTCCAGACATGGCTGCAATCTCAGGACATGGGGTTGGATTCCCAGTGCTCTGTCCCTTGTAAGAGTTGACCTCTGCAAGAATTTGGTGACCTCTAGAAGGACTGTCCTGCAGAACCCCAAGTCCGGAGGCGACAGTGGCCAAATGATTTATTTACTCTTATGAGTAATGGTTTCATAAGAAATACAGAGAAGGAGAAACAGAAGTGGTGGCCTTGAGTCCTTAGAAACTCGTTTTACGACTGAATCATCTTTGGGAGGCACTACTAGCCTACTGGCCAGAAGCCTCCCTGGCCCTGCACTTAGCTCTGAGTAAGAGCAAGGAAGACAAAGGGGTCACAGATGCAATCTCTGGGAACGTGAGCCCTAATGTCAAACTGAACTCAAAACCTCCTGCTTATTATTTATTTAACCTCATTCCTCAGATTCCTCAGTGGAGTGGTTCTCAGGACTAACAATATCATATATAAATATGTGGCTCCTGCCGTTTTTATTGTTGAGGATCTCACTATAACTGGGCTAAATATGTGCTCCATACACTCAAAGTCACCATGTTAAGCAGAAGAAGCCAGACTTGGAAAAACAAATATTGCATGGCTTCTGTCATACCAAAATATGTCAGAGCAGAATGGTTGACTACTCGGGAGGGGACAAATAAGGGTGATGAGAGGTGAATATGCTCAGAGTAATGGCGTTGATGGATGAGAGTGTCATAATGAAACCTATCATGTTTCTGTAATGACTGGCTGTAAGCTAGTTCAAACAAACAAACAAGTATTCCATGCATGTTCGACATGAATGATGTGCATAGGTTTAGTTAGGAGTCAGCTGGTCCTAGGAAGGCAAATTGGCCCCTCCTCAAGTTCCAGCATCACGGGCTGCTGTGGTCTCCAGTGCACTGCCACCTTGTTGTCCCAGCTCCCTTTTTCATTCCAGCCCTTTGCTGAGGACCCAGAAGCCCTCAGTATATGTTGCAAACTGAGCCAAAAAGGAGGACTCAGAAATTGCTCTCTTTTGAGTATTTTGAGGGATGGTGAAACCTTGTTAGGAATGTCGCTCCAGGGACTGAGAAAACACCATATGTGGGAAAACACTGCTAAATGAGGGAAATAACGCTGGTCGGGATCTTGGAAAAGTCTAAGCAGGGAAATGGGCACTCGGGAGAGGATAGGAAGGGGGTTTACTGAGGTCTTTAACAGGTCTTTTTCTAATTATAGCCAAGAAGAGCCTGGGGACTATGGCCTGCTTCAGAGCCAAGGCCTATATTTTCTTTGGGAAAAGAAGGCAGAGCTGATTGGCTTCCAATCCAGGCTTGGCAGAAGCCCATGCAGGGTTTCAGACCAGTGAGCAGTGCTTTGGGTAGGCCTTGATTGGTGCCAATGCCCATTCCCTCGGCGGACAGTGCACCTCTGCGGTGTGTTGAGGCACAGGCTGGGCTTGCATGAGGTGTGCATTAAAAAGCTCGGTTCTCTATCATGGAAAAGGGACCTGTGCTTAAAAAAAAAAAAAAAACAGCAGTAGGACAGCTGCCGAAGTTAAACTGTCTACAGATAACTGTGTGTGAGCACTAGAAAACTCTCCATAAGCAAAAGTAATTCACTGTAGTGCATGGCCTAGGATGAGCTGACACTGCCTTCCTGTTTCCACTCCCCACCCCCAGGGAAATAGTCCCCTAGGGGAAAATCCTACCCCAAGAGGCATGGTGGGAAGTGAAGGGACCTCTGACCAAAAAGGGACCGGAGACCTCACTCTGCCCTCCCCATGGCCAGCATAGTCACAAACCTCTCTTCCCACTTCCACAGTTGCTCCCCTAACTTCCCACCCTTGTGCATCCAAGTAATGGTGTTCCTTCTTTTCCACAACCAGCGTGGCTGGTCTGAGCTCTAAGCACGTGTGAGCAACGGCAAGTGGAAGCAACCATGCTGGTACAGACTGCTGGGAGCCAGATGTAGCAAGAGGAATTTTCCAGATGCTTGGTTTTCTGTATGTGCGTGCGGCAGGGGCTGGCATGGAGCCCGCATGTTGCCATGGACAGCTCAAGTTCATGTTCAACTGCCATGTCTAGTACACTCACTGTGGGTCTGATTGCGTCTTTTCAGTTACCTGATTATGAACAAAATCTTGTTGAGCTGAAGAACCAAGCGTCCTCTGTTCTTCCTCTGTAGTTAACCAGCAGTCCACTTAAGGCCCCAGTCTCCTGATCTGTAACAATGAATTTCCTAGGGTCTTCTGTAGCCTTGAATTTGTGTGTTTTGGGAATTTCTTTTTCCAACATTCTTGAGCTTGCCTTCTCTAAAACCAAAGGAAGGAAGCAAAGAAGAAATGAAAGGAGGACGGAAGGGAGGGAGAGATGGGGAGGGAGGGAGGGAGGGAGGAGGAGGGAAGGAAGGGTGGGGAGGGAGGGAGGGGGAGGGAGGGAGGGGTGTGGGGGGAGGGAGGGATGTGGGGGGAGGGAGGAATGTGGGGGGAGGGAGGAATGTGGAGGGAGGGAGGGATGGGGAGGGAGGGAAGGGTGGGGAGAGAGGGAGGGAGGGAGTGAAGGAGGGAGAGATGGGGAGGGAGGGAGGAATGTGGAGGGAGGGAGGACAGGCTATAAATGGATTTTCAAAATGGAGTCTAAAGGATGCCTGCTGGGATTTGAGAGAGCCTCTCAGACATTTTAGAAACACCAGGCTACATGTGGCATTGTCTCATGACTCACTCCCAAGTGGATTCATGGTAATCAGGAGAATGGGTGAGACCCACACTAACTGCCACAGGTCTAGGAAAGATGTAAGAGCTGCTTGCTCGCGCCATTCGGAGGATAGGCTGGCAGAAGTCAAAGGAAGCATGGTTGCAGATACTGAGGGTAACTGGAGAGCGTCAGAGTAAGGCCAGCTTGTGAAGCCAGCGGTGAGGAGCAAGAACAACGTCCACAGAAGTGACCATAAGTAATGGAAAGGACAGAGTCCGTTGTGACCCGTGAGTCACAAAGTTTGCTCAAGTAGCAGAGAAATAATCAATCAGGCTGGAGTGTGGGGCATGGGAGTCCAACACAACTGCGATGGACAGTCAGGGCAAAAGGACAAAGACACCCCATCTCCTCTCCCTGTTAGGTTCCCTGTGTAAAGTAGCTGTAGGTTATACCTGGGATTTCTCTCAAAGGCCACTGTGTTCAGGATTGGTTCTGACTCAGCAGGTGCTGAAAGTTTGTGAGAAATCCCTGGAGGCACACCCTGAGGTACTGCTCTCTCCTCTTCCTGCTCTTTCCACTCCCCTCACCCACATTTTTTTCCTCCAGATCATGATTGTTTTTGTTCTTTTTTTTTCATTCAAGCACATTTTTTGGCCATATCACTAAAACCAAAGCAACAAGGCCAATTCACCATGAACTAAAGCCTCAAAAGCCATGAGCTAAGGAAAACTCTCTCTTTTTCTTTATAAACTGATGCTCTTTGGCATTTGTTATAGTAGCTGAAAGCTGGCTGGAAATTAAGAGAAGGCAAGGGGTTAAATGTGCTTTTATTTTTAAAAGATTTGCCTTTGTGTGTGTGTGCTCGCGCATCTGGTGCCTATGATGTGTGTGCTGCTGCCTGCGGAGTCCAGCAGAGGCCATCAGATCCCCTAGAATTCGAGTTACATATAGTTGCAAACCACCCAACATTTGCATTGGCACTGAACATGGGTCCTCCAAAAGAGCAGCATTCTTCCCACAGAGCCAGCTTTCCAGCCCTTGAGAGGGCTTTCCTAGTGGTAACTTTTGCCACTAGAATTTGCCACTCAAAATTCAAGCTACCACCACAAAGAGGTTTTTCTTATCCCAAGTCCATCTAATATCCATCTGGTCACACCGTCCTTGTAACTGCCTTCCCAACCTCTGTCTGGTCTCTTACTTTATCTGGGACCCCTGCACATATACACACATCATTACCACCACCACCACCACCATCATCATCATCATCATCATCCCTGGTTTTTGCTCTGAGAGCAAGTAGCCTTGTGTGTTGGTACATATAGAGCCCAGGCAATAGACTTGTAGCTTCAAATGATTTTATTGCAGCTGTACTGGGGTAGGGTGGAGGTTCAAGCTGTGCGCATGCCGTTTATTTTGTGTTCTTGAAGTTTCATTTTTGTTCGGTTTGCAAGCTTGACGGAAATGTCACTTCTCTGTAGACTGGGAGAGAGATTAATTACCCTGTGGGAACCATTTTCCCGGGGTAACACAATTCCTGCAGCAGTCTCTAGGGTAGGCAGCCATATTAGACTCCTTCCCTTAGCTTTGACCTTGAAGGAGTCAATTATCCTGAGAGTGGTTCCCAAGGAAGGAAGATAGTCCCCTTATCACAGAGGCAGGCCAGGATCCAGCAGTGTCTGAAACACTGTCAGCCTTTAGGATGAACAGCAAGCTGCTGCACATCAGAAGAGATGGAAAGGATGATGTGTTGTGAATTCTGGGGACAGGCTCCTCAATGAATATTCAGAGTCAGGACCTTCTTTTCTACAGCTGGTGCCACCTTTGTTTGTTTCCTTTGTTTTCCCCCTGGATTCTGTAAGATCTTTCTGAAAATACCAACACTGAACCAAGGGAAGGGATTTTATTTTCCATGGTAAGACAGAACTCTGAAGAGAAAATCCCCACGGGGCTGTTGAGGTGGCAGCCGCTGGTGATTAAAGAGTGAATGCTCTCCGTAGGGCCAAGGGAATTATAAGGTCAGGGTCACCAGCTCAGCTCTCTTTCCACCTGAGAATCTCTCTCCCCTCCTGGGCTAACCTTCCGGAACCATGGACTTGGCCCTAGTGCAGGAGAGATGAGTGAGGGAGCTCTCCAATCTCCACAATTCCACAAGGACTCCTCGCCAGGAGCCCTATGCGGAGCTTCTGTTATGGCAACAGAAGACTGCGGTGGGTTAAAGTGCCGTCTAAAAAGGGAGATGGTGGAATCACATGTGGCACTACAGAAAGAAACAGTATAATGGAAACGTAAAATCCCTAAGAGGAAAAAGACACCGATGTCAACCCTTGCTCCTCAGTGCTGGTGGAGGCATCATTTGAGTTGGGTTTTGTTGTGTCTGGCTTCTGCAAGGAGTGTTTCACAGAACTGTAGGATTTTAGGTTTGGTAGCTTCTCCACGGGGTCTGGAGTATCCTGGTGACACATGCCCTTCTGAGAGTCAGGAGCACTTTGACACTTAGACCCTTTCAGCAGGTAGCCAGTGGTCTTGTGTTTGCTTACAAGGACATCAGGGGACAGGAAGGATCCTCTTTCTAATGCCACACTATTAACAACAGACCCAATTCCCAGCATCAGTGTGTCCCTCTGGAAGTGCCCATGGGCTGGAATTGGCGATGGATGGATACAATTACATGTCTTGAGAAAGTTGCAAGGGTCTGAGCCGATCAAGCAGTACATTGATGCAGTCCTCATAGTCGCCCTTGGTAGAGAGGGCCACATACCCAGGCTCAAGGGATATGTCAGGACGGCATCCATGCACAGCAGGAGGCTGGGGGAACAATGCAGACATCTAATGTAAAAACAACTGGTGCTGTCAGTCTAGGAAGCAAGCGGGTCAGAAGGCCATGGTGCATTCCCCAGTCTTTCTCAGGGGCTGGAGGAGGAAACGGCCCCTTCTAAATAGCGGGGAGGAGTTCTGTTTAGAATGGTGTTCTAGGAGTTCACTTTAGAATGGTGGTACCCACTCTCATCACTCGCGGAGATTGCCAGCCTCAGGTGGCTGATGTCAGAGTGACCCAGACTCACCCAGCCAGCTGTTAACACCTGTGTTTCCTTTCTCAGATCTTACAGGTGAACAAGGTGATGTCCATCTTGTTTTATGTGATATTTCTCGCTTATCTCCGTGGCATCCAAGGCAACAACATGGATCAAAGGAGTTTGCCAGAAGACTCGCTCAACTCCCTCATCATAAAGCTGATCCAGGCAGACATTTTGAAAAACAAGCTCTCCAAGCAGATGGTGGATGTTAAGGAAAGTTACCAGAGCACCCTGCCCAAAGCAGAAGCACCCAGAGAGCCAGAGCAGGGAGAGTCCACCAGGTCGGAATTCCAGCCAATGATTGCAACGGACACAGAACTACTGCGGCAACAGAGACGCTACAATTCTCCCCGGGTCCTGCTGAGCGACAGCACCCCTTTGGAGCCCCCTCCCTTGTATCTAATGGAAGATTATGTGGGCAACCCAGCGGTGGCCAATAGAACATCTTCACGGCAGAAACGTTATGCAGAGCATAAGAGTCACCGGGGCGAGTACTCAGTGTGTGACAGTGAGAGTCTATGGGTGACCGACAAGTCTTCAGCCATTGACATTAGGGGACACCAGGTCACGGTGCTGGGGGAGATCAAAACCGGCAACTCTCCTGTCAAACAATACTTTTATGAAACCAGATGTAAAGAAGCCAGGCCAGTCAAAAATGGTTGCAGGGGGATCGATGACAAACACTGGAACTCTCAGTGCAAAACGTCCCAAACCTACGTCCGAGCTCTGACTTCAGAAAACAACAAACTCATAGGCTGGCGCTGGATACGAATAGACACTTCCTGTGTGTGTGCCTTGTCGAGAAAAATCGGAAGAACATGAATTGGCATCTGTCCTCACATATAAATTATTACCTTAAATTATATGATATGCATGTAGCATATAAATGTTTATATTGTTTTTATATATTATAAGTTGACCTTTATTTATTAAACTTCAGCAACCCTTACAGTATATAAGCTTTTTTTTCTCAATAAAATTCGTGTGCTTGCCCTCCCTCAGGCCTCTCCCATCTGTTAACCTCGTTCTGTGATTGGGCTCTCGGGAATCCTTCTGTAAAACCTGTGTGCACCAGTATTTCACATTGACTGTGGTTTTAGTAAACTTCTTAAAATCGGATGATGTCAGAGTTGTGTATAAACAGAGTTCTGTCCCCCTCCTGATATATTCCACATTGGATTAATGAAGTAAACAAACCACTATGGCTTCCGTTGAAATTGGTATACCTTGTAGCTTGCAGCTCAGAGTTCTCTTCTGGGCAACGAGCTCACAGTCGGGTCCTCACTGGCTCTTCCAGCTCTGGGGCTTGCCAATTAGAATTGTGCTTTGCGCCAGTAATAACGAACCTGGCAATTTTACTTTTCAGCACATTTGTTGTTTTGGGGTTGTGTAAGGGATGGGATTTTTTTCCCCTTTTGGCTTTGGTTTTGTTTTTGCTTTTGGTGAGTAGTTTTCATCCTTTTAGACAGAGAAGGAAAAGTTTTCTAACTACTCCTAACAGATTTTGTGTGTATGTGTGTGTGTGGTGCTGGGGTTCAAACTGTAACTGAAAAATTAAATGTCTACCCAGGAGCAAACTGAAATGGCTCATGAATAATCCATATACAGAAGATAAATGTACTCATTACAGATTTTCTTGGCCCTGGGCCTTTCCCACTGATCCTGTGGCCTGCCTCCAGCTCATGAGCAGTTACAAAGTGGTAGTCTTGGGAGAAAGACCTGGATCAAACTCCAGCCCCTCCCCTGTGACCTTGTGAAGGGTTTGAAGACTACCAGAGCTTAGGTTTCTTGGGGATGCTGTCACATGGAGACTCCTAGGACAGCTGAGGCATCAATGGCAGCATGCTCATCATGAACTTTGGAGCCAGAGGCAGGCCTCCGAGAGTGCTAGAGCCCTCCCATTGCTCACTTCTTCCCAGGCTGCTGTGGTCAACCTGATATCACTGTTAATTGATGCAACTGTGAGATGCAAACAGTCCAAATGAAAAGGACCCTCTTGATGCCTGCTGAGTCCTGGCAAGGGACCACTGTGGTGACTGTCTCTGGTGCTCAGGAAAGTATGGATATTAGTTATGCCCCACTCCAGGACATTTCTTAATGTCCTATTCCCACTGGGACACAGCTCATCCTCCTGGAGGCGCAGCATGAGTACCCTGGTCTCTTCTCTTGCTAGAGGCACAGAGGCTAACCACTCCAACATGGAAGCATCTGTGACCACCCTAAACCCTGCTGGATGCGTGCTCTGACCTGCATTGCTCTGTCTTAGTTTAAGACCTATGTGTACTCTCTCCCCAAGGAAGGTCTCTAATACACCCCCCCACACCCCCCCCCCCACACACAGAGAGCACAGAGAGAGAGAGAGAGCGAGCGAGAGAGAGAGAGAGAGAGAGAGAGAGAGAGAGAGAGAGAGAGAGAGAGAGAGAAGAACATATGTCCTTTGTATGACATGAGCTTTGAAACACATGTAGCAGCAAATAGCAGCAACCATGGTTCAAAATGTCATTGTATATTCAATTCTGCATCCTAAACTATTAGTGCAGAAAACAGGCCATCTACTATATCCCCACAATGCACTGAACATTTTCAAAGATGGCTACTGTTATCTGTCAAAAACAAAGCAAAATGAACCTTGAAGGAGGGACTGCCACCTTCTGCAGGTGAAGAAACTAAATTAGGTTTGAATGACTGTAGTCATTTTGCTGGGGATTGGCAAAGTGAAGAGTTAGGTTCATATATAGATGATGTCAGATGTCCGTGTTCTTTCTTTTCCCCCCTGTCTGTCTTCTAACTGCCCAGCATTGTGTTTCCCATGGATGCTGCCATGCTGGGACACGAGAGGCATCGTTCTCTCATGGCGACTCACTGTAACCTGTGTTTCACTGCCTGTGTTACCAGCAGATAGGCTAATGGGAGTCTGATGGTCTGTAGTGCTCAGGTGTCAGGATCTCCTCGCTGCAGGGACCCCATGAGGGAAATGTAGCACCCAGAGGCTGGAAGTCACCACACTGGAGACACCTAAAGAGCTGAGGTCTGGATGTTACGGCTGCTGGTGAGGGTGATGAGAGGGTGGGCACCAGAACTCTCATCCTGACGTTCTGGGGGAAGTTCCATGGTAGAGGAACACTTACTAGAACATTCCCACCTCCTATGGAAGGGGAAGGGGACATTAAAATAGCATCTGCTAATTCCCCTTTTCAGGTCTCTCACTAAGTGTCCTTTTCTATGGACGTACTGAAGGAAGTATTTCTTAGACTACGTGCAGTGAAACAATACTTTGCTAGCAGTTGTGCCTGCGGCTTTTCTGCAGGTTTATGTTGCATCCTCTCAGCTCTGATGCTCCTTCTAGAATGCTATTTACTCCTGAGTTTGGAACCTGTTCAGTTTCTCCGCTCGCTGCTCCCTTTCTCTGAGGGGCTGCACGTGTGCCTATGTGCACTCGTGTGAATGCCCTCCTCTGAGGCTGGGGAGACCATCAGCATGTATTCTTGCCACATCTGAGCATGCATTCAAGAACGATGAGCTCACAGCCTTCCGGAAACTGACATCACTGGGAAGACTCCTCTCCAGTCCTCAAGCTCTGGTGGCCTTGGGAAGGCAAAGCCAGTGCTGAGGGTCTTTTCACTTAGGTCCTGTTCTCCTTCACAAGCTCCGGCTTTGCCCAAGCACACCATAGGTTCTGCCTCAACCAGAGTACCCTGAGACCCAGGAAAAGCCTGTCTACAGCCACAGCCCTCCTCACTCTGTGACCCTGGCTCCCAGGCTAAAATCTGAACCCTCTGACGTCTCATACATCTGAAAGCTCCTGCCGCTGGAAGCTTCTTCCTCAAGCTCCCCATCCTCAAGTCTTCTCCTGGTACATCCTCATAACTTCCTCATGTTGCAGTGGCTAGTGGCTTACTCGATGCGCACATGCACTCCACCGCACCTTGAAGCCCTTGGCTTTTGATTTGGTTTTGGATGGAGATTGGCCCAGCCTGGAAGAGCAGAGAACTCTGGAATAGGAGGTCAGAGTACTCTGAAGGACTACAGGTTCATTTGCTTCATAGCTCAGCCTCATGGAGTGAGTCATGGGATGTAGAGGGGCCTTATCACTCCACAGATATGCTTATGCTGGGTCCGCAAATAAGGAGGATCAAGGAGGCAAGAAAGGGGTATTCCAAATGACCTTCCTTCCTTCCTTCTTTTTTTTTTTTTTTTAATCGTGTGTATGGGTGGTTTGCATGCCACGGGTATATGTCTGTGTACTACATGTGTGCTTGGTGCCAGGTCAGAAGAAGGCATTAGGTCCTGGAGAACAGTGGTCACAGAAAGGCATGGGTGCTAGGAATCCCTGACCTCTTTCGGAAGAGCAGCCAGGGCTCTTATCTGCTGAGTCATCTCTCCAAATGCCCTTTCTTGGAGGAAATGTCACTTCAGAGTTTGGCTGAGTTGAACTGTTGTGCAGGCCACTGACATTTCAGGTTAAATTACGGAATGCTCTGTAGCAGAAACACATTAAAGTTTATTGGGAAGTTGTGAAACACAGCCTAATGAATTAGACAGATACTCACAGGGAAATGGATGAGTAACTAGGTATGCATGCCCCATTGGGGAGTGCATGCTTCTGCCTTCCCCCTCTCGTGTGTGTGTGTGTGTGTGTGTGTGTGTGTGTGTGTGTGTGTGTGTGTGTGACTATTTTGATATTCTAACCACTAATATATTGCATTTAAAAAAATAAAGTAATGCTTGAAACAGAATGTTATTGAACACAAATCACAGATGTAACCTTGAGGAGACTGAACTGCCAGCCATTGGGGGAGAATAAGAAACAGACTAAGAAAAGGTGGATAGGGTGGAAAATTTTCAAACAGGAAAAATAGCAGGAAGAACCTATGGTTTCTGCAAGGAGTCTAGATGAAAGGATTTAGAACTGTGGCTCCTCCAGTTTAGATTGGAAGGTGATAGAAGCCACTACTGGGCACTGCAGATGGAAACTGAGACAGAACAAAAGCCAAGGCGGGAAAATTAAGATGATGTTACGTCCTGGCTGCTTGATAGATCCTCAAACCACCCTGGGTTGTTCAGGCCTCTGCCCACTGCCTGCTACCTGTTGCCCTCTGCCATACAGTTGAGAGTTTTTGCTGACATAAGCAACCTTCCTGAGGTCACTCAGTTAATCAGAGGAAAAGGCCAGACAGGAACCCAAAGGGTCTTCATGGCTGAGAAACAGAAGCTTCTAACCAGGTAAGACAGCAGCAGTGAAGCCGATGCTAAGTGCCCGAGAGGCCCCAGCCTCTGGATTTCAGTGGAGTAGTGTGAGGAGGTTGGCACAGCCAGGGAGGTGATAGGGTCAATACAGCTGAATTCCAAAGGTTGCTCTACCACTGGGGACTGGCAGCCTCATGGACAGACTCCCAGCACCAGAGCTTGTTTGTATGGTAGAAAGCACGTGGGGCTCTTGTGCTATAACAACTTAAGCAGCGTCCCTGGCCTAGGTGCAAGATGTCTGTTGCTTCCATCTGAAGAGGCAGATCTACAGTATTTTGTAGGTATTTTGCAGATAGAAGGCAGGATTTCTATTTGGACACGAACTTTGCAATCCAGCAATCCATGTTCCCTTATAAGGCAGAAATCTATTTTTATTCATTTGATAGTTTTAAAAAAATAGTGGCATGCCTACTAGGTGGTGGGCACTCTGCCCAGCTGTATGCTCTATGCTCATAAGAGGTATCTTTGCCCCTGGAAGAGTAGTGAGTAGAAGGGATGGGGCCTCAGGGAAGGCAACGTGAAGTCGCCTTGACAATTCCCACGCCTCACGATGAGAGCGTCTCAGCCGGCAGCTTGCTCTATTTTAAAATAGCCCTGATTATCTGATAGAAAGTCTCTCCCTCAGCTGAAGCCAAACCGAGAGACAAAAATAGTTGTAACTAGGTTGTCAACAAATGGGCTGCAGGAGACCAGAATGTAGGCAACTACATGCTGCTCAGGACACTCAAGGAAGGCTTCACTGACACGTGTGACCTCGGAGATGACTCTTAAGGAATGGGTTGGAGTTCCACATGGGAAGGAAGAGGAGAAAATGCCAGAAAAGCAACCCACAGAGGTGTAAGTGGGCAAGAATCTAAGATATAGTGAGAACTGAGTGGTTTGGTGTAACAATATCAAAGATCCGGAAAGTAGGAGAAAATGGTGGCAATAGGCTACTTCAAGGCCAGGAGGGAAGGGTCTAAAACTTGGATATGCTTGCTTGGGTGCTGGAGCCCATGCCAGAATGAGTGAAGGGCTTGTTAAAACAGATCCTCATGGCTTGGGCCCCATCTTCGAGTTTCTGCTTCATTAGGTCACGGGTGGGGTTGGTGGATTTTGCACTTCTAGAATGTTCTGCACTGACTGATTCATTAGGCAATGAGGAGTGCATGAGAGATTCTTCAGTATGTCTTTGGGAAGACAACTTTGGTGGCAGCATAGTTAGTAGATAGACAGGAGATGCTATCCTGGACGGAGCTCTGGGTGGTTGCCACAAATGACACTGGGAAAGCCTACAGTGAAAAAGAGATCATGGGAAGGGGAGTAAAGCAGATTAGAGAAACAGTTTTCAGATGCAGTTGGCATGATTTGTAGCTAGATAGATATGGGAGGTGAAACACGGAGGCATTGAAAAGATCATGCCATTTCCAGATCTGGTTCTGAATCTAATTTGAGAAGATAGCAACATGAAGGAAACATAAGCAATGAGTTCAAGGAGCCCACAGGGCACCAAGATAAAGCTATCCAATGGAAAATGGGTTGTTGACATCCTTGAAAAGAAAAATAACAAACAAGTAAACAAAAATAATATCTAAAACCAGCTCTTGTCGGTTTGGCAAGAGTCCAGCACCTCTGGACGTCCTCATTTACTTGGGAGTCCAGTTGAAGCTGAGTGAAAGCCAAGGTTATTGACTCATCAGCAACCAGCAACCAGACAGTAGGACGCACAAGCCCCTCAACAGACCCATGGTTCAGACGTCCATTTCAGAATGGCCAGCTTTGTATAGCTTTGGAAGTTGCAAAGGCTGCTGGAGGGTGACTGAGGAAAGGAAATGATTAAGTTTGAGACCTGGGGTAACTGCACTCTTGTACTCTCGAGTAAATGTCATGACATGGGCATAGGCCTTAGGTATGAGTTTGTGTACCCATGAGTTCACTGTGTGTGTGTGTGTGTGTGTGTGTGTGTGTGTGTGTGTGTGTGTGTGTGTGTGTATGAGTGCTCATGGAGACTGGAGCTCAACCCCAGGTGTCATTCTCCAGAAATCATCCACTGTCTTAGTTAGGGTTTCTGTTGCTATGAAGAGACACCGTGACTATGGCAAGTCTTACAAAGAAAAACTTTTAGTTGGGCCTGGCTTAGAGTCCAGAGGTTTAGTCTGTTATCATCAGGGAGGACATGTGCTAGAAAGGAAGCTGAGAGTTCTACCTCCAGATTGTCAGGCAGCAGGAAGAGAGAGTGAACCACGGAGCCTGGCTTGAGTTTCTGAAATCCCAGGGCCCAGCCTCCAATGACACAATTCTTCCAGCAAGGCCACCCCAATCTAGCAAGGCCAGCTGTGCTAATTCTTTCAAATAATGCCACTCCCTATGAACCCATTGGGCTATTTTCAGTCAAACCACCACATTCACCTTGTTTTCTGAGACAACATTTCTCACTAGGTCCTGGGGTTTACCTCTTAGGTTAAGCTGAAGGGCTAGGGAGCCCCAGGGACCCACTTGTTCCTACCTCCCCGGCAGTGAGATTACTAGTGTGTAACACAGCATGTTTTATATGGGTGCTAAGAATCACACTCAGGCCTCATATGTGCACGGCCAACACATTCATGACTGAACTATGTCCCAGCACCCAGGTTACAGTTAAAAACAATGACAAAAACCTCCTTTTCCTTAGGGGGCCTCTCCTGCCATATCTTAAAGTTATTTATGGCCAACTCTCTCCCCCTCCCATTTTATACTCTCATAGGAACCAGAATTATATTTCAACTCACAGAGCACAAATGAAATTATAGATGTGAAGCTATTTGTGTAATGACTGCTTCACCATGTTGTCCCACTTGGCTCTGTGCCACTACATGTCATCCTGTTTGAGTCAAAACTTTATCCTAAAACTGTGTCAAGGCCACCAGTAAGTACTAAGTCGATACTGTGCAAAACAATGATGAGCCCCCTTCATACGCTGCAGCTGCAATAGGAAGAAGGCTCCAACTTTGGAGAGAAGGGACATTTCGATGAGGGCTGTGTTAGCGTCTCATTACTCAAACATCTATGATGTCTTAGGAGGGACAATAAGCCCATCAACATAGACGAACAAGGCTCCTTTCTAGCCAATGATATTTTTAGGATCTTATTGGTAATTTTTAAAAATATCATACACAATAGTTGGTTTCTTTATGAAAGTTGCACACATACGTACTATTGTACTTTATTTTTCTTTATTCTCTATTACCCAATCCTGTCCAAAGACTTGGGGCTGCTTTATTTCATTTGAGTGAAATGTTGGAAATGAGGCTCAAACTGGAAGAAAACAAACTTTAAAAACATAGCTAAGGAAAACAACAGGCAAGGTTTGCATATCCTGGACAACATCTGGTGATGAACTGGTGGTCACTAATCCATCCTCCAGCACCAGTCTACAAACTCACATGGGAGCTACTGTGTACCAGCCTTCTTTAGGGGGTACTATCCAGAGAGTGACAAACAGGGTAAATCAGATTCACTCCTTTATGAAGATGACTTTCTAGACCCTGGAGTTTATGGTGGGGGGGGGCAGTGCTTCATGTAGTGGAGCTAGAACATAGTGAAAGGATAGAGGGTGGGTGGAGAGTTTTCAGGAGGGTGGCAATGCATACAGTGTCACTATGCCTGCAGGAAGTAGGCCATTCGAATGAGTAGCTAATGGTCCTAATTAAGGCATAGAATCCTTAACCAAACAAAAGCCAAACTTTGACAATAAAAGTACAAATGGGTCCAGACTTCTGAATCATACCCCCTCACTTCATCTGTGTGTAAAATATTTTGTTTTATCTGGGACTTAAGATACTTATTTTCCCAAAGAAAATCTGCCCAATTCTGCTTCTGTGCCCTGCAGGGACTTCTACCTAGTCAAACCTGTTCCTCTGCAGATGAGCATGCTGCAGCCATTCTCCTGCTATAGGGCAGGCTGAAAGGCCCCAGGAGCAGGCAATTGGCAGGGTCACACCCTCTGAATTTTTGTGCCTAGGGCGCCTGCTGGCAGGCCTTCAGCTAGAGTAGGTGGGGATTTTGGCCCCGCCCAGAGCCAGGTTCCTTCCTCTGTCACCCTAAAGGTTCCTCTAAGGCAAACTTCAAGAAGGTTCCACCCTCTTGGGGATTTTCTTGGAGTCCTCATTGAGTCATTTGTACTCAACAACCCTCAGTTTTCTTTTCCTTAAAAAGAAGTATGAAAACATTCTCTGTTTAGTTACAAAGTGTCCTGGCTGCTAATCCAGACAGCCAGAAGAGCTTTGAGATTTCACCAAAGCTAATTAGAGCTGGGTGGCCTCTAAGACACACCAGAAGGGCCAGACATGGCCACTTTAAAACTACTAAGCCACCCAAACTTCAGAGAAGTTAAGCAACACAGCCAAAAATCATACAGCCCATAATATATAGGGCAGAGCTAGAATGAGAAGCAGGCCTTCCATCAAATGGTCTAGAACATTCTATTCTTCCATATTGACTATGATAAACCATTCTAACCAAAGAAACTTAAGAGATAAAGGGTTTAGTTTAGCTTACTACTCAAGGTAGAGTCCATCATGGTCAGGAAGTGACGGTGGCAAGAATTTGAAACATCTGGTCACATCCGAAATCTGGAACAGAAGACACACGCATGCATGCATGTACGCTCACCTCATTCACTATCTTAATGTTATATAGTCTAAAGCCTCCTGCTGAAAGAATGGTCCTGCCATAGTCAAGATAGGTCTTTGTGGGCAATCAAGATAATCTCACAGGGGTGCCCAGATGCCCATCTCTGACACAATTCTAGATTCTGTGGCTAACACTGACCATCATACCACCACAGGGCTGGCAGAAGAGCCATCATCAGCACCATCACACCACCACAGGGCTGGCAGAAGAGCCATCATCAGCACCATCGCACTACCACAGAGCTAACAGAAGAGCATCAGCACCATCACACCGCCACAGGGCTGGCAGAAGAGCCATCATCAGCACCATCACACCGCCACAGGGCTGGCAGAAGAGCCATCATCAGCACCATCATATCACCACAGGGCTGGCAGAAGAGCCATCATCAGCACCATCACACCACCACAGGGCTGGCAGAAGAGCCATCATCAGCACCATCACACCGCCACAGGGCTGGCAGAAGAGCCATCATCAGCACCATCATATCACCACAGGGCTGGCAGAAGAGCCATCATCAGCACCATCACACCACCACAGGGCTGGCAGAAGAGCCATCATCAGCACCATCACACCGCCACAGGGCTGGCAGAAGAGCCATCATCAGCACCATCATATCACCACAGGGCTGGCAGAAGAGCCATCATCAGCACCATCACACCACCACAGGGCTGGCAGAAGAGCATCAGAACGGCCCCAGCAGATCTCACTGAGCTGTTGCTGTACCAGCAGTTGTCTTGTCACTCTCAGTTCCCTTTTGGTTTTCAATCCATGGCAAGTAGACCCTACAGAGGCTGACTCTGTGGTTGGTCTTGTGGGGCAGTGACCAGAGTCAGGCACTTGCACTCATGACCTGCCTAAAGCAAACTGTATAATAGTGTATCCTGTACAGTGCTTTCCACCTATAATGGACAATGAAAACTGTATCTGGGACAGGGACCTAGAGCCTAAGGAATTCCTGAGGACCGCAGGATAAGGTCCCAGCGTAGCCAAGCTAGTAGGAGACCAATGAGAAGTTCGGGCAACAGTTGCTCCTAACAGCAATGGCTTGATAATTTAACAGTTGGTTCAGCTGAAGCAACACCTCCCAGGTTGTTGTCTCATCACACCCAAACATGTAAGGAAGCTCTCTTCCCACGAGAGATTGATGGGGACAGAGGGTTTGCTGTATGGAACTAGTTGGAAAAGACCAGTACAGACATGGCACCCTGAACCCCAGAACCTGGACAGAATATCCCGTGGGACCATTCTCTACCAGAACATGAGGAAGAGAGCCTGTCTGCAGGCCCCAGAGAGGAAATCAGGCCATTGGACCTGCACAATAGCCTACTGATGGTCACTTCCCCCCTTAGGAAAAAAAATTTTTTTTTCTCCTTGCTATAGCCCAAGTCAGCCGAGTACTTTGGATTCTTAAGTTCAGACTAAATTGAAGTGTTTTCTTAAAACTGTAGCACTGGGGATGGAAGGAACAGAGGACCTGGGATTCCAGAAGCTTCTTGTGCAGCACGTCCCTTCTGTCTTCCATGTGCTATGGCACATTGTGCTCCCAAAGAACACCCATCTTGCTGCTTGGGCTGCAGGGCTTGGGGGTCGTTGATGTAAACTGATCCAAGTCTATCTGAAGACAGTGAGCGAGCTACCTTGTGGCTCCGGTGTAGATCCCAGGGTATCTTCATCCTCAGTACAAATAGAGAAAACAGACAGGTTCAATGTCCCACTGAAGAGCAGGACCTGAACAAGCATCAGCAAGAGTCAAATCCTAACTTCAGAGACTGACTCGAGACTCAGGAAGTAGCAGGGGCTTCTTTGCTCATGCCCTCTCAGGTCCGACCTTCTGCTCAGTACCACCCAGACTATTTGATAGTCCCCTCATCCTCAGGAGAGGACCAGCTCTGGCCTCTCCTCCTTTCTTGGTCTCTTGCAGCTGGAAATCCAGATGCTGAGTCTGAGTCCCAGGATAACTATACTCTTCGTATTGTTTCCTTTTCTCTTGTCCTGTCATGTTTCCTCCTGAACTTTTGACATGAACCCTGTTTCATGTCATCATGACTGTGAAGTCAGGACCCTCAGGAGGGTGGGTCTTGAAGCTTTTCTCAGCTCTAGAGCCCACAGACCTTGGTCCAGGCCAATGATTCATCTTTGTTCCCCTGCCCCCATAAGCAGAGCAAGGAGATCACAATTCCTGAAGATGAGGGAGACAGAGGGCTCAGGTCTCAGAGCATTAGGAACACAAGGTTTCTGCTTGCCAGCTACTTTGGGAGCGATGCTGAGTGAGGCAAAGGCTTACCCCAACCAGTGCAGGCAGTACAGCTGCCTTTATCTCCACCCAGACTTTTACAGGAGTTGAAGGAGAATATTCCAGACAGGAATTTTCATCAGGCTGTGCCCAAAGGTTTGCAGAGACTCCCCACCTCTGTCTACAGTCCAAGATTCCTAGCTGGGCACCTGGAACTATAGTTTCTCTTCTAGAAGTTTTTCTGTCTTATGCTGAGCTCAGCCACAGCGATTTTCTCCCACCTCACTTGCATATCCCCACATCCAAGCCTCAGTGGAGTCCAATCCCACCCAGTGCCTTCATGGGGTTTTTCCCCCTAACCCCAGCCTTCATTACACTGCACCCTTTCTTCCCATCAGGCTCAAAGGTGATCCCAAAAGGCCTGAGGAGATAACTTAGTGGATAGGACCCTTGCTACACAAGCGTGAGGACCCGAGTTCAGATCTTCAGCACCTATGTAAAACCAGATGTGGCAGTCCACATCTGTAATCCCAGCAGCTAGGGCAGGATGGAAGGAGACAGGAGCATCTGCAGGAGCTCATAGGCCAGATAGCCTGGCAAACACAGTGGCGAGCAACAAGGAGCACTGCCTCAGAGAAGGTGAGAAGTGGTAGATGATGCCCGAGGCTGTCCTCTGGCTGTCCCCCGTCCCCCCGCCCACGCACACATATATACCACATAATAATTTTTTTAGGTGATGCCAGGGTTAAAAAAGAGCAAACACATAGAATCCTGACTCTTTTATTTTTCTTCTTATGTATTCTTCTCTCATACAATACATCCTTACTACAGCCTCCCCTCCCCCGACCCTTTCCAGCCCCCACCACCACCTCCCCTCTCCCACAGATCCACTGCTCCTCAGAAAAGAGCAGGCCTCCCCAAGAGATCAACCAAACATAACATAACAAGATTAAATAAGACTAACCATAAACCCTCATATCAAGGCTGGGTGAGACAATCTAGTAGGGGTAAAGGGGTCCCAAGAGCAAGCAAAAGAGGCAGAGAAACCCCACCCCACCCCACCCTACCCCACCCCACCCCACCCTCACCCCTGCTTCCACTGTTAGGAGTCCCACAAACACCCCAAGCTAAACAACTGCAACATGTGTGCGGAGGGCCAAGTGTAGACCCATGCTGGCTTCATTATTGTCATTTCTTTGAGCCCCTATGAGCCCTGCTTAGTTAGTCCTGTGGACTGTGTTCTTCTGGTGTCCTTGATCCCTCTGGCTCCTACACTCCTTCCTCCCCTTCTTCCACAGGGCTCCTGAACTCCACCTAATGTCTGGATGTGGATCCCTGCATCCGCTCACATCAGCTGCCAGAGTAAGCCTTGCTGATGACAACTGGAATCCTGACTCTTGAACTCAGAACTTCTCCCTTTGACCCGTGACAGGCCAAACCTCAGAGGAAGCTTATAACTTCCCCATAATCACAATTGGTCAACAGGAGAGCTAACACACTCAGAGGTCAAGCCTCAGAGACCACCAGGAGGCATTCCCCTGTGGGCTGGTGGGGAGAACTTCTAGTTCCCACGAGTTGGGACTCTCTGGCTCCTGTCAATGGTCTTCACACGCAATACTCTCTTTTCCGGAGCTCTGATCCTCTCCTTTTCTTTCTTTTTGTTCCTTTAATTCTTATGTATTTTGTGTGGTATATATGTATATGTGTGTGCATGCATGTGAATGTTCATGTGTGACTGCACATGTGTGTTCATGCATGAGGAAATGAGAGGTTTATGTCAGGTGGCTTCCCTGATCACTCTTCATCTTATGTTTTGGAGCAGGGCTCCTCACATGAGCCCAAAGTTCACCATCATTTTATCTAGTCCAGCTAGCTAGCTTCTTCCAGAGAAGCCCTGTATCCATCTCCCAGGTGACATAGTGACAGGTGAGCTACCATGTCTTGCTGGCATTTATGTGGGTTCTAGAAATCCAGTCCTCACAATGGGTAGTGAGCTCTTTCCCTATTGATTCATCTCCCCAGCCCACCCTCTCCTTTTTTTTTTTTTCCTGAAAGGAGAACATACAGTTTACCAACTTCTAGGACAATCTTCCTCTGACAAACCATCTATGGAGTTGGAGAGACTTAGGACCAAGTGTAGACATGGTAGTCAATCCTCGCAGAGAATTAAATTCAAGGTGGTAAGAACAAAACCTGTAAAACCTATGTCCTGTTCTTTCTACACACTGTGCTTGTGTGATTGGCCAGATCCATGCCTATGACATCATCCATACCCATGCCTGAAGGTCAATGTCCATTGTACTGAGCACACAGGAGACCCACACACAGGAGCAGCCTAAGATGGAGTGAAAAGCAGAGACAGGAGAATCTCCAGAAACTTACAGGGCAGCTAGCCTAGCGAACTTAATGCTAAGCATCAACATCTCAAAGAAGGTGGGAAGTGATCATTGGTACCTAAGACTGTCTTCTGACTATTCCCCAGCCCTGGGACCGCATCTTCCATGTCCATCAGATCTACCAAGTCAATTTTTGTCTTTGACTTTGGATGTCAGATCCATGGTCAAGCGCTTGTTTTGGTTTCTATTTCACACAGCCCCTTAGTACACAACATTCACTTCAGACATTGCACATCCAGTGCAATGGGTTGTTTGGGGCAGGCACTGAGAGCGTTGCAGTGGGTGTCTGTCTCAGTTGGGGCTTCATTCTTGTGAAGAAACCTTGACCATGGCAAGTCTTATAAAGGAAAACACTTAATTGGAGCTAGCTTACATTTTCAGAGATTTAGCTCACTGTAGTCATGGCTGGGAGCATGGCAGCATGCAGGCAGACATGATGTGGGAAAGAGAGCTGAGAATTCCTCCGCAGGCAGCAGAAGGAGACCGTGTGCCACACTGGGTGTAGCTTGAGCATAGGAGATCTCAAAGCTTGCCCCCCACAGTGGCACACTCCCTTCAACAAGGCCAAACCTACTCCAACAAGGCCATATCTCCTAATAGTGCCACTTCCTATGGACCAAGCATTCAAACACATCAGTGTATAGGGACCATACCTGTTCAAACCACCACAGTGTCCCAGCATGACCTGTGCCATTGTGACTTTCAAGCCAAGATAGCAGTTGGTCAATAAGACATGACTGTGGATGTGGATGCGGGTCCTGGCACCAGACATGGGTACTCAGACCCCAGTTCTATCTGGCAGGAGCCATGTTAACCAATCCACATTAGCTCTCCCATTCCTTTCCTCTCTCCTCTGCTCTAGTAGAGAGAAAATACATAATGACAATGGCATAGGACAAGTGCATTAAGCAGTTGCAGGTGCTAGGATGAGCAGAGAGCCCAGCACGAGGGAAGGTGGGAATGGCAAGATACAAGCAAGGGAATAACAGCCGGAATAAATTAAAATAAGAATACATAAATAAAATTGCAAATAGTAAAGTGAGGGATCAACAGGGAAGAGGGAGAGTAATTAGTTGAGACCTGTGGACAGGAAAGCTATAAGCAAAGCTCATACTCAATTGGTACGTACTAGTTTTGTCAACATATATAGTATTAAAATATTGATCTTAAAAAATAATGCCCCACTGCAGGACCGCTCATGCATTTATGAAGGGTTTCATCCAGAGAATCATGGAAAATTAGTGGTGGATTAGAAGGACCCTGTCCCTGTATAAGCATCTCCTGCCACCTCCTTCCTTCGGTGCCTTGTTAGGAGTGCACCCCTCTGAAGTGTGTGTCTTGTCTCCTGCTTCCCATCACAGAGGCTGAGACCCAAGGCTGCAGTTCTTTCCTGACTGAGCACAAAAAGCAGCTTTACCCACTTCAAAGGCCAACCGGAAATACCTGGTGGGGATTTCCATATAGCCAGAGCACCTCAGCTCCACAAAGACTGGCTGCCAAATCAGGCCCACAGTTGCCAAATGTCAGCCGTGAATAGAGCAGGTCACATTGACACATGCAACAGACCTCTCCTGATTTCAGTCCCCTGCCTTGGGTCACATCATTCCCTGTATCTCCCCTAACTCAAGGCTCAATTTGTTTGGAGCTGTTACATCTGGTGTTTCTGGAACTGTGTTCCAAATCAGCTTTTCAAAAGACCTATGTGGTGTAGAGATGGATTTTCCAAGGAATCTAAGAGAAATTGGGATATTATAATCAGTCCTGCATTTATGCACAACTCTTTCAATATCTGCCCCACATTTTGAGCACATTTATTTGCTCAGTTTTGCTACAATTCAACATTTATTCTCTCAACATATTTTATTGAGCATCTCCTAGACACACGACGTCATCTAGGTGTTGGGCATACCTCTTGCACACACCGTCCAGTCTAGTAATGGAGAGCAATGGACAAGGGTATGCTCAGGCACAGTGCTAGCTGTGGTAAGTGCTAAAGGTGAGGGAGTTGTGAGACAGAGAAAGAAAATTCAGACACAGTTCAGAGGTGGTCAGAGGTGAAGCACAGGCTGTCATTTCAAAAACAGAGGAGGGTCAGGAATAGTCTGGCCGGTAGAAACACCAAGATGTGAGCAGCACCTCGGAGAGAAGTTGAGAAGTGGGCCGTGCAGAAATCCCAGGGAAGAGCCTTCTGGTTTGATTACCTCAAGGCAGTGATGGGTCTGGCTGGCACTAGAAAGTCAATCCGATTAATTCTAATGGGCTTCTGACTGTGACTTCTCTGGTCTTCTGAGGTTATACCTAACGACTCCTATCTTCTTCCCATGTGAATTCTATTCATGAGACCTGTGTTTGCTTCCTCAGCTCTCCATTAGTTTATATGAAGCAATAAAGGCAAAAAGGAAAGGAAACATGCAAAATAATGGCACGGACTCTGTTGCAGGCAGAGGGTGCCCTCTGAGGCTCTAAGTGTGGGATGTGGAAGCTTTGCCAACCTTGGACCCCTAGGCATGTCACCTCAGATCCCTCCTTGCTCTTAGGAAAAAGTCCCTTTGGGCGTCTGCACTCAAGAGTCCACACAAGGGGACTGTGTGCACCTAGGGTACCTAAGAAGTTCTAAACTTCATGGTTAGAGAAGAGCCTGAGGGCAGATGGGGTGCGGTGGGTGCAGTGCTTTTGGGAATGGGAGGCACTCCCCTTCCTCCCCAGCCTTAGAGGGATTCCCTATCTTTGAACCACAGAATTGAAAGCTTTCCCTAGGCAGCTGTGTGCACAGGGCTGGGCCATAGGGATTCTGGAAAGCAGGCCATTCTAGAGGGTGTTGGCTGCACAGCCTGTGACACCAGTAAGAATTGACACCTTGTCGGCTAAGGTCCTCCAGGGCCCTGTGTATGCCTGACCTTCCCTGACCCCCCCCCCCCACACACACACCGGATTATAGATGAGGACTTTCTGAGGCACCCAGGCTGCAAATTTCTAGAGGTGTAAGGACTGGCTGTGGACATATGTGTGTCTGGGCTGGCAAGCCTGGGAATTGGGGGAGGGGGTGTCTGGGCAAGCAAGCCAGCCCACCCTAGTCATAAATGCCATACTCCTAGGGATATGCAGGAGTATTTTATTGTTTCATTGAAAGCTGAGCCCCCCTTGCAGCTGTTCTGCCCATCCATGAGTTCCAGGGCCAGGGCCAGGGCCAGTGAGAAGGAGGGGATGCCAGAGGGAAGTGTCGAGGGCCTGCTTGCCAAGGCCATGAGATCTTGTTACTGGGGTTTGGGGGAAATTGGATGCGGTTCCAGGGTTCAAATCTTTCTTGCCCCACACACCAGGGTGCTGGCTCCATGGAGGGCCCCTGAGACTCAGGGGAGGGGGCTTCATGTTTATTCCCTGAGACGGCCATGCAAACAGTTTCTGAGACAACTCTGATGAGCTCTGTCTTCACGGGGCGGGGCGAGGGGGCATACTTGAAAACTATTTGTTTGGAGCAAAACCTGTCATGTGTTAGAGGTGACAGGTTACAGCATGCCCCAGCCAAGCCCTTCCTCTCCCGGGTTCTGTCAGAGGAGACTTAGCCTCCAGCAGTTCTGGAATGAGCTGCCTTTCAGGTTGCAGCTTTAAAAGGTCTCTTGGGACTGCAGAGATGGCTCAGTGTCTAAGAGCACGCGTTCTTTTGCAGAGAACCTGAGCTTAGGTCTCAGTTCTGTGCAGTACATCTCACAACCAGTTCCAGAGCACTTGAAGCCCTCTTCTGGCCTCTGCAGGCACCAACTATGTGTAAACATGAAGCAAAATAAACCTGAATGAATACATAAATAGGTTAATTCCTTGGGGGAGGACTTCCCTGGCCAGTTGTGTAGAGTTGCTGGCCAGGTGCTCCATCACCTGCCCTGCCTGCATCCCTTCTGTAGGTGCTCCATCACCTGTCCTGCCTGCATCCCTCCTGTAGGTGCTCCATCACCTGTCCTGACTGCATCCCTCCTGTAGGTGCTCCATCACCTGTCCTGACTGCGTCCCTCCTGTAGGTACTCCATCACCTGTCCTAACTGCATCCCTCCTATAGGTACTCCATCACCTGTCCTGACTGCATCCCTCCTGGGGATCATATTTCCCCACTCATTCATTGATTGCCTCTGATCATGAGACCTGAGTGCCCTGGGAGAAAGGGTCAGCAGCTCTAAGCACCAAAGAGATTGTCAAGCATTTATCAAGGATACTTTGTGTGAATGAAGGAATGGTTTTTATTGACTTGAACTGTGCAATTTGCTACTGAAGAGATGGAGAAAATGTAACAGGGTGAAGGAGAGGGGAGGCTGAGCAAAGACAGCCTCATCAGTGAAGAAACATGATGGTCAATCGTTTCCTTTAAGGTTGACTTACTAAGTAAGAACCCTTGACAACAAATCCTATTAAGGTTTCCATCTGGCAGGTTGGAGACACTTGGTGGCCTCCCAACACCCTTCATCTTGGTGTTAGATTCCTTTGTGAACAACATTTCTATTCTACGCAGTCCCGGAATGCTCGTTGCTGTCCTAGACTGTTCTTCCATGGCCAAATACCTTAGTGGTTCTTCTTGACTTCTTTGCAACAGTGCTTTCATTTTACATTATGAACGTCAGGCAGACAATTTTCCTATCTCTCAGACATCTCTGGATTCTCCTAGAGCCATGTGGAATCGTGTTGCCTCCCCTCTCTGGGCTTCAGCCCTCTGTAAAGGTCAGAGGTAGTTTGTCTGATGGCTAGATCCATGCCAGTTCTAGACAGCTGCAAGCTGCAAACACGGCCCTGGTTTCTACCTCTCTCCACAGCCGACTCCTTTGCATGGTGTGTTCATACCACTCTCATCACAGAGTGGGGCTCCAACTCCACTCCTTCCATTTGGACTGGCTTTGTATTGGCTTGCCCCCCCCAAAATGCTACAAGTATCAATTGGTAAGCTTTCAGGCTAGTATCAAGACCTTGCACATATGCCTCATGTACCTCTCTGCAGAAAGGTAGACTTCGCCCATTGGAAGGATGGGAGACATGGAACCGGTATGAGCAGCCCAGCCAAGACCAACTTATACCATCCAAGCCAAATAAGCATGAGATATGTGAGCGAGACGTCTAGTACCTGTCTAGTACTGAAGAGATACCCAGCTGAGGCTAGACTATACCAACCAAAACCAGGCTAGAACAAGAATGCTTCATTCCAGTCAGAAGAACAATGTAACTTGCCAGCAGACTTACATCCGTGTATGTGATGATAAGTGGTTATTTTCGGGTGGTTCGATACACAGCTAACAACGGCTAACCTCCTTTGTTTTCCAGCTCACCCTAATTTTTCCCTCTTCGGTACCCTTGCCAGGAAGGTCTACTCTTCCTGTCCCCGTACTGGTAAGTTTGTCTTTAAAAAATCATCTATCTGTCTTCTTTTTTTAGTTGAGAGGTAATGTATTTGATGCATGGTTGTGACCAGTTCTCTTCCTGTATCTAAAGGCATACAACCAACCATCTACATGACTTGCTTTAGTTCTTGCAGGATATCATAAAAATAGCAGCTCCTGAGGCCAGCCACGGTATCTGAATTTGTGGCTCAAACTACAATACACATTCTACACATCATATAGATGAACTCACATCCCACCTCTTGTCCCTGTGCCCTGAGGACACTTACCCTTGGAAGGTTTCACAGGACCTGCATAGCAGCAGAGGTGGGAGCCCTGAGGTGCTGCCAACACTCGTCGTTTTCCTCCTGAGGGCTGATCCTACTTTCTCGTGCAAGCATTCCATTTCCACCCAGTAAGTTAGTTTAAAAAAAAAAAAAAAGCCTGTTGTAAGTTAGGTAGATACTGACTAAACACCATGATGACAAAGATAAAGAACCAGTCTCTCTCTTCAAAGAATGTGCTAGCTCATGATCCCAAAGAGCCAGAAAACCAGTAGGAACATAAGACAGTAAACCCCTGGATTCGGATTTAGTTATTGACTTAAATTCTGAAACTAAAGAGTACTTAAAAGTTTTTTTTCTGAGCTATGAGTGTTTGCCTGTCTGTGCATGTGTACCCTGTGTGCCTGATGTCCATGGAAGTCAGGTCCCCCTGGATTGGAGTTACAGATGGCTGTGAACCTTCATGGGAGGGCTGGGAACCAAATTCAGGCCTGCTGCAAAAGCAACAAGTGCTTTTCACTCCGGGTCCATCTCTGCAGCCCCAAGGTTATTATTCTTCAACTTTTTTCTAAATTACTTCGTCCATGCCATTCATGCCCAATACCAAGTTCATGAGTTCCAGTCTTGGAGCAACCTTTCCCCCAACACACACACACACACACACACACACACACACACACACACACACACACACACTACTTGAGGAGCCTCTAGAAATGCTGCATCCTCTATGCCTTGGATATGAAATGTTTTCCAGAATCACATGATGAAAGAGGGCTTGGCTATCAGCTTGTGGCAATCATGGGAAGTGGTACAACTTCAGGGGTTTGGCCTGGTGGGAGGAAGTTAGGTGATTGGGTCAGGTCTTCAACTAGACATCGGAACCCCAGCAATTTCCTGTCCCTCTTTGTCCTTCCTGGCTATGAGGAGGTGAGTAGTCTTCCTCCTACACCATTCCCCCCATGTGCTACCATAGCCACAAAACATTAGGGTCCAGTGGTCTGAAATCTCTGAATCAGAGACTCATATGCCAAACTTTTCCTCTTTATAAGTTATAATCTCGGGTATTTTGTTGTAGTAACAGAATACTGGCGAACACACCTCTATTTACCTCCTTTATACATCCTATACACTGTAAATCCTGTAACTCTGCTCTTTTTTTTTTTTTTTTTAATTTTTTTTTTTTTTTATTTTTTTTTTTTTCTCTGCTCTTATAGTATATGCAGAACCCGACTAACTTTCATAGCCTTTACCATCCCTATTTCAGGGTAAGACATGCTATTTTGCAAAAACCTCAGCTAGCCTTTCTTCTCTTATTAAAGTTTATTGCTATGAACAAAATGCCTAAACAACCATCCTAAAGGTTCTTTTCTGTTAGGTAGCTAGTCAGATGGTAGCAGGCTTGGAGGTCATTGGAGGTGGAGCCTCCCCCTTAGTCAGCAGCTTAGAAATCTGGAAACTGAAACTTTAAATTCTAACCCAAAGGATGGGATCTGAGTCAGATCTCTGGCCCTCTGTGAAGACATAATATTTAAAATTGCTCAAAAGGGTATGACTATCTAGCCTGTGGATTTCTGGGGGAGTGTAAAGATATACCAAACACTGTCTCCTCCCTTAAGTGCTAATCGTAGTGGACCTGTCATGAAAATGCCACACAGAAACTAAGAAATGCTATGAATCCTGTGTAAACGTGTAAGTTGGCCCAGTGACTTCTTGGCTAGTGTCCTCTCTCACCCCATGAGAGTGTTTTCCTTTGTACTGTCCTTTTGACTGTGTTGCACTTTCATTCATGGATGGCACACTCCCTTTCTTTGTAATAAACTCTTGTCTCTCCGTGGGTCTCAGTGAATTCTTTCAGCGGTGATTTCAAGGACTGGAGCTGAGGGGAGGCCGAGTGAGAGCCTGGCAACATTTTGTACCATGGTCTCCAAAGTTTCTGTCCTTCATGGCAGGGATGGGGTGACAGAGCAGTGGATTACATTATCATATTTAAGAAGGGAGTAAGGCTGGGCACAAAAGGGCTTTTTCATTTTTTCCTCCTCCTCCTTTTCTTCCTCCTCCTTCTCCTTCTCCTCCTCCTCCTATGTTTTCCAAGACAGGATTCCTCTGTTTAACAGAGCCGTAGCTGTCCTGGACTCACTTTGTAGACCAGGCTAGCTTCAAACTCACAGAAGTCTGTCTGCCTCTGCCTCTCAAGGCCCGGGATTAAAGGTCTGTGCCACCATGCCCAACCCATTTTCTTCTGTCTTAACTTCTATTTTATGGGATGGTACTATGCACACTCAGAAATACTTCCCCCCTTTTAAATCTTTCTAGAAATGCCCTCAGAGATACTTAGTCGTGTCTTTTGCTAATTCCCTAGATACTTTTAATTCAGTCAAGTTGACTGAGAAAGATACTGCACTGTGTACACCAGATAATGTAAATTCTCAATACTTCCGATGGCTTCCGATCTCATTTACAATACAATCTGAATTTTCCGTGGCCTGCGACTACCTCTGTAAGACTGCTTCAGTCACACTAGCTGTGTGGTTTTGCCTTACATCCATCAGACACTCCTACCCTGGGACCTCTGCAATCGCTTTGCACTGCTTAGCTTACTTTTTAAAAATAACACATCTTTCCTTCAAGTGCAGCCCTGTAGGCAAAGATAAAACCTGAAAAATATGATTATATCATGGGAGTCTGCCGCTGCCTCTACCACCACACCCAGATCTCCTAGTGGGTAGCTGCTCAGCTCTCCTCATGGATCGCTTCTCGGATCTCCTAGTGGGTCACGGCTCAGCTATTTACCTTCTCTGTGCAGATGCTACCTTTTCATAAAGAACTTCCTCACCCTCTGGGGCTGAAGCAACACCATCACCACTACTCTTTCTCCCCATCACAGAAATATCTTTGGTTCTCTATTACTTCACTCTCTTCCATTCCTTCATAGTGCTTACCACTGTGTTAAATTACAGTACTGTGGCATGTCCTTCCCAGGGAGAGATGAGAAGATGTCTACTCACCCCAGATTAAGCACTGACACACCAAACATATAATTCCACCAACGTTCGGTTGAAGAACTAGTACATTTCTACTTACTACAGGAACATGAATAGTTCAAACTTGTATCATGGAAAAGTTCCACCTCTGCATCTATAGAAACTTAATGTAAGCTTCATTGATGACATCCCACTCCAGCTGACTTCTCCTCTGTGAAATATTTAAGACCGTGTAGAGCTAAGGGGTTGGTAGTGGGTGCTGGTGAGAATCCCAGGTGAGGAGCTAGTGGCTCTCTTGCCCTCCTTCCTCCAGGGCATGTGTCTTAATTAGTTCTGTTGCTGTGAGGAGACACCATGCCCACAGCAGCTCTTATAAGGGAAAACATTTACTTGGGCCTGGTTTACAGTCCAGTTCTTCATAGTTCATTAACATTACGGCTGGGAGCATGGTGGCATGCAGGCAGACATGGTGCTGGAGAGGTAGCTGAGAGCTCTATAGCTGTTTTCACAGGTATCAGGAATAGAGAAGGACACTGGGCCTGGCTTGAACATTTGAAACTTCAAAGCCCCCCCTTAGTGACACATTTCCTCCAATGAGCCTAATCTACTCCAACAAGGTCACTCCTCCTAATAGTACCACTACCTATGAACCTGTGGGCAACATTTTCTTCCAAACCATCACAGCGTGTTAACCATTAATACTAGAGATGTAACTGTTCCTGGATTGGCTGCTTAACCCTTTCCCAAGGATATGGGCTAAGAGTAATTTGTAGGTTATCAAAGCAGCCTTTGCTCCTTGATGGCAGTGGTTGTGTTATGTCTGCACAAAATCTCATACAAGTATATGCTTGTTTGTTTGTTTGTTTGTTTGTTTGTTTGTTTGCTTATTGCTGTTGATGAGCTAAGAGCAGAGTCTGGGCTATCTCATATGTTGACTATATCCCAGACACGACAGTGCCTTGCTGGGCACAGCTGCATAATTACTGTTTGTGGGACATCTCAGTGTTCACATTAATTATTCTCTTATTTTTAATTGTCTTATTTTGCAAAATAACCATGAGATTGGTTCTATAGCATCACGTTGAGATTTCAGGGAGAAGGCTGAAAAGGTGGCTCAGCTGTTAAAGGCTAGGCTCACAACCAAAAATATGAGAGAATTCAGAAGGCACCAATTAACCTCTACTTCATCTCTATTGGCAGCAATACAATCTGACATTGGACAATTCTCTCTAGGTAGTTGTCTCCTTATGTGAGGATTAATATTGATCGTCCAACTGGACAAAATTTGGAATCATGTTGAAGCCAAACATCTGGTTCTGTCTGTGAAGGAATATCTATACTGGGGTAATTGATGTGGGATGATCTGCTTTAAGTGTAGACAGTATCACTCACTGGGCTCAGGTCCCAGACTGAATAAAGAAGAGAAAGTGACTGAGCAAAGACATTCATCAGGCTCTGCTTCCTGACTGGAGGTGTAGCATGGCCACCCACTTCAAGCTCCTGCCGCCACGCCTTCCATGCTGTGATGGACTGTGGCCTCAGTGGTAAGCCAAAAGCAGCCCTTCCTCCCTTAGTGGCTCTATTCAGGGATTTCTACCACAGCACTGAGAAAAGTGACCACTATGCCACTACTTCTCCTTACTTGAGAGGACGGTCTTCTAGCCCCTTCCATTTTTGCCAGCAAGGTAACTGAGGCTCAGGTAACATCTTTAAAGTTTCACCAAGAGTCCTAGCTTCTAGTTGGCAAATTCTTCCAAGGAACTGTGGCTAAAGAAAGACATTCTGCGGTGGGTCATATGGTACACTCCCTTAATCCTAGTGCTCAGGAGACTGAGGCAGGAGGATCACAAGTTTGAGGCCAATCTAGGCTTCTGTCTCAAAACAAAGCGGCAACAAACAGAATCACTTTGCTAACAGCTTTTCTATTATTTCCCCGTGTTTGTGGTGTGCATGTCAGTGTATGCATGTTTTACATGTGTTTAGGTGGGGACGGGGCAGGAGAACATACCCTTTATTACTTCTCCATGTGTAGGCCTGAGGTTGATGTCCCGTAGCATGCTCCATTACTTTTCCTTATTATTCTTTGGGACAGGGTAGGTACCTCCGTCAAACTTAGCACTTCCAGATAGAGCTAGCCAGCTTTCTCTGGTGATCCTATCTCAGCATTCTTTGGCTGGAAGCCACACCCACTGAGTATTTATATGAATCCTGTGGATGCCAGCTTTAGTCTGCGAGCCTGGGAGTTAAGCATTAACCATTGAGCCCTCCCTCCATTTTCACTCATTGTCTCAGCTGCAGGGACGTGGGGGGAAAGCACCCCTCGCTCTTTACTCTTCCTCAATTCAGCCTCCATGCTCCAGCAGGGCATGGTGGGACTTGTTTCTGCCTCTGAACCCACTCTGCACATTTGGGTCTCTGACTTCCTGGGAGCATTTCCAGCCTGTGGGAGCCCCAAGGCTGCACTCTCTAGCACCTTCTTGTCAGGTGCAAACAAACAGTTGTTACTGTCTTCCTGGGCTTATGTGCTTGAGGTCATGAAAACGAGGGTCTGTGCAGTCAGCACAGACCAGAGTGTAGACGCTGCAAGCCTCCAGGATGATAGCTGTGTGGAGCCATTTCAGTTAGAGGATGATTTGTGAGGGGGAAAGGGGGGGGGAATTGGGAAAGGAAAGGAAGGGAACAGAGAGAGAGGGAGATGGAGGGAGGGACGGAGAGAGGGGGAGGGAGGGAAGAATGAAGAAAGAAAAAAGAAAGGAAGGAAGGAAAGATAAGTAGATATATAGATGGATACATACATGGATACATACATACATACATACATACATACATACATACATACATACATACATAGATCCAGCTCTACTACAGCCAGCTTCCCAGGGACTTCCCAGAAGTTTGTCATCCTGCTTGCAGTGAAACACCCAGTGGTGTGACCCACCAAGAGTCAGCTGTTAGGACGCTGCCGTGAGCTCAGCTCCACCTTGGCACAGAGCAGAAAACACAAGTGTCCCACTGGCTGGTGGATGCCCACACAGGTTCATTTCCTACAGGACAGGATTCTCATTGGGGAGACCACAACAGAAACTAGACCTTGGCACTGTGCAGAAGAGGGTGTGAGCACCAGCATCCTCACTGGTGTGCCCCTTGGGCAGCCTCCTTCATCTTTCTGTACTTGAACTTGGCAGGAAGCAGGGGTGCGGCTGAGCCAGGTTTCTAGTACCAGGTGTGCTTTAAGTCCACTTAGACAACTGTTGATTACCAGCAACATGTCAGTGCCATTCATGGATATCTCACCATGCTGGTCACTGACATGCTTCACATGTGTTGTAGCCTGGTGGGATTGTTTAATTACTTCCCTCCCTTGGCAGCTTGCATAGTATTTTCTGGTACCATGGGAAAGAGGCTTTCTGGTCAGATCCTAACTGTGTAGTGTCTTCAGCAATAGACACCAACTCCCAAGCCCCAAGAGGCTAACTAGATAGTTTATATGAGCAGTTCCCAACTTGTGGGTCATGACCCCTTTGAAGGTCAAATGACCCTTTCATAGGGGCCACCTGAGACCATCAGAAAACACAGATGTGTACATTATGATTCATAACAATAGCAAAATTATATTTATGAAGTAGCAACAAAATAAATTTATGGGGGCCACCAACACAAGAGGAACTGTATTAAAGGATCACAGATTTAGAAAGGGTGAGAACCACTAGTTTTATATTGTTTGGAGGAGTCACTTGCAACCCTTCAAAAGGAGATTTCTTGTGCCTAGTGCTAGGGTTGTTTTATTAGGTTATGGCTCATATGTATATGACTCATATATATATATATATATTTCATATTATAATTACATGTGTAATTATATATCATATTATAACATATTACATAATAACATTATATATAGTCTTGTATAATTATATACCTATATAATTTTAGGTAAATATAAGATAATACAATTCCTTAACACTTTATTAAACAGCTGTGATGTTATTTTTCTCTTATCCTTCCTTCTCTGCAACAATGAGAATGTCAATAAACATTAATGTAAAAGGGGGAATTTTCACAGAGTCCATCCCTAGACAAAGAACTACAGGCAGAAAATGAATGCTGGGAGAAGAGCAGTTAGCCTCTCCCAGGGACGAGCGCTGTTGTGGTTTGAATAGACATGACTCTGTCTGAATGCTCGGCCCTCAGGCAGTGGCACTATTAGGGAGGGCAGCCTTGTTGGAAGAAGTGTGTCACTGTGGGGGTGGACTTTGAGGTCTCTTATGCTCAAGCTACGTCCAATGTGGCACACAGTCTCCTTCTGCTAACTGCAGGTTAAGATGTGGAATTCCCAGCTCCTGCTCCCGCTCCAGCACCCATGCCTGTCTGCATGCCACAATGTTTCTTGATATGACAATAATGAACTAAACCTCTAAGACGGAAAGCCAGTCCCAATTAAGTGCTTTCCTTTAGAAGAGCTGCCATCGTCATGGTGTCTCTCACAACAATAAAACTCTGGCTAAGATAAGCCCTCTGATTGGTGGTCCGAAGCAGAGTGGTCATCCCTGAAACTATATGCATACAAGCAACAAACAAACATATGTATGTATGTAACAATAATAAGAAAAAAAGGCTATAAACGTGAGAGCAGGACAATGTGGGTGTGGTTGGTCGGAGAGTACCTGGGAGGGGCGGGAGGGAGGAAAGGAGAGAAGGAGGATGATGTAATTGTTTCAATTTAAGATATAACTCAATGAAACAAAAGAACATTATTTTTAAAAATAAAGGCATAGTCATATATCTTACTGAAGTTTAACTTTTATCAAGTGTTTTCACATTATTTTCTTCCATTTATTACAATTCAAAATTTTCACCTGAAAGAAACTAAGAAAAACATAGATTTTGAAAGCACTCTTGATAATTTACTTCCACCAAAATGAGAAAGATAAAAAATCATGACATTTTCAGTTTGGGCTACAATGAAGTCTTTCCACTTAAAACAGTTCCATGAGTTTTGTTACACCTTCTTTCCAGATACGTGACACCTTTTCAACTAAGTTTTCTGGGAGAAACAAAAAAGCAGTCACACAAAGACACGTGCTTCAGGGCACTGGCTCGTCTTCTTATCTGGTACCTCTAGTATCTGTAGATGGCAGAGTCATTGTCCACCTTGGCTTGCAGGGGTGGATGGTGATGCTTAGAGCAATGTCCAGACTGAGAAGTGATTAGAGAAGCTGATCAGCAGCTCCCCTCCGCCCCATTGCTCTCTGGCATCTTCCACTGCTACCAGAGCAGGTGGAGAGGATAGAGAGTAGACCTGGGTGATAAAGTGTGATCTGTACAGGGTGCTCTCACCTTCGCTGCACTTACACAAAAGTACATGCCTCCCTCGCAAAGGGATCCTATGGGGAAAATGGGTCGATGCATGGGTCAAACGCGTGCGCAGCATGAACCCAAACAGCTGACCTGGGAGTAACTAACCCCAATCAAGGCAGCAGGAGAGCAAAGGACTTCTGGTTGGGGTGGAGGATAGGACTAGGTCCTGAGGCCACATGGAACCACTGGGAGAGGGCAGACATCAAGAAGTCACTCTAGTTTGGACAGGAAATTGAGTCCCTAGCCTTCCGTTCTGGCAGAGAGTCTGATAGGGATAGGACAATGCCCATCTTGCAGGGGTTCGAGGGCTAAGAGCGATAATGCATGTGAAAATATGTTGTAAACTATGAAACATGCTAATTTTGTACTGGGGCGGGAGAGCTGCTGCTTGTTTCATCTTCAAAACAGAAAACCACATAAAAGCTATGGGACATATTGTCTTCTTTACTAGGAAATCAGATGCAGAAAATATTTTCCTTACGTTAGGATGCCATGTGGACCTTCCTTGTTTGACAGAATATTAACCACACAGAAGTAGAGAATTAAGAGAGTTTAATACTAGCTCCGCTCCTGTTCCACAGAGATGCTTCCTTCTCTCTCTCTCTCTCTCTCTCTCTCTCTCTCTCTCTCTCTCTCTCTCTCTCTCTCTCTCTCTCTCTCTCCCTCTCCTCTGGATTCAAAATATGGCCTACAGTACTCAGTAGGGTACTTTCAGCCTTGGGAAGGATGAAAGGAGCCATACCAGGCAACTCAAGAGTTTGTCAGTCTGAGCGACCTGCCCCAAGAGGAACACATTCAATGGCAGAGTTCAGAAACACAAAAGAATGCAGATGGAATGGCACATGGAATTATTTTCCAGGGCCTGTCCTCCTGGAGGCAAAATGACGTGGAAAGATCCCACACTTGGAACCCAGTGGCAGAGCCTGGCACCAGACCCCCTGGGTAGAGTCAGAGGAAACTAGAAATTGCATGGCCACCCACAGTTTGCAGATGAAAGATGGGACTCATAGCTGCTATGTGACCTCAGAACCCTAGCACTGGGGGCCCATGGGCACACCTGGACACAGGAATTGGCTGTCACTCATGTGACAGATATGTAATTACAGGCATCAAAGGAGGAAGAGGTCCTCCCTCTGGGAACCCCTCATGCTTACACAGCTTGGCTCAGGCAGTCACTTCTCTCCATAAGTCATCTAGAGGGTAACTGGACAAGATAGTATAGCCAAGACTCAAGAGCATGGCTGAGAGTGTCTAAGAGGTGCCCATTTCTGGTCATGGTACCCCGGGGATTCAGAGGGTAAGGAACACCATGCAGGAATCTACATTTTCCAACCTCTTTGATGCTGTTGAGGAACAGCCATGCCTGAACCCAAAGCCAAAGTGGCCTTTAGTAATACCTTAGAATAAGGAGCAATTTCACTCACTGATTGTATGTCATTGTAACTTTTCTGTAGTTTGGGGTCTCAAAAAGTTTAACTGAGGAAAAGAAAATTATAACACCTAGTTTCCTTAAAAGATGATGGTTCATGATTAATTTCTACAGAGGATGTATTTTCTCTTTTCCCTTCCTACCTCCCTTCCTTCCTTCCTTCTTTCTTTCAGTTTGTTTGTTTGTTTGAAAACAAGGTTCTCTGTATAGGCCTGGCTGATCTGGAGCTAGCTCTGTAGACCAGGGTAGCCTCAAACTCAGAGATTCACCTGCCTCTGCTGTATTTTCTAAATGAAAATACCATGCATGTACTCAGGGTGTGTGCTGTGTAGATAATGGTGTGTGTGTGTGTGTGTGTGTGTGTGTGTGTGTGTGTGTGTGTGTGTGTGTGTGTGTATGCACAAAGAATGCAGAAGAAGATATCAGATGCCCTGGAACTAGAGTTACAAGCAGTTGTAAGTGTCCTGACATGGGTGCTAGGAACTAAATCAGGTCCTCTGCAAGGGCAGAACATGCTCTAACCACTGAGCAATCTCTCCAGCCCTGGAAGTTAATTTTTAAAATTAATCATTTTAGCCTCTTCTCTGAGTCTTGGGTAATTGTGCTGTTTGTTCCTTGTGTGAGTAATATGCTGTTTTGATGATATGAGAATTGACGCTTCTCATACTTCGGATCACATCATTTCTCACTTAACCTGAGTCCAACCTAACAGACCAAGGTCTCAGAGAGTACTGACACACAAAATGTTATATCAACCCATATGACCATATGAGTCACCCAAGAATTCCACTTGAAAATATCCTTTCATACAAGGTTTGTGTCCAGCTCCAGGGTTATCATCCACCAACTGGATGCTCCATAGACAAACAGCTGTCCTCCCTGGGGCTCTGTTTTTATGTGAGTCCATTGGTCAAAGGGAGCCTGAATGTCTTGGCAGGTGGAAAGGAGTGAAAAATGAGACTATGAAGTCAAATGACAGTAGCGCGCCGACCAGAGGTGTAGAGGGTGGCAGTTGACAAGGCCCAATGGAACATAGTAGGATGGATTGATGTTGCAGAAGCTGGCCCTGCAGAGATACTGGATGCCTCAAGCATGAGACACACCTTGTTTGGGTGTTATCTTGGAGACAGGATAAGAAACAGGTAGTGCTTCATGCCACTGGCCCAGGCTATGGCTGAGCATCAAGATCTGGTGAGTATAATGTCTAGCTTACCCCACGTGAAGAGTGGGGTAAAATGAGGAAGCACTCTGAGGAGCTAGCTGCTCTCAGTGACCCTATGTTATGACAACCACCAACCCATTCTATTTTATTCTTTATAGCAACACCTCCAAGTGTTATTTTTTATAAACAAAAACTCTAACATTTGATTTTGCCAATAAAGACCCAGAAGCCAGATGCTGGGATGAAAGCCTACTAGCTCAGAGCTGCACAGAAACCACTCAGCTGAACTTCCTACTCAGCCAATGTCCCAGAAGGAAAAAGTCTCCTTCTCCATCTCCATACAGTCTTTTAAAAACCTTCAAACTGAATGTCCATCCTTTCTACTTCATGTGCATCTCTTTATCCATTTTCTGTACTTCCTCGCACTCTATGTTTTATTTTCTATGATCGCTTCCTGCTAACTGGTTGGTTATTCCACCTTGACCTATGGTTGGCTTTACTTAATACTGTTTACAGAAAGCTCTTGAATAAAGGGTATGTGCTAGGGCTGAGCCACACCACAGCTAACTTTTTACAATAAACAGAAAGTTCTTGGATTAAAGATGTGTTCTAAGGGTGAGCCACACCACAACTAGAAACGGGTTTTTCCAGTGCTCAATCTCAGGGTCCACAGTGTGATTAAATATCCTGCAACATCACTGAGTGTTAAGATGCCCATCATATATGGAAGAGAAACTGAGACTAGAGGGATCCAAACGCATGGTAGAGTGGTGAAGCTGCTTTTTTCTTTCCTTCTTTTCTTTCTTTCTTTCTTTCTTTCTTTCTTTCTAAAATATATTTGACTACAAAGCCTGTACTCTTTGATAGGTGGCAATCAGAAACCAAGAGAGCGAGGTGGTGAGAAGCCACTCCCTTCTGTGCACACCAAGACTGTAGTTGATGGTGAGAAGAGAGGACCACGTGGGCACTCAGGAACCCCCATGCCTTCTTTGTATCCAGACCCTGGGTGGTCCTGGTTACATGGGAGACTAAACATGTTGGTAAGGGGTAGCAAATGATGCTAGCTCATTCTTCTCCTTTTAGCAAGATTTTCTATGCAACTCAGGCTTGGTTGCTCTACTTAGGAGGGGCCGCAGAGGTCAGAAAAAAAAAAACAATGGGAAGATCTGTCCACCAAATGTCTACTAAGGAGAAAACTAAGAGCTAAAACCTCCCTCAGGTTTCACCCAGCATCACTCAACATCAGCTGCATTTCCTGCAGGAAAATTTCATAGTATAGACAAGTGTGATCTGGCACAAAGCAAGCACTAAGAATCTTCTGGAAAACAGTGATCATTCCACTAGAATAATGATGCTGATGAGAGCAAAGGTGGAGAAGGACATGCCTGGCAAAGAGATGAATAGAGGGATGCAGACAGATATTTCAGGTTGAGGCAAGAAAGGTGTGTGGAATGGATGGAGGCAAGCAAGAAGTCTGTGCTGGACTTAGGCCAGCTCAGATCAGACCTCAGGCTGTCACTTGATTAGCTGGGTAACTGTGGGTCCACCCACAATTTATTTAAGTCTTTGTGTCTTCACCTATAAACGTGAAAAGAAGCATACCAACTCCTTTTGCCACTGTTTTTGAGGAGGAAGACAGACCACACATGACCAAGTATGAAGCTTTTAGCATAGTGTTGGCCACTTACTATGACTCCAGAAACAGCTACTGTGGGACAGTTGCTGATAATGCTAAGATTCCTGGAAGCCACGGGGAACGGAGAGAAGAGAGCATCCGGAGGAGGTTGCCTTCCACCCCCCAAGGGACCATAAACAGTATCACAAATGAGAGGGCTGCCCCACAGAGAGCAAGAGGGAACAGAATCCAAGGGTCTGGCCAGCTTGCAGAGGTCTAAAATAGTACGGTCGGCCTGGCTTTGCCCTGGGGCTGTGGTTCCTCGGTGCTGAGTGACCGTGATGCACCTGCCTAGGCTCCTTGGACAGATTCCAGAATGCCAGGCAGCCAGACATGAGGTCATGTATTTACCCTAGGAAGCTGTGCAGCTAGAGTGAGCGGAGGGGGCTGTGCACGATCTTGTCCCCCCAACTAAAGCCTCCCACAGGGTCTTAATCAGGACCCCCTTAATGAGAATGTGAGTGTGGGGCCTCTGCCTCTCTGACTCCTCTCTACTGTCATTATTTCTTCCTCGCTGCCCTGAATTTGGCGTCCTGTCCTGAACGAAACTCCTTAGCTGGGTAAATGCTGGTGCAGATGTGGCCAGCGGGTCTGACAGGCACATTGAGAACACAAGGCTGCTCCAACCTACCTTTCAGTGACTGCCCCCTGACACCTCAGGCAATTGTGGCTCCCCGGGAAACAGCAGTAGCGGGGACAGAGAATCTGTTCACACCCAGACTCGGCCTCCCAGGCTGAAAGCAGAGGCATGGCCAGGGCGCTGGGTGATGAAACAAATTAAACGGAGTCAGAGCAATGGAAGGGTTTCAAATGCATCCAACCCAGCCACCTCCTGTTACCTGTCGGGGAGCTGGAGGCCAGAGGGGCACAGCAGGAATAGCCAGTGGTTGCGGGGTGCTGTCCCAAATGACATGCAAGTTCTAGCACAGCCTGCTAATGGGTCATGGTCTCCACAGGTGTGAACAAATGGAGGGTCTTGTGAACAAGTGGAGAGATAGGGCCACTATCAAGTGCAATCCTCACCCCTTTTATAAGATGGCAGTCGGGTGTACACACACACACACACACACACACTGTACACCCAGGTAGACAGTCACACCTGTTGTCCCAGTGTTTTGGAAATGGAGAGCAAGGGCATCAGGAATTTAAGGCAGCCTCAGCGACTTAGTGTGTTTGAGACCAGCCTAGGGCATATGAGACTTTGTCTTGAGTGGAGGGCAGAGAAGGAAAGAGGAGATTTGAAGACATAAAGAGAAGACAGTGTGAAGGTGAACAGCCAGAGAAGAGTCTGGTCTTGGAGACTGGGGTTGATGAACTCTAAATAACTGGATCCTGAAAAAGGACCGAGGAGGAGATACCCTCTTCCAGAGCCACCAGATGGAGGGTATCTCTGCCAGAACCTTGACTATGCCACCATGGAACTGAGGGTAGACTTCTGGCCCTAGGAACTATGGGAGAATCAATTTATGTTGTTTTAAACTAGCAATGGCATAATCTGTGACAGCAACCACAGAGTGCTCATGAAAGAGATCCAGACATAGTCCTAGCCAGGAGCTGTTTTACCCCAGGCTGGTGAGGCAGGGGATGGTGGGAGGCTGGGAGGCAAGGACCCTGTTGTTTAGCTTTGTTTTTCTCATAGCTACCTCTAGGGGCCTTGCTCAGAGGAGGCTTCATGTTTTAGGGGCTGCAAACTATAGTCTCGCAGGACAGGTCTGGGTTCTAGTCACCGCAACCAGGCAGGTGGCACGGGACGGGTCCTTTATTAGCAGGCATTCTCTGGAGGCTTACCTCTTGTTCCTTGGGGACAGAAAGCAGAGTTGTCGCATGTAGAAGCTATAGCTCATACTCCTCAAACTGTGGCCCCAGTGTGCCCATGCTAACCTCCGCCCCGGTGGTTTGATTTTATCCCATTTTCATCGAGTCTGTCCTTGGTCCCCCATCTTTTGATCTACCTCTCACAGTTTTGATTTGAAGCTTTAAACAGGCTTACATCTTCTATCCTACTTTAAACCCATTGGGGGGTGTATGTGCTAAACATGTATGAATTTAATAAGCAGCACTGTGCTGTGGACTTTCTATGTCTCCTTTTTTGATGGAATCCTGATATTTAAAAAAAAAAAAAAAAACCATTCCAATAATGTGGTATGTCCATTCGGCTTGGTTCTAACTTCCGTTGCCTGGTCCTGCCTGTGTGACCACTCACTCTCAGGATACACACAAAACCTACATTCAGTCCCTTCTTCACCATTTCTGGATCAAGTCACATCTTCAACCCCTGCTCTGTTGCACTTCCATTCCCAGATTTTGTTCCAGAATGTTCACGCCCGTCTATTGCCACATGTAGTGCTCTGTTTCTTCATACGTCTGACGTCTTTGACAATTCGTTAGACGTGAGACTTGGGTTTGTTGTGTCGTGGCTAACGGTACGGATTCAAATCTTCAATACTCACCGGTTGTGACTGTCACTCCTGAGTGTCATCTTGGCAGGGTTTGGAATCACCTCTTAGTTTTCTTTACTATTACTCTCATGAGATATTCTGGCAAAAGCCCAGCTCCATCACTGCAGGGGAGGCAAGGCAGGAATGAGCTAGTTCCAGTCAGTCCAGAGAAGAGGGAGAATGGGCCTCCTGCCCAGCCTCCTTTTTCTTTTTAACCTTTATATGGCTCAGGATCCAACCCCAGGGAATGCACAGTCCACCTTTAGGCTGGGTCTTGTCACATCAATCAATGTAATCAAGATACCCATCCCCCTAGATATGCCCACAGAGCATGCCCACATGATCTAGAAAATCCCTCATTGAGTTAAGTGACTCTCCATTGTGTCACATTGACAATTAAAACAATCACCATGCTAGGTGTGGTGGCACGTCTTTAATCCCAGCACTCCTGTGGGGTCTAGCCTGATCTGCATAGTGAGGCCCCACCCCCAACCACCATACCATGGAACACATTTCTGGGCATATCTGTGATGTATTTTCCAGGTTAGGTTAAATCATGTGGAAAGACTGCTCACACTCCATATGTGAGCGTCACCATTCTAAGGCTTCCACCCCATGTGTGAACAGCACCATTCTATGGCTCCCCCACATGTGAGCATCAGAATTCTATGGCTCCCACCCTATGTGTGAGCAGCACCATTCTATGACCTCCCCACCCCATATGTGAGCAGCTCCATTCTAAGGCCCTGCATCTCAGAAAGGATAAAAAAGAGGAAAGGAGAGCACCAGCATTCTGTTTGCTGAATCTGGATGCAATGTGACCAGCAGCCTCAAGCCCCTTCCATCATGACTTCCCCACCTACACGATGGACTGTGTCCCCTGGGGAACTGTGAGCTGAGGGGAACTTTTTCTTCCTTAAGTTGCTTTTGTCAGGTCTTTCTCCAGCAATGAAAAAAGTAACTAATACCCATCAAATACCCTGGCTCAGCTTTTGCCTCTGTAAAGTGGGTGTGGTAACTACCTGGTGGGTTTGGTGTAGGATTTAAGCGAGTCAATGAAAAGTGTTTGTTGTGTTGCGGTAAGCGTGGAGCCATCACTAACAGGAACAGTATCAACTGCTGCAGTCACTGCTGCTGTTGTTGTCCTGGGAAGTTTCCACTGTCTTCTCAGGCTTGAGGGCCATGGAGTCTGTTTTTCCCCCGTCATTCTATTGGGTTCTCATGTGCTGTGGCCGATTTGCCAGTGTTATCTGATCATCCTAGATGCTAACATCTAGGAGTTCTTTATTGCTGTAAATGCCTTTTCTTAATCCCTTCATGACTTGTTAATGTGGACAAGGGCAGAGGGGTCTTTGAGCAAATATTTTGGTATTCAGATTGATTGTCTTATCACCCTGTGATTGGTGCTTTTTGAACTGTTAATTAGTAAATCTCTTTTCACTCCAAAATATAAATACATTGCCTATTTCTTTTGTTAATATTATTTTATTTCTCCAGAATATTTTTCTTTACAATTTATATATAAAATATATATTAAAAACAGCATATAATAAGCAATATAGTTTTATAAGTATAAAATAAACACAACTAGAGGTTTTAGAACTTGGTACCATTGAATTGCCCTCTTTGTTCCTCGCCTTGCTTTTATTGCTACTAGGTATGTTCTGTACATGGTTGAAATGTGTCTTTCACAAAGGTCTGTGTGTTGGGGCCTTCATCCCCAGAGTGGTGGTGCAGAAGGTGGTGTGAAATCTTTTAGTGGGAGGCTGGAGGCTTAAGAAATCTTTTAGTGGGAGGCTGGAGGCTTAAGAAATGGCTCAGCCATTGAGATCATTTTCTGCTCTTACAGTGGACTCTGGTTCAGTTACCAACCCTCATGTTGTGTCTCCCAACCATCGGTAACCCCAGTTTTAGGAGACTGAATACCCTCTTCTGGCCTCCATGCATACCATGCGTGCTTGCAATGTGTTTCTCAACATGCAGATGAAGCACATATGCACCCCAAGAGGAAAAAGGAAGGAAGTGGGGTCATGAGAGGTCCCAGGAACACTACCCTTGGAAGGGAAGGCTGCTCTCTGGAGCAAGTGGCACCTTCTCCACCTAGATCATGCCATTCCTCCCACCCTCTTTGACTGCTCCCCCATGGTATCTTCTTAAGAGCTTAGCTGGTGCTGGACCTTGAATCACCGGAACTGTTAGTTGAACATACCTCTTTTCTTCCTAAGCAATCTGCCCAGGCACTTTGTTATGATGACACAGAGCTGACTGATACACTCCTCCAGTATGGATTGGTAGAGTTTTCATATTTTCCTATTGAGTAACACACCTGCCCTAACTTTTTTTTTTCTAGAACGTAGGCATTGGCAGACATATTTTTTGATGAACATTTTGGGAAATTTTATTTTGTCCCCACTCCCCAAATTTTTTAATAAAATCCAACTCATATGTACAAAGAATTTATAGATGAATTGGGGATAATTGACAGCTTTATAAGTATTTTCCATGCGTGAGAAAGACACATTTCTTCATTTTTAACCTTTTAGAAAATTTTTTGATTTTTAAAAACGAATCCTAGTTTTATTGTTGTTTTAATAGTGTTATATATATATACATATATATATAAAATATTTGGATTTTTCAGAAATAATATAGTGCTGATTTATATAAAATAGTTATTTCCTGTTGCCCTGGTTAGCTTATCAACTAAACAGAAGCTAGACATACCTGGAAAGAGGAGCCTCAACTGAGCAGGTGCCTTCATCAGATTGGACTACAGGCATGGCTTGATTAATGATTGCTGTGCGAAGGTCCACGCTATAGGAGGGCAGGACCACTCCTGGGCTGGTGACCCTGGATGGTATAAGAAAGCAAGCTGAGCCAGCCATGGGGAGTAAGTTAGTAAGAAAACTTCCTCCATGGACTCTGTTTCAATTCCTGCCTCAAGTTTCTCCCCTGAATTCTCTTTATCCTGGACTGTAAGATGTAAGATCAATGGTTCTAAACCTTCCTGATGTTTAGACCCTTTAATACAGTTCCTCGTGTTATGGTGACCCCCCCAACCATAAAATGATTTTGTGGCTCCTTCCTAACTGTAAATTAACCAGGGTTATGAGTCATCATATGCGTATATAATATGCAGGATAAGTACAGATTGAGAACTGCTGCTGTGTAAGATGCCATAAATCCTTTCTTCTCCTAGTTGTTTTCGGTCTTGGTGTCTATCACAGCAACAACAACCACGCTAAGATACAAGTACAAATGTTTAACCTTTTTATTAGTTCTAATAGTTTTCGCTGGTGACTTTATTGGCTTCTCACTGTAGGTGAGTCTTCCATCGTCCATTAATACTGTTTTTTATCTCATCCCTCTTTCACATTAATTTTTCTTGCCTTATTGCAATCGCTAGTAGTTTTTACATAAACGAAGTACCCTCATTCCAAAATATGAGATCTGATGTTATCCAAAACCCAAGGTTAAGCAAGTATTAATATGACATCACAGGTTTGATGGTCCAGTGTATCCCAATTATTATTTAAATTGCCTTTATGCTGTGTGTACAGGCTATATAAAACATAAATGAATATTGTGATTAAGCCCCAAATCTGAAAAAGATCTAAAATCATGACGCCTTTAGTTCTAAGCATTTCTGATAATGGACACTCAACCTATACCATGCTAAAAGTAGCAATGATAATGAATGCATTTTGCACTGAGATTTAATTAAATATAAAGTCTCTCTCCCTCTTGAAAATAGACTTTGTTGTGCTCTCTGGGCATACATATATTTTAATCAAGCAAAGATATTTGACTCTTTAGTTGTCAAAGCTACAGCTGTCGAGAGTCACTTGGAAAGAGGAGGAACTCAGTTGAGGAATTCCTTCAACTAGATTGACCTCTGTATGCCTGTGGGGCATTTTCTTAATTGCTAAATTGATGTAGGAGGACATAGCCCACTGTGGGTGGTGCCATCCCTATGCAAGTGAGCCTGGCTATATAAGCAAGCTGGGGAACAGACCCCTGATTTGATCACTTCCCTTTGATGGGGAGACCCTACAGGCACACAGAAGGGGATGCCGGCCATCTGGATGACATCTGATCATCTGTGGTCATATGGTGGGGGAGGAGGCCCCCTTCTGTCAGAGGTCTAGGTGAGGGGAATAGGACAAAAGAGACAGGGGGTGGGAACAGGAAGATAGAAGTGAAAGGATAACAATCCGGATGTGATCTGAATAAATTATAATAAATTAAAAAACTAAAATGCAAGTTGAACAAGCTAGGGAAAATAAACCAGGTAAGTAGCATTTCCCCATGGCTTCTTCCAACTTTGAGCTGCTTTCTTGACTTTCCTTCCTGATGGACTGCAACTGTCAGCTGAAATAAACCTTTTCCTCCCTGGTTCGTTTTGGTCATGACAGCAACAGAAAGCAAACAAGGGTACTAGTTTTCTGGGAAACATTACTGTTTTAATTCCTAACCACAAACTCTATGGGGGGGTTGTTTATGGTTTTTTTTCCATATTACTCAATGATTTTCTTGCATCTATGAATAAAATGTATTCATTGTATGATTAATGTATTGACTTATTAATTTATCCTAGTATTGGCTAAGAACTGACACACTCACCCCTCCAACAACAGTGTATTTTAAAATAGACAATCTGTTATTATTATTATTATTATTATTATTATTATTATTATTATTATTATTATCATCATCATCAAACAGTTTGGAGAGGTAACTGTTCATATATACTCCAGAAATGAAAGGAGTCTCTAAGGTTTCACTGATGGCATTCAAGCTATGATCACAGTGGGCTCATTAAAAAGTTGAACAGAGTTTTTTCTTTAGTTTTGACCTGGAACAACTTATATAAGAGAGATTATCTGTGTGTTGTTTAAAGTTTAATAGAATTCTCCTTTAGTTTCTTTTTCAGTTTTGAGCTTTGGAGAGTTACTATAGATTTGGGGACACACTTACAATTCTAATTTTGAAATAACCACTAGTTTGTAGGTGTAATCTCTTGTGTACTGCGTGGAATCCTCACCTGTCAATAAACAGCTGATTGGCCTACAGCTGAGGCAGAAAGTAGGAGGGAGGAGTTCCAGTAGAGAGAGTGATGCTCTCCCTGCTACTTCTGGTTCCTGCTGCTGCTTTTGCCATCGATGGATCCCTGGATTGCTGTTTGCTGGATTCCTGGTTGCTGGTATTCTTACAATGAAGACTGTACGTGCCCTCAAGGAGCTCAATGGCCCCAACCAGCAGGAAGTAGTCTAAAGAGGTCTATGTCCCCTTTCACCTCTAATTTTTTTTCTCACCTACCTAGTGTTGGGGGGTTGGAAAGGATTGGGGTGAAAAGGGTAGTAGATATAGGAATCCAAATAAAGTATCCAGAAGTGTGGTTATACCCCCATGCCTATTTGTTGCAACGAAGTGTTGCCATCAAAGTCAAGGAGCCAAAGTGAACCCCTCCTCTCTTATGTCACACCGTGTCAGGAATTGTTTGCAACAATGACAAAAGCAACCAGGACACCAGCTCCAATTTCACCAAGTTTTGTACTCTTTAGTTCTTTTTCTTGGTGGTGTTTTTAAACCTCCATTTTAGCTTTCTCTTTCCTTCTTAGATCTTTGGGTTTAGTCAACTGCAGTTGCTCTTTTTCTTGCTTTTGAAGTTGGAAGTTTAGCTCATTTGTTTTCGTTCTTTATTGCCTTTTGATAGATGTATTTAAAGCAATAAATCTCTCTAAAAGAAGTGATTTAGTTATGCTTCACAAATGCTGACCTGCAGTGCTTTCATTTTGTTAAGTATTTCATACTTTCCCTATAGTTCCTCTCTTTAAAGAGGGGCTATTCATTGTTTTTCTTTTGGTTTCTGGCATATGGCATTTAAAATTTTTTTTTAAATTCTCCCTTAACAAAGGGGGAATTGGCTCCTAAATTTGGACCATTGTGGTTGGAGAGCATGACGCTGTTTCTTTGGAATTCAGGGACGTTTATCTGTCACCCAAGTTCAGTGTTGAGCTTTGTGACTGTCCCATATGTTCCTTAAAAGAATATGCAATCTATATTTATTGGGTGTGAAATATGTATGTTCTGGCTTATTAATTATGTAATTCAAATCTACTATTTCACCCCTTTCCTTTCTTTCTGGCTTATTGATTGGTTTCAAAGAAGAGTGAATTAAAATCGCCAGCTATGAAAATTGATTTATCTACTTATTTTCATAATCGAATCTTAGTTCTTTTTTTGTTTACACATTTATAAGCCTTACTACTGGGCGTGTATGAGAGAAATCATTGTATTGGCTTCTCTATTGTCTGATTTACTGATGTATAGTGTCTTTCTTCCTTTTTGATGAAATTTATCTGAAAGTAAATTTTATCTGATAAAATGGTACCTTTGCTATGCTCTTGGTACACATTTGTTTAATATTTATTTTCCACACTTTAATTTTGTATACCCAGTCTATGCCAGGATATTCCTAACTTCCTAATAAGAAGGTTGTAAAATAAATAAAATATTTTCCCAAAGTCACTCGTCAACTCATGGACAAGAATATCAGCTCTCTGTGTGCTCCTCCTCAAGTTTTTCCTCAGCCTTTGAGGAACCCCATTTTCTTGTATCATTGACTCACATTGTCTTAGGCTGTTCACCTCTTAGGGATATTTGAATACCCCTACCTAATTTCCCATGCTTCTTATATTGTGTGTGTCTTTGTGTGACTGGCCGACTGAAGGCTGCCACTGATTCTGTATTCTCTTCTACTTTCCCTTCAGAATTGGGAAAGAGGTGTCTTCGTAAGGACTTTATTGCCGTGAAGAGACACCATGACCACGGCAACTCTTACAAAGGAAAACACTTAACTGGGGCTGCCTTACAGATTCAGAGCTTTCGTTCATTTTCACCATAGCAAGAAGCATGGAGACAAGCAGCCAGGCAGACTCTGTTAAAGGAGCTGAGAGTCCTACATCTTGTTCCACAGGGAGCAGGAGAAGACCATATGCCACACTGGGTGTAGCTTGAGCATAGGAGACCTCAAAGCCTGACCCCACAGTGTCACACTTCCTCCAACAAGGCCACACCTCCTAGTAGTGCCACTCTCTACAGGCCAAGCATTCAAACCTCATGAGCCCATGAGAGCCAAACCTATTCAAACCTCTGCAAGAGGCATCACTTTATTTATCATGGCATCCCCCAGGTGCAAAAGGAATGTGCTTGTGATCAGTCTGGATTTTATTGCTTGGTCCTTGCCTCTTTGGTTAAGCCATTCAATATGATGGATCTCTCTATCTGTTAGAGGCTCCGTAATAGAGTTACTCTTTGAATGTTGCAGTTGCATGCCACCATCATTGTCTCTTACCCCCACTGACCTTATCTTTATGTTTAAGATGAAGAACTAGCAAAGGTGGTTTCAGGCCAAGGAATCAGGCAGTGTAGCCAGAGAAGTCATACAGAAAAGAGACAGCCTGGGGCAGGCATCAGGCATGGTTGTTTGGTTTGGTTTTTTATTCTTCTGAAGGGTCCATCTCTCTACATAAAGGCCTAACGAATTACTGATTTTGAGCTGTGGGTGCCATATTTTGTTTTACCAAATATAGTGAAGCTTTTGGAAATAAAATGGTTGTTTTCTTATGGATAGGAGATAAGGAGAGATAAGGAAATGAAAACACAGGAATATTCCAGTTGGAAGTCAGTGAAGAGGCCCCTTAGTCTTGACTGCGTTCTTAGGTGTAACAGTTAATCTTGATTATCAATGTGACAGTTCTGGCATCACCAGGAGACACACCCTGGGCATGTCTGTAAAAGTAAAAGAAGAGGTTAACTGAGAGGAGAGACCTTTGTGCAGAGTGGGCCTCAGCTTCCAGTGGTGGCCCAGATAGAGAGATGTCCAAGGAGGTAGAGGCTCACCTGTCTGCCTTTGCTTCTTGCTGAGTGGCTGTATCTATTGCTGCTGCTGCTGCTGCTGCTGCTGCCGCTGCTGCCGCTGCTGCCACTGCTGCTGCCACCACCGCTGCCACAGTCCTCCACTGCCATCTGGCCTTTGGCCTTCCAACATGTATACCAGTGACTCTCCAGGGGTCTTCTAGGTCCTGAGCACCAGATTGGGACTGCTGAGACATCCAACTTTGTGTGTTAACTGACTACCTTATTCTCAACCTCTCTCTTGTAAATAAAAATCCTGTCTCCTGGCTTTACCCCTCTAGAGACCTCTGCTGGATTTATTAGCTTACCTGAAATTCTACTTGAGATCGGTAGTAAAGCACACATTCTGGATTACAGCTGGAGGTTGGATGTCTGGGGAGATGGTTCAGCGGGTAAACACTTGCTGAGCAAATGTGAGGACCCAAATTCAGATCCCCACACCATTGTAAACAGTCAGGTTTGACTGAACACATCTGTAAGTCCAGCATGAAGACAGATGGAGCTTGCTGACCAGGAACCAATTAGGGAATTCCACACTCATTTGTGAGGCACTGTCTCAAAACCTGAGCCACACAAACATGCATGTACATGTGAACACATACATACATATGTGAAAATTCCAGACTTAGGAATAATCCAACTGAACTAAAAAAAAAAAAAGAAAAGAAAAAGAAAAAAGAAAGAAAGAAAGAGATGCAGCATCTTCAGAGCTCTGTCATGCCATATCAGTTCAGACCAGAAGGTCAAGTTACTCAGAGTTTGGTATGAAAGTTAAGCTGCTACCCACTTTATTGCTCTGGCCTGTTATACAAGGAACCAGACCAGACTTTGGATATGCATGACCTGGGTTGCTACTCCTCACTTCCTCCAGAGCATCGCAGATATCCTAGTGGAACAGATGAGGCCCTCTCAGTGCCCTCTGCCTCCACAGGCCTAAGAGCTGCTAGCAGGGACGATGGTACCAATCCCTGCTTGAGGTACTTCTGGTGTCTAATTCTGTTCTTTCTGGAACATACACCATTGGCTCCTCTTGGCCCTTCATGTTTGGTGACTCCTTGGGCCTCCAGCTCTGAGGCAGAAAGTTGTAGAGCATCTCAGTGTCCATGCTTGTGTGAGGCAATTGCTTCTATAAACCACGCTATGTGTCTTAAGTATCTTATGGTCCCTCAGTTCCCTGGAGAACCAGAACTCACACAGAACTCACACGACCCTTTGGCTTGGACTTCACTCAGGGGAGGAACTGGGTCTTCCGGTTCAGCAGCTCCCTCAGGAGTCCCCAGTGCTGCTCCTGGGGACCTTTGGGATTTGACTGGGTGAAAGGAAAGACTGTTCCATCCCACACTTCTTAGCTCTGTGGACAGCTTTAACAGAAAGCCTGCTCTAAGGAACATGAGACAGGGAGAAAGCAGTGAGGAGAAAAAAGGAAGGGAAGGGTAGAAAGGGGTCTAGGAACCAGCCTTGTACATCATACAGGTGAAGAGAGGCTGGCTCTTCATGGATGGCAGTGTCATCTGTGCGTAGCCACCGGCATGACACTAGGCAACCTTGACGTCTTCATCAACAAAATGGAGAGCAGAAAATTTACCTTGTAGCATTGTCTTTACAACACACGGAATCGTGAACATAAAATCCCTTAACATAGGAGCACGTGGTGGAGGAAACCAACTACGGTCTCAGGAGACAAGGCTGTGTGTGAAGCTTGGAAGGCTAGGTGTGGTCTGGGCTCTCCTGATCATATACCTCCTAGAAACCTCCTCTCACCTTCAGCATTTCCAGGTGGCACCTTTCCCCCTGATTAAGGGCCCTGGGATCCTTAAGATTTGTGTGTACAGTAGGGTGTGAACAGAACTGTGGCTTGGAAAGAGGGTGGGTTCCTCAATAGTTCCTGCCTCACAAATATGTCTGTCAGATATATTGGGCCAGAAGGCTGAAGATGATGCTCCAATGTAACAGAGAGTTTTGGGCAAACTGTCTCTGTCATTTTCTCATTTTGGGAGCTGCTACCCTGTACTTCTTGTCTACTCAGGTAATTAATTTTATTCCCTCTTAAGTCTCTGATGGAATTGAAGACCAGATAGTTTAGTTCTACAATTAAGCTCAGTTGTTTCGAGGTTAAGATGTTTTTATGTCTAGATAGATGTTTTAAGTTGATAAAGATGAAATATCATAGATATTGATTTAATTCAGAATTTTAGATGCATCAAGATAGGAAAGCTGTTTTCTTCAAGGTTGCCAAATACAAACATGAATGTAACATTTATATAATTTCAGATTATTTCATGGTTCTTCTTACTGTAGGAAGTTTATTGTATATATGTGTAATCATATAAATGTATATGTAAAAAAGAAAAATAATAAAAATTAAATTAATTTTTTAAAAAAGAGGAAAGAGTGTGGGTATTGAAGCAATGAGGCCAGCAAAGGAAGCTACTGTTCTGTGCTTGTTGTCAGATAGAGACAGCCATTAGGAACTTCTCAAGCATGCATATCATGGCTTAGGTCAGAAATGTCCCCCACAGACCCATGTGCTGTAGACTGGGTCCCCATTGCAACACTGTGTAGAGGAGAGACTTTGGGACCATGGTCAGATCATGAGATCAGTGGATTAATCACCCCTTCATAATTTGGGGGCCATTAGAAAGTGATGGGAACTTAGGCAGTGCCTAGTTGAAGGGAATGTCTGTGGAGCTGTCCTCTTGGGGGTATGTCACAGCTTCGTGGCACCTTCCCTTCCTGGTGTCATGAACTAAGTGCCTTTGCTCTACTGCACTGTCCCCATCTTGATGCTCAGCTTCACCACAACTCTAAAATGAATTGGAACATGGACCAAGGCCCCTAAGCTAGAATTGATATTTTGTCCCTTTAAGTTGTTTATCTCCAATGGAAAGCTGACTCATAAAATGTTTAAGCCAACTTAGCTTCAGCTGGTAGAGCCCTGGGTTCTCCATTTGTTTCTCTCTCTCTCTCTCTCTCTCTCTCTCTCTCTCTCTCTCTCTCTCTCTCTCTCTCTCTCTCTCTGTGTGTGTGTGTGTGTGTGTGTGTGTCTGTGTGTGTGTGTGTGTGTGTGTGTGTTTGCATATGCACATGCACACAACATATTGAAGCTGGAGAGATACAGACTATGCTAGTGTTAAGAGGGAAGTTCATTCAGCTCACACAGGTGTCAGTCCTATGTTGTTACCAGGTTGCTAGGTACTTTGTAGTGAAGTGTTTGTGCATAGTACTTCCAACTAAGAAGCCCAGGCTTCCAAGTGCATTATTAGAAAAGGGATGTGAATATAGCCTAAACCAAGTGGAGTCCCTAGTTTCTAAACTATACCCTACGCTTGCCTCCTTCACACTGAGTAGGTATAGAGAAATAAAACAAGCTCCACCCTCCTGCTCCAGGAGCTGACTCATTTTGTAAGAGTAGCAAGTGCTAATGAAAATGGATTTATTGGCATATTAAACTGTTAGGTAGTATTGACTTGCCACTAGTTGCCTTGAGTACAAAAGCAACTAAGCCTTAGTCACACATGGAAAACACTCTAATTGGCTCAGTTCAAATTCACTGGAACCTAATTAAAAGCAGAGGCTCTATCTCTGGAGCTTAGAAGAGGAGACGAAGGGCCAGCTGTGATCAGTGCATTCCAGGGATCCTATCAGAAGCAATACTCAGTCCTTCCTTTAGAAAGAGATAAAACTAGGGAAGGCAGAGGAGGGAAGAAAGCGCACCTGGATAAGCCTTTGTCTTTTATCTTATCATGAAACCTGGGGGGACAGAAATTCTCTGATAAGATTTTCCCCAGAGTGGCCAACTTGATAGTCACCCAAGAGGGCTCCATCTTGGCTATTACCTAGGTTTTACATCCAGAGCAAAGTAGACAACCACTCCGCATGTTTTCCTTGGACAGCACTCAGACAGATTCCTCAGGGTTTGTTTATGTTGGCTGCCTACAGGGATGTAGGGGCCTGGAGGAGAGGGCCAACTGTCCAATTATTCTAAGCTACTGAAGGCAAAGAACAGCTGACTTTCTGGGCAGGGCAGGAAGGTGGGAATGGCATGGCCAGGGTTCAGATTAGGCAGCCAAGAATTTGTATTTTGTTTTTTTTTTTTTTGTTTTTTGTTTTGTTTTTTAATGCAAAGATATTTAAAAATTCTATTCCTAGTTCCACCTGATGCCTACCTATTAATTACAGTGTTCTGAGGCCTCCCAACCCTAACCTTGTGCCTTCTTTCTCTTTAGAAAAGAAAGAAGCAGGAAAAAAGAAGAAGAAAAATAGCAGAAATAAAAACACAAAATCAGAAACCAAAATATACAAACAAAAGACCAGACTGGGAAAAAAAATGCCCAAACAAGTCTACATTGAGATTAAAAAAAAAAAAATCCACAAAAATACCATTGAGTCTGTTTTGTTTGGGCCATCTATTGCTGGCAGGGGGCTGATTCTTAAATGTACTTTATATACCATACCCAGTGATACTCAATTGGAGAAAACTAATTTTTCTCTTGCAAGAGTTTGTCAATTGGAGAGAGTGTCTTGGCTAGGGGATGGGGGCTTGTGTCCAAGTCACCTATCGGTCTTAGACCCCATCTAGCTTGACCTATGTAGGCCCTATGCATGCTGCCACAGTGTCCATGATATCATTTGTGCATCAGTCCCTTTGTATCTAGAAGATACTGTTTCCTTGGTGTTATCCACCCTCTCTAGTTCTTAACAATCTTTCAGCCTCCTGTTTCACATTATTCCTTGATCCCTGAGAGGGGCGCTTCACTGAAGACATCCCTTTTAGCACTGAGTGTTCCATAGTCTCTCACTGTCCACACATTGTCCAGTCCAGTTGTGACTCTGTATAAGTTCCTGTATACTGCAAGAGGAAGCTTCTCTGATGATGGCTGAGTGAGACACTTACTTATAGGTATATCATTGGGAGTCATTTTATTGCTGTGCTCCTTCAACAGAACAATGCTATTTGTTTATTCCCTAGGCTCTTACCCTATCTAATCTCACATTCTTGGCCACATGAACAGTGTCAGACGAAAGTTCTATCTTATGGAGTGGACTATTTAAATCCAATCAGATTGGATTGGTGACTCCCACGACATTTGTGCCACTATTGCACCAGCATATCATGCAGGTATGGAATCACTGCAGATAACAGGATTTGTAGCTGGGTTGGTGTTTATCTTTCTCCTCTGATAGTGTGCAGAGTACTTTTCCATACCATGAACACTAGTCAGTAGGGGTAAAGGCTCTAGTTAGGTACCAGCTTGACTTCTCTGTCTCCAGTGAATTACATAAAGGCCTTATCATCATCAGTTTGTAGAGAGTAGCCAATGGCCTTAGCAATAGGATGAGTCGTTTGGGGGTTTCCATAGAGACCTTTTCACCAACCACTCAATTAGATATAACACTTCCTGGCACTGGCACCAGAAGTTTCACTTGGTGGCAAAAGATACCTAGTATTGTTTTCTCAATTATTTGGTGGCTCCATTTAGATTTCTTTCATTCATATATAAGTTTCTACCTAGGAGGCTTCCATATATGCCCCCTGAAATGATCCTTAGTGTTAGTTGCCCCACACACATCTCTCCCTTACCCTTCTCTTCCATCTCTCTCTCCCCATTTAATCTTTCCATTCCAGTCCTCCACTCCAGTTTCTCTATAACCATTTCCCCTTTCTGGAGAGCTAGCCCTAGTACTTTATTCTATATCTAACCTCTAATATCCACATATAGGAGAAATGTCTGTGTAGGAGAGATAAACATGTTTTGGTGTTGATCCCAATGTGGGATGGGGAACAGACTAGTGAGAGAGCAGGATGTTTATCCCCTTGGAAGTCAAACCACTTCATGTGGGAGCTTGGATATTGCCTGCTGAAAACATCCTAGTAGAGACTCTGAGAGGATACACACACACACACACACACACACACACACACACACACACACACACACACGAGCCTAAAACAAGAGACTTGAGAGAGAGGACTTTGGATTGTTTTGGATTTCATCCCTGCACTTCAAGAGGCTCTTAGAGAGAACTGTTCCAGGGAAAGCTTCAAGGCTTTGGACTCCAGCTGAGGCTTCAGGTTCCAGCTGCTGCTCCAGGTTCCAGCAGCAACTTTGGTGGGATTGCTGATTTGCTGAGGTCCTGCTGACTATGCCAGGAGAATCATTCCTCGGAACTAATATCCTTAAGGTTCTATTATTGTATTTTTTTAATCTCCATTTCATATAGTTTGGGTTACTCAGGTTGTAAGGGAGGTAGGCTACTTTAATAAGTTCATAATAAAATATAGTTGTTAAGAAAATTGAGCTTACATTTCTGCTTTCAAATTATATGTTTTCATCTGACTTTGCTTTCCAAACTACACATACACCTTCCACCAATAGAAGGCAAAGAAATGTCTACATCATTTATTTCTAAAAACAAGTTGTCTTTGGAACGGGTGTTCTTCATTATGATCTGACCCTTTGTTTTTGTTCTTCTTGGTAATAGAACTGAGCCTGCAGACCTTCACTTAAATATAGAAGTCCCTTTGTCAAAAAGCCAAGGCACTTTATCTGCGTTGACAGCTGTCTAAATTTCCAGTGGCATTTCTGACTTGGTAACTTGCATGGTAATTGCATCCACGTGACATCTCTAGCAAGCAGTACTCTGGAGCCATCGCTGTGGGTTCTAGATATGCCAGACGGCTGTGCAAAAATCACTCAGAGATCAAGAGAGAAGCCAGCTCTCCTCGGCAGAGATTTTCATCTTGATGAGGCATTTCAGATCATGAGTCCATCCTCTCTCACAAATAAACTCTTTTCTTTGGTGGCTATTTATAAGGAGCCACTCAAGGAAATCACACACACACACAAAAAGAAAAATTAGTTTAATGCTCTGAGACTCAAGGTCTGGTGTCTACAACATATACATGGTCATTACTTGACAGGTATTTAATAGAGTCAGGGCAGTGTACTCAAGAAACCACGATGTACTTCCTGGATGTCAAGACATCTGTTTTAAAAGCAAAGCATGTTAACAGACGTGGGGCGGGGGGTGGGCAAGATGATCAGTAATTCCTGGGCACAACACTGCATTTTGAGATAGTCCTCCATGACTTACTCATCTGGAAATCTATTTCCAAAATGAGCAAATGCAGCCATGCTGAAAGTACGAACCAGACAGCGCCTGCCCTCTGCAGAGGTCACTCCAACATGCAGAGGCTTGCTTTGCTAGCCGAATAGCCATGCCCTTGGGAGGATGCTACTTACACTTGAGGCTTATGGGTAACCGTAGTCATCTCTACTCAGAGTGCTTACCTGAGATGTCAGTTTCTAATCATTGATGAGATTGTTCCTTCTCTGTGCTCCCTGGGTGTGTGCCAGAGCAGCCCGGTGGAGGAGGCAAGGGAGGGAGCCACTCTCCAGACAGAGTGAGCAGCTCTCTGAAAAGGTGGACTTGCTTCAATGGGACAGAGGGATGAGTGTCCAGAATGAGATGCCTTTTCATTGTTAGATCCTAACCCAATGAGCCTCTGTCTCCCCCAAATCAAGTCACAACCCCTGTGGTCTCTCCCCTCTCAGAGCTGCCTAGAGAGCTGCTGCGATGGACTCAAAACTCTTACAAAGAGCTTCATTCTCTCCCTCCTCCTTGCAGCTGTGAGACAACCTCGAATTATAACTCCATTTCGTCAGTGCTTACTAACTTCAAGCGAGCATATAGGCTAAGTCCTCACATGGAACCTTTCTCCTGAAGAGCCAGAAACCCTACCACCTTTGTCTGATGGTACTGAAGAATTTGTCTCCCTTCGGGATCGTTTTGCTCTATCTATGGTTAAGACTCCTTTGATATTCCACAACTGATAGGTCCCTCCCCTCAGTACTCTCATCCTGCTATACACTGTACCAGTCCTTCCCTCTGTCAGTGCCCTCCTGCTTCAGGGCCTCCATGTGGTGGCTGCCTGTGGCTGGGAGCTTTCCACCTCTCCTAACAAAGCTCACCAGAAGGACGGTTTTGTCTCAAGGTCCTTGCTGTAAACTTGCAATATTGTCTACAATATTCATCACCAGATCCACAGCTCTCCCCATGAAAACTTTGGAGATGTGCTTCTTCCCCCCCCCTCTCTCCCCCCCTTCCTTCTTCCCTCCCTCCCTCCCTCCCTCTCTCCTCCCTCCTCACTTCAATGAATAGTGAAATGTACAGACTTCAGGTTAGGGTGAACCAAAGTCTGATGTTTCATTCTATTGTTTATTCACTTTGGGCCCTGCAGCAGAGTGAGCGGGTTCCTTTACCTGCCCATGCCAGTACTGGAATTCTCTGCTGCCACAATTTCTGCCATCCAGTGAGAAGGTAGAGCTCCATGGGGGTGGCAAAGGAGCTTTTCCTTTCTGTACAGGCAGACTGAGGTGGCAGCACCCCTCAGGGTCATATCCATTTGGGGCTGCTTGCTAGGAAGAAAGAAATATACCCCAATTCAAAACTAATGTTTCTCATAGAAAAGGACATCTTTTCTTGGAAGGGGAGTCTAGGCTTGGAAGCATGATGTAATACAATGTTCTAGAAGTTTCTAGAAAAAGAGTTGGGTTGGCTCAAGAACCCTTTGAGATCTCACTCATCTGGCACAAAAGTTAAAAGAATTTTCTTTCCTCTTTGCAAGTCGTTTATCTTCTACTCTCCTTATTAACGATTACAGTGCTGGGCACTGTTGGGGAAAGCCCTTGCATACAGAGCCTGAGTGTGGGTCAAGGCCACATGATCAATCATTTGTTGGTCACGGCTGTAGAATGGGCAAATGCCTCCCACAGTGCATTCACAAAAGGGACCTCGTCCCTTTGCGTGTGTCAGTGACTTGGAGAATGTCTTCAGAAACCTCCTTTTACACATAGTAAGACATCAGGCCTCCTAGGGAGCTATGGATGGCCTCTTGATCGATCTCTCTTGAGCTACATGAGTGAGCAGGAGATTAATAGGAAAAATAGCTCTGCATCCAAATGTGTGACGAGTACCATCCTGGAAAAAATGAGATGGGGTAAAACCCTTCATAGGAATCTGTGAAGATCAAACAAGGTGACAGATGTTTAGTTCTTATCCCAGCAGGTGACGTCTGTGGCATGTGCTCTATGGGTGGTGATGATCCTGAGCATTATTCCCTGTCACTGGAGTTCCCCTTGGCCTCCTGCAGAGCACGCAAGGCCTAAGCATCAAGTCCACTGGAGGCAGCTTCAGCCCTATAGCCGAGGCTAGAATCTGAGCCCACGAGAGACCTTGTAGCTGTGAAAGTACAGCAATTTGCTGAGCCACCACAGGCTTCAGACTAGTAAGTAATCCGGAAGGAAGGTACGTGCCAACAAGTAACATTCCTCTGAAGCTGGTGCAGGTTAGCCTCAGGGCCTCCCGAAGGGCTCCCAGTACTAGACGCACAATAAGAAAGGGGCGAGGAGAAGCACTTTGAGAAGAGGGAAAAGTCTTTCAAGCCTTAGCAACATGGCAGAACCATAGAGGTGTCCCCACTCTTAAGAGTCCTATGAAAATGAAATGACTGAGCTGAAAGAAACTTTTTGTACCACTGTATTTCTAATCAAAAACACAAAACAAATGTTGATGAGACTTGTCTTACCGCTGTCCTCTTTATAACAGCATGGCTCTGAAAAGGCAAAGGGCATACAGCCAGAGATGTGAAGGCCAGGATTTCCAAGTATCATAAAGATGTATGAGGCAGCTCGTAACATTACCCTAATTTTGTATTCTCTTGTTTCTATTGCCATGCTCCCCCTTTGTACCTAGTTGTATTTTGTAATTTTGGCTACATTTTTCTTAGGTGCCTAAGACTGTAAAAATTCCTGTTCCCATGGTACCAAGACCTGTGCATCAGTGACTTCCTTTGGTACAATGGATGTGGGAAGGAGCTTTCTGTATGCTGCCTGTGTTCCGTTCCCTTTGTGCTACACCTCAAGGGCAGATGCATTTATCTCTCAGTTCACAGCTTCAGAGGGCTAGTCTATTAGCGTTGACCCATCAGTTTGGGCAGTGGGAGTATGTGGTGAAAGATAGCTGCTCACATCAGGGTAGACAGGAAGCAGTGAAGACAACAGGAGGAGGCAAGGATGATAGGCTCAAGTGGCCTACTTCTCAAAATAGGCAGGTCCCACGTCTTGAAGTTTCCAGAACCTTCTAGAACAGGGCCAGAAACTAGGGAATCAAACACCAAGACGTGCAAGTCTCTTTAGAGGATACTTCGGGCTGGAAGTCCAGCACAGCCCGTGGACATGGAAAGGCATTCGGCAGGAGATTCAAGGAGGAAACAGGAGCCACAGAGAGACAAATGAAAAGAGAAGACCTGCCTTGTTAAAGACAGCAGGCAATGAATCGACAGAAGAACGGAAGAATCTGAGGAGACAGGTGGGTATAGTGAAGCCAGGTGTTGGCAGTTAAGAAAACCAAGCTTGAAGATGATGTGACAGGAAGTGAAGAAAGTAAGAAGGAGGCCCGGGGAAGAAGACTGGAGAGGCCTATGTGAGGGGCTTCATCTGTTTTCCCATCAGCAGCTTCCCTAGGACCAAGCAGATGTGCTTCCAGATAGAAGTTGACAGACACACATGCTCTCTGCAGACTCCGATGCAGGCCAAGCAGAGTCCATCATGCTGGGAGGAAAGCAGAAGCAGGTTCTGGTGTGGGATCCATGTCAAAAGAGCACCTCCCTCCCTTAGGACTCAGGCCTTCATCCCGCTAATTGAACGAGACAACCTGGCTCAGAAGCCTCTGTCATCTGTGCCTCTCCATCAGAGTAGCAGGAAGTAAGAGAAAGTCAAGGCTATGAAGCAGAAGGTTCCTGAACTGGCAAGCAGACCTGTCTCTTGAAATTTCCACCTGGCTGTTGCCTTGTTCTTCCTTTCTGGAGATAGCAGCTGCAGAAATCCTGAATAAGTCAGTTCAACTGTGGCAAGGATTCATCCCTGGCGGTACTGCCATTCATTGTTGTGGTGGACAAGAAAAGGAGAGAGGAGGAGGGGGAACAGGCAGCTAGCCAGATGTGCAAGTAGGGCTGCCTGCTGGGGCCACATCTGCAGTCTTCAGAATGTGGGTTCCTCATGATGGGTGGGGTCTGCTCTCTGGAGCCCTCTGCTGTAGCTGAGTGGTTTAGCTATTGGAGTGGGTGGGTGCAAGGGTGGAAATTGCAGGCAATGGCCATATGAGTCGCAGATGGCCAGGGTGAGTGTTGAAAAAGTGAGTCAAGTGAGAAGGTGGAAGGTAAAACTGAGTCATCAGGATTGAGCCACACCTTTCATATGTGCCATGCTATAGGGAACCTAGAATTTTGCATGTCAGAACAGAAGTGGATGTCAGGGCTTACCCAGTCCCACCCCTTGGCTTGCTAGGTGAGCACCATGTCTTGGAAAACATGCTGCTGGTAAAGCTGAGGAACCACTTGCACAGGCAGTGCAGGACAGCAGGGCCGCGGTGGCAGTTGGGAATCATACCCCCTTGCTTCATATAAGCAAGTAGGACTTAAAGAATGTATTGGAGGCTAAGAATGGACTGAGTATGGAAGAGGACAGAGCAAAGGGGCATCCTGGCTCCAGGAAGGACATAGTACCAGAGTGTAGAGTGGGACAAAGCTCTAAGATATTGAAAAAGCAGATGGTGGGCATGAAGAGTATAGCCTAGAGAATCAACCTAGAAAATGTCAGTGTTTTCCTGAAGCTGCCAAACCAGTTGAGATGCTTCCTATTAGAGTTTGCCGTCAACCTGGACAAAGACTCTCCAGAGATGAAAAAGTGAACCAGCAGGTCTTTGTTTTCCAGGCATGTTAAGTGAAAGAAACTCAATAGAGACACATCCTGGTGAGATTTTTTTTTTTTAACGGCAAGAATTAATTTTAACATCTCACATGTACCAAAGCAGTAGAAATAAAGAACCTGAGAAGGAATATCCATAAAGCTGGCTCCAGAGGCTTTTCCTCCAAAACCCTGGAAGGAAGACCATGGATTAATTGCCATAGCCATGATGTTTTGAAAGGGAAGATGATGGCCTGAGAATGGCAAACCCAGCCAAGTCATCATTCTCAACATGAGAACAGCTCAGAAACACATCCACTGAGGGAATACACTGCTCACATACCCCCACGCCTTAGGTCAGGTTCTCTGGGGCTGCATACCTTCCTTGCAGGTGCTTAACAGAGAATGAACAGGCTCCTGAAGCTTCTGGACAATGGGGGAGGTGGAGAGAGGACAACAGAATTGGGTGGAAGGACGCATTGAGCTACACTGAGCATGAGGCTGGGCTGCGGGAAATCTCAACCATCCACCATGGTGGACAGGGAGCTCTGAGGCCAAGATAACACTTAAGCTGTTCTAAGTCCTGGCTGTAGGTTAGCCTAAAGCAAAGGCATGATCTTGGTCCAGGAAACTCCCTCATATTTCCCACAATTCCAAGAGGGTCTGAACTGTGACCATCACTAGATGGGACCATAAGCACCAGATCCAAAAAGGATGCGATGGTATCTTTAACTCTTTATGTTATTTTTACCTAAGAGTGTACTCTTGACCAACTAGTGGATAAATATGCCAATATACAAATGCCATGGTTTTCTTATTCTTCCTTTTAAAAAGATTGATTTATTATTTTATGTGCAGGAGTGTTTTGCCTGCACATATGTATGTGTACTACATGCATGTCATGCCCACAGATGCCAGAAGAAGACTCATATCCCCTGGAACTGAAGTTACAAATGGTTGTGCTGGGAACCAAACCAGCATCTTTCGCAAGAGTAACAAGTGCTCTTAGCTGATGAGCCATCTCTCCAGTCCCATCTTTCTTAGCCCCCAAACTTTGCTTGGTTGTAACTTCCAAAGATATTGTAAAGGAAACGTTGATCTTTTGGGTTCTCCACATAACTCTCACTTCCAGAAACGCCTTCCTTCCACAGGCCAGTGGCATATCCCACTGCCATTTAAGACCAGACATTAAATTGCTGAGTCAGTCTCCTCCCCCCCAAAACCCAATGGCATTTATAAGGTTAGTAGGTCATGTTGACACAATGTGCAGCAGAGAGACAGCCATTTACCTCACAGAAAAGCAAACTTAAATAAGACAAACTCATGACCGTTGTTTTGAGGCAAGAACTTAGCAAAGAATTTCTGGATCCTTCGGAGCCTTGCTGAATTGAGCATAATTACATTTCCACAAATGCCATAGTCCAAGGCAGGCTGAGTCTGGAATGGCTGTGAGGAGGGGCAGCATTAAGGCTTTGCTTCTGTTTACTATACTGTTCTTACTTTACATAAAGAAAATGCTGCCGGATGTGATGATGCACACCTTTAATCCCAGTACTCTCAGGAGGTAGAGATTGGTGTATCTTTGGGAGTTCTAAGCCAGCCTGGTCTACATAGAGAGTTCTAGGCCAGCAGGGACTTCAAAGTAAAACCTTGTCTAAACTTACTCACAAAAGAAAAGGAAAAAGAAAATGCCCATTGAAAAGATTCGTACTAATCAACCATCAGACTGCATTTATTTATGTTCTCCATAAGGGAAGACTGGTGATGGGGATGCAGTGGTACTGTTCATCATCAAGCCTTTCTTCATTGTGGTACCCACCTAGGTGGGTAACTCCTTCTTTAGTCAGTGTGTGACAAGTCATAACTGAGTGAGAAAAGAAAGACTCTGATTGCAAGTGGTCTCTTGTAGGGAGATGCTGAGGTCACTTAAACTGTATTACTTCTTCTGCATTTTATAAATCTTCCAGGACTGGAGAGGTGGCTCGGGAGTTAAGAACATATACTTCTCTGGCAGAGAACATAAGTTGGGTTCCTAGCACCTGCATGGGATGTCTCACAACTGTCTGTCACTCCACCTACAGGGGCTCCAACACCCTCTTCTGGACTTCACTGGCATTCACACAGTATAAGCGCACACATAAATAGAAATGAATCTTTTAAGTCTTCCTCAATGAACACATGCAATTAAAAAAATTAAACATTATTTCAAATCATTGCATGCAACTGCCTATATTGTATGAACACAAATTAACATTAAGATGTCAATATAACATATCTGGAAAGGGGAATGAGATAATAAGTAACATTTCTTCTTCTTCTTCTTCTTCTTCTTCTTCTTCTTCTTCTTCTTCTTCTTCTTCTTCTTCTCTTCTTCTCCTTCTTCTTCTTCTTCTTCTTCCTTCATTATTTCCTAGCCTTATCCACAATGTTTTCCTCATACAACCATAGAACAAAACAAAAACAAGCAAACAAACAACTGTTTCTTAAAATCTCAGAGAAGAAATTTTAATTTTTGTTCTGTTTTTAGGAACCTGTTTCCACCCAACATAACAAGTGTTTCCAGAAAATTCTCCTTCTTGGGTACCAGCATGCCCCACTGCTACTGGGATGAAGCACAGGCATCAATCCAGTGGCCTACCTGGCAACAAGCATGCCCTTGAGATCATTTGAGCCCAGGATGAATGTGAAGAGCTAAATCTCTCGTGCCCTGATGGTGCAACAGAAGGCAATGTGCAGCCTTTCCACAGTGGGAACTGAACAGGGGCAGATTAGCTCGCCTTTTTGTGTGCTATGTAGACCTCTCCAAGTGGCTCTTTCAGACCTGGTCCTGAGGATGTGAGCCTAGACCACCACAAGCTTCAACACCCCATTGGGTAGCAGGATACTATCAAGCTGAAGATAAAAGCAAGCACCACACACAGGAAAGTGTGAAGCCCCTCCCCCATATCTAACTGTTACCTTCCACTACTTTCCCTTTTTGCCAAACAAAAGAAAGGTTATATTTGTCTGCTTATTATTTACAATCTCTTTGCTCTATGTTGATCATAAGCTCAATGGTTGGGCGGAGGGATGCTGTTTCTTTGACTGGATACATTTCACAAGTGCCTTTACACACTGAACAGGTGTTGAGAGCATACTCTAGAATGAGTGAATCATTAGTTATTGGGAGAAAACTGCTTTTGCTGCAGTGACGAAGACCTCCTTAGCAGGACATGCCTCTCACAAAAGATCTTTCATCCTCTCCAGAAGAGAAGAGGTAATGCAACCAAGTTGCCTGGTACCAAGTCCCAATTCTTACTTCATGAATGTCTAATACCCGGGATGCTATAAAATCACCATGGTCTTCAGCTAGGTATAAATGGTGGTCTTGTGTATCATCTGCACCACCATCCTCTGCCAGCTTACAGGTGGATGCTCCTTCAGGAGGATGCAGAAGTAAAAGCAACCTAAACCAAGTTAAGTGGGAAACCATCCCAATAAGCATATTTTGGATTAAAAAATAAAAATTTGTTGAACTACGTGTAATGAAAGTACATAACACGATGGTACACTGAGCAAAACTGTCAATAAAAAAGATACATGTGTGGAAGAAGAGTCTGGAAGCCACAGTACTCATAAACGCTGATTATATGTCTGGAAACTGCCAATGAGTTTCTTGTCTTCTTATGGTTATTTTGGACTGACTCTTTCTTGATGCACACATTTTACCTCTGTGCTCATATAAAAATGTTTCCTGTAATTTAAGGCAAAAGGAAGTGGCCCTGAACAGTGTGGGCAGCTTGTGAATGGAGGTAGGGTTCAGTCAGTGTCAAAACGGGCACCCTGGTGATGGAGAGAGTCTTTGATCCTTGATTCTCCTGGGTCCAGAAGGCAGGAATAGCACCAACACCAGTATGAATCCCTGGGGACCTCCTCTTGTTTCAAGCCTGGAATCTCCAGCCATTACTTCTCCTTAAAGTGATACTTTCCTCCCACTGCCCACCACACTCTCTGTGAAAGAGCTATGTCTGTTGTCCGATGTCTGTTACTCTGCTTAGAACCCAGGCTCCAAGAATAGTTGTGAGCACTAAGATGTGACATGCATGTAGCTGCGGTTGCCTACGGGATTATCTGTACAGGAGTGGTCTGGAACATGGTTGCCTTGTCATTACTACAAAAGAAGGGGCAATAGTCTGGGGCAAGTGGTGGTGGTCAGTAGAGTCCTGCCCGTGCTCAGGGCAGGACTCTAGACACTCAGGAAGCCCAGTTCTGGACACCATCCCTCTATCTTCAGGGTCTTGTGAAACATCAGAACCCCTGTCTGCTCTCTCTGGAGCTGGGCCTTTCTTGTGTTTGCTAACCAGACATTGACTGGTCAGACTGACTTGCATGGAGTTGGAAATGGTATGATACTACAGCTAGTCTCTGGGCTGCAGAAGGGATCAGAAACGTGATCGGCAGCCATGAACGATGCTTGGCCTTTCCATGCAACTCTTCATGACAATCTCCCCACAGAGTCCTGGACAGCGGCTACCAGATGACTGGGTTGGCATGTCGGCATGTACCTCTTGGTACTTGAAAATGAATATAAAATTGCCCCTCCTCCTCACCTTACTGTCCCTTACCTGGCCAGGCTGCTTCTTTTTGTCTTAAAGGAAAAGTGAAGTTATCACCACCTGTTTGTTTCCATTGTGTATAGTCTTTCTGACCAACCCCATGGATAAACTCTGGCTGCACCCACACTTCCTTTGCCTCTACAGTTCCTGTGCCCCCAATGCTACCTGTTTACTTTGTTCTACCTGGCATTCCTCCATTGCATTTGCCGTTGTCTAAAATACTCCACCACTGTTGGGTCATCATCTGTTCCCAGAACATTAAGATCCATCAGACAGGAACTGGCTCTCATTTATTGCCTGCTTTATGAGAACAAAGCTTGCAGAGAGGAGGAGAAAGGAAGAGAGGGAGAGGAGCTGAAGAAAAAAGGAAAAGATAGGAGAGAGAGAGAGAGAGAAGGAGAGAGAGAGAGAGAGAGAGAGAGAGAGAGAGAGAGAGAGAGAGAGAGAGAGAGAGAGAGAGAGAGAGAGAGAGAGAGAGAGAGAGAGAGACGAGGAAGGGAGAGGTAAAGAAAGAAGGCATCGAAGACAAGAGATGCATTTTTAAAAAGACTCTTTCCACTTAGTTTATTTTAAATCCGCACTTGCATAAAATGGTGGTTAGTTGCATTGGATCCGAGCTTCCTTGTCATGTGAACTGCAGATGAGCCCGGATAGAACCTTTGTTCTGTACCATCAGGTCCAATGGCCACAGAAACTAGTCCTGTAACTTTATTTGCGTCTGCTCAGCCTCGTGGTGGCCCCAGTCCAGGAGGTTACTTCAGGGTGACAGTAGGAAGGGGGTGGTGATCAGTTTCAGGGGGTGCCAGGATGGATGGGGCCCCGATTGCACTTCTTTCACCAAAATGATGGTGAAGTACAAGGAAGGACCCCAGGGAATTCTAGGGTGCAGAGATCCCCATGGAGTGGGGTACCAACTCCCTGAAAGGACACACACACAGCTCAAAAGAGAACCTACAAGAAATGTAAGATTCCAGTTTCTGAGAAGCGGTATGGCTCCCTTCCCTCCGGAACTCTCTCACTCTTGTTTCATTTCCGTAACTTCCTCTTGGAGACACCCACAAGCCAGTTGCCAGCAGAAGAGCCCCTGTGTTATAGGAACATACGATGTGCGCATGCGTTTCACCATGATGTGCCCTCCTCTGCTGCCAACTGCAGGCTCACACGTTGGTGTGCTGGGACCCCGAGGATGCTATGCTGCCTGGCTGGCTCTGGCCTGAGGGTGCAGAGCTGGCTGCACGGCTCCTCCTGCTTTGATCCCTACCTCCCTGGCTCCTCTGGGTGGGATCATCAGCCAACTTAACCTTCTCGTGTTCCTCCTTCAGGAAGAAATCCACCAACAGGCTCTTCTCTTTCTTGATCTGGTCGCTAATGTCCGTGGGGATATCTGGGATCATCCAGTCTACAAGGACACTCAGGAACATCACTAGGTTCTACCAAGACAAAGAAGATACATGAATAGTGGGGCTTGGCTTGGTGGTGTGACACATGAGGTCACAGGTGGACACTAGCCCCTTCAGAATGGCCACACTGCTACTGAAGACTTGGTGAGAAAGAAAGAAATGGAACAGAATGTAAGGCGACTCACTGGCTGAGCCAAAGGGGCCCTTCATGTCGTCATTGCTAATGGTGTCCCACTAGTAAAATTACTACTTCAATCTACCCTTGGAGCACTGTGGGTGCTGGTGGATTCATAGACCTCAAACACTGTCTATGGCAAGGCATAGTAAGTGGCAGCTAGCTGGTGGGCCTTCCTTTCAGGAGGACCTGTGCTGCACTGTTGTACCATCCACAGTGACCTAACATGTCCTTGGTCCTAATACTTCTAGGCTTGCTCTAAACTGGGACTTCCAAGAAAGTAACCATAGACCACAGTGACCTCTATAGGACTGCCTCTATGACAACTGCTCCATTCATCTCCCCAGCTGTCTCTCTGTCCTCAATACCAGGGACCTTAGGTGTTGTCACTGGTCTGGCTTTAGCCCAAACTACCTACAGCTCACTCTGCCAGCACCAGGGACTCTGTATCCACTTCTCTTTGGTTGATCCCATGCTTTTAAGTACGCTTGCATGAGGCTCCCTGCTGAGCCATGTCTCTGGCATACACAGGTAGGCAAGGAAAGCCTTTCCTGGGACCATTTTTCTCTCTGAGTGAATGAGTGTCAGGCTATGGTGCCTGGCATGGACCAATACAAGCCAGCATATTCTGATCCTTGCTCATCTACCAATTCTATCCTTCCCATGCATTTACCCAACACATTCTTCACTTATGCCCATGTTCTGTCTGCGAACTACATGCTTGCATGTCTTCTCTTTCCCCTCTGGGAAACTAAGGCAGTAACAGCCCTTGAACATCAAGCTCCTGGGAAATCAAGGGAAGACTTTGGGAGCAACTGCTTTCAGAGGCTCCCAGGTATTTAGGCTTTTCTTCTGCGTCCCACCAATGTGATGACCTGTGATATGTGACATATGGACAAGTGAGGAGATGTGGGCAGGCAGGGGCAGCAGGGGGATGTCTAGGCAATCTTTCAAACATATCACCCCATCTCTACAGAGGAAGAATAGCGTCTTCTGTAGGCGAAAGATAAGCTGGTGGGCTTCTCCGCATCCTGGGCCAGAGTCTGAAGGGCAGGATACCTTAGAGCCCCCCAGAGACCTGCCTTCGGGGATTACAAAAGCCAAGGGAGCTGAAGAGAAAAGGATCTGGCTCTGTGCTCTGGCCCCTGCTCAAAGATCAACAGGACCCTGAGTGGGAATCGGGGGGCCCCCGGAGCTCCGAGAATCTCAGCGACGCAATTGGAGCTGTGGCTATTGTCAAAGATAGGAATCAATGAGCTCGAGTTTGCTATTCATCCTGGGGGTGGCTAGTTGGCTCTACAGACCCCTCCAACCCAATGTCTCCGTGGCAAACAATGCTAACAAAGGAGGGACCCAGGAGCTCAGGAAGAAAGTTTTCGAACTTGAGCCCTTTCTCAGGCTAACAGAAGGGATGTGCTATTTGTCTGTCCCCGGGGCTGAGACTCTGGTTTCAGTGCTTCTCCGTTTTCCTTTCTTCTTCTCCAGTTTAAATGGGCAAGTATCTCCACTTTGCAACTTACTCTACATCTGTCTGATAACTTTACTCAGGGTTTTGTTATCTTTCATCCAAGTCCACCCATTCAAAGAAGCTCCCTCTGGGGACCCCCTGCTCTACATTTGTCACTGCCTGCCACATGTGAGCTTCCCTATGTCACAGAGCACAAATGGGCCTCTGTATCCATTGCCCTCTATGCTCAGATTTAACCACCCGTGGACCAAAAATAACAGACAACAAAATCACACCGACAGGGACACATGCAGGTTTGGACTTGTCGGTATTTCTTAGACAACACAGTTCAACACCTGTCCACGTTGAGTTTGCATTGCATTAGATCTAACGACGTATTTCAAGTATATGAGAGGATATTGGTGGGCTGTATGCAAATGTGATGACATCTGTTACAAATGACTTTCGCACCCTTAGATTTTGATGTCCCAGGGAGGTATTAAAGCCACATACACATAGCCTGGATACCAAGAGATGACTAGACATTAAGCATCTGGCTATGAGGGGCAGGCAAGGCACTATGTTTTCACCTGCACAGTCTGCATCTTAACTGATTGGTCTTCACCTAAATGACTCACCTGGAAGATGATAACAAAGGCCAGACGGGCAGACAGAACAGACCAGTACTGCTTGGAAAACTCATATGGGTTTGGTGCCCATGGTGGCTCTCGATAATCCTTGAACCTGCCCAAAGAAAGATAGGGTATTCAGATTAGGTGGAGACAGAGGTTAGGGAGCTAGCTCGGTTGATAAGTGCTTGTCGCACAAGCATAAGGGCCTGAATTTGGTCCTCTAAAGGTGTGGGGGTGGTCTCTGTGACTGTCATCCCAGCAAAGACAAGGCAGATTCCTGGAACTTGTATGTCAACCAGCCTAGCCTAATTGGTAAGTCCAGGTCCCAATGAAAGACACTATCTCTGAAAATTAAGACGGACAGCAAGCACCCAAGGAACAACCTGAGGTTGACCTCTGACATCCATATTCATGTGCACACATGTACATCTACATACACACACTCAGATGTACACACACATACATTTGCACAATGCACAAACATAAGCTAAATAAATAAATAGGTAAAATAAAAATATAAATAAGTATGCTGGGTATGGTGGCATATGCCTTTAATCACAGTGCTTGGGAGGAAGAAGCAGGCAGATCTCTTTGAGTTCAAGGCCAGCCTGGCCTATAAAGACAGTTCCGGGAGAGATATGGCTGTTACACAGAGAAACACTGTCTTGGATATATAATATTATATAGATAGAGAGATTGTGTATGGACTGAAGGATAATAGATGCTTCTTGGATAAATGGATTAGAGTCTCAAGATATGCACAACAAGTGAGCTCTTAGCTGTTAAACTTGGAAAATAGGAGGCAGGTAAAATCTACAGCCCAACCAACACTTGTCTGTGGGATAAAAGACTCAAAGTCCACAAAAGCCAGCCTGGAGTTGTGTTTTTCCTGTTCTCTCTCCTCAGCACCTCCTAAAGCTTCCTGTGGTGTCAGGACATAGTTCTCAGAGGAGCCCACAGATAACGTGAGTTACCTAGGTCCCTCCGGCCATCATGGCTCCCCATTATCTGATGGGGGGGCCAGATGCATCCTATGGTGCTATGTACAGTCTCTGGATCCCATGTAGGCATGGGCATCAGCAGGTCACCTCAGGGTGCTCCTCAGCTTCAGCTTCAAAGGTAGCCTGGGTTCCCAATGGCATCACTGAAGGCAGAGGAAAGCTGAGGAAAGCCAATCTAGCCATGCGGGAGGCTGAGGGAATTGGGGGAGGCGTGTAAGGAACCACACCTGATCAACAGTCTTTCCCATTAACTGTCCTCAGGATCCAGCCATGTGCTTGATCAAACACCAACGCATCATGTGAGCTTCTGCCTCCTTCTCAGGCCCACAGAGAAGCCTCCTGTTTTGTTTCCCGTCTCTGCCTTTTCACCCCTTCTCTGCAATGACTCATGCTGCAGATAGCACACTCTCTAATCCTGGAAAAATGACAAGGGCCGGTGCCAGCCCTATGGCCATTCACAGATCCATGGAATTCAACAAAGTTTTCAAGGACAACTCTTAGGATGGAGATAGTGTTGGGATGGCATCAGGCCACCCGGTAGTGTGTGTGGTTGCTGAGGAAGGCAGAGTCGGAGAGTTCTGCTCAGTGAGAGACATCACACTAAAGACATGTAGCATGTATCCTGCCTTGAGCAAAAGCAAAGACTTCCCTGCGTAGTTGTTTTTTTAATGCTCTCAACATACTTGTGCAGGTATCCCACATAGAATGGGAGAAACCTGCTGAGCTCAGAATTCAAGTGTGTGGCCAAGGAGAGATTCGAGGCCGGTAAGAAGTAGAGGCAAGGTGAAGATGTAAGTCTGGCGAGATCCAGGCTCCTCACAATTTTCATGGAGCACTTCATCAACAACTCACACTGGAGGTGGCTTCATAAACGGAGGGTCTCTGGTCCCTTCCCTTGTCAGGAAGACACCGATGCCATAAAAGCTCTGCGTTAAGTATGATGGCTTCAAGTTTTCAAGGAGAGGGGAGGGGAGGCTAGAATATTTATGGTAGAAGAAACGCAATGCATACACAAAGAAAAGGCCAGAGCAATGGAGTCAGTAACGGAAAGAGCGAGACAAGCTGTACAACAGACACTGATCTTTCCACTAGGGCTTGGCCAGAAGCCAGGAGCTTCCACCTCACTGACTGGCTCCCCCACTTCCAACAGCTGATCGCAGCTGTCGCAAGCTTGAGTTGACATCTGGCTGAAAAGCAGAGCTAACTGCAGCCCAGCAGAGCACTACGGAGCACCAGGGTATTCAGATCATCCATGGCTGAGGACAGGAACAAGGAAAGCTACCCAGACTGCTTGCCAGGAGGGAAAGGGAGCGAGACCATGGAGGAGGGGAAAGGGGAGGAATGAGACAGAGACATGGAGACAGGGGGTGGTGGTGGAAGCGGGCGGCGGGGTGGGATGCTGGGGGTGAGAGCATGTGAGTCAAGTGAATAGGGTGTCTTAGGAATGGAGGGGGGGAAACCTTTCTAGACTTGTTTATTCTGCTATTCCAGAACAGGGTCTGCTCCTTTCCAATCCCAGAGGAGGGTACCACCCCTGGCACTGCTTACCAAGGGGACATCCCTCCTCAGGCGTTTCCCAGTCCCACTGGCTGCAATGAAAGTCCATCTCTCCCTTTTCCTAGCTCCAGCTGTGAAGGAACAGCTGCTCTCTGAGCTTGGGAGTCGCAGCACACCTCCTCCCCTTCTAGTCTGAAAAGAATCCATAAATAATCGAATTCTGCTTCCAACTCTGCTACTAACTCCCACAGCTTCCAGGGCTGTGGCTTTGCCCTCCCCTGGTGTCCAAAACATGTTTTGAACGTAGCAGGCACATTCATGATGTAGAGCTGCGGTGGTGGGGGCAGTTGGGGGGGGGGCGTTTACACAGAGATCTGCCCAGAGAGATTGACCTGAAAACAGCTCTGTGCAGATGAACTGAGGAGGAAGGATGGTGGCTCAGTCTGATACTGAAGGGAAAGCCACCCCACAGAAAACAGGGATGAGCAACTCCTCACACTCACACTTTGCATCTGTCCACATTTCTCTTCCTAAAGTAGCTTTCTGACCTACAGTTTAAAAAAAAACTTATTTTACATGAATGAGTAGACATATCTATTATTGAAATGAATATGACACAAAATGTAAACTTTACGTGATGAGTTGAGATTTGGCTCTAGCCTTTCTTAGTCTGTTCATCCACCCTTTCCATTCTGTTCTGTAAAGGCTGTTTGTGACCCACTGAAGTGATGTCACAATCCGCTAACGAACCGTGACTCATCATCTGAAGAGCAAGGACTCCAGTAAGCTTGTGCCACTGGGTACATAATTGGTTGTTTACATGCCAATGGAAGTTCAGGTTACATAATATTTTCTTTTCTTTTCTTTCTTTCTTTCTTTTTTTTTTTTTTTTTTTTTTTTTGAAATTTGATCCAAAGTCAAGCTTATCAAATGTTTTCTCTAAGTGGCTAGAAGATATTTGCCAAACAAAGAGACAATTAGCTTTAAGGGTACAACTATCTTCAAAAGACAGGTGGCTAAAAGGCTTCATTGTCCCCACCGCTGGGGTAATGATCTGTAGTGCTTGTTTTAAGTCCAGTGCTGAGGGCAGTGTGTGTTCTTGAGACAGCAAGTGACAGTTTGAAGGCCACTTCCAGCCCTTTGGTCCCACATCCTGAGTGCCCTCCAGGGACCCAAGTCTTAAAGGCTTGGCCTCTGGTTGCTCTGTTGGAAAGTGGTGGGACCTTAAAGTGGCGGGGACTGGACGGAAGTCCTTTGGACAGCTGGGGTGTGAAAGGTTGTGAGACCCTTGCCCCCTCACCCCTTCTCTCTCACTTCCTCTACCACTTGGCTCCTTCCATGGTATGTTTCCTTGCCACAGGCCCAAAGCAAAACTTCTCGAAAGCATCAAGTGCCAAAATAAACCCTTTCTCTATAGATTATAACTTGCTCATCTCGAGTATTTGGTGCACCGACAGAGAGGTGGCTAATGCAGCCATCTTGCAGGCTACTCATTGTCATCCCCATTAGCCTAAGCCTTCCTTCCCAATGCTGCTCTGCATCAACTCAAAGAATTCAGCAGCAGCCCCAGTCCCTCCAAGGAAGCATCCTTTGAGGGTTGAGTGCCCCTTATCTGAAACGCTGGGTACTAGGAGGACCACAGATCTTAGAATTGCTTCCTATTTTGGAATACTTGCTTACATTTAAGGCATCTTGGGGATGGGACTGAAGCAAACTCATGAAATTCATTGAGGGTTCGAACACTCTTCTCACTCATAAACTGAAGATAGTTTTATATACTACATTTAAACTGTGGTGTTCGTGTAATGTTTTTCAGTGTTTCATTTTCCACTTGGGATGTAATACTGGCAAATCACTTTTTGTCAGACTTTGGTGAGTTTCATATTTTGGATTTGCGGATGAAGGGTGCTGACCAGCCTTTCTCAATCCTTGTGACTGCCAGGGAAGGTTTCTGAACACTCACGTTTCAGGCCCCTGATGCTGATAGCCCCCAGAGGAGCCCGATCCTGACAGCCACAGGGGACTTGTCTAGGATCACAATCAGGTGAATGGCACAAGACAGAGAGATTCTAGTTAGTGGCAGAGGCCCTGGGACCAGGGAAGTACAGCTTTTTCCTAGTCCCTCCCCATCATCTCACATGACCTCCAACACCCGACAATCTTCCCCCCCACCCCGTAACCTCAGTCTCCCAACATTCCTATGAGTGGCCATAACACCCAGTGAACCCACATATCTTCTTAGCTTCTTATATTTGCTGGCCATAACCCGCATCCACCCCACCCCCATCAAAGAGACTTCAGGCATATTAGTTGGAGACACTAACTCCTCCTCCTCCGTTTTTCCTTTATTATCCTTAAGCTTTGATGTTATTTTTGAGGAGTTTCTTCTGAGTCTTCCAAGTAAGATAGACTTTCACTCATGAGGCAACTGGGTTGTGTAAACAGGACATGTGGAATTGGAGTGCCTCTGCCTTTCACGTGAGTGAGGTACATCACATCTCTGCATCTCGGCATTCTAATTCAGAAAAAGGAACCAATAAAATGTGTGCCACGGGACTGAGGACACAGAAGGGGCACATCTGCTCTCCAGCCCAAGCATTAAAAAAATGTGTGTACAAGTGTGCATGTACACCCAATGTTAAAGGAAGACACAGTGAGAACTTAATAAGACAACATAGGTTAATATGATTTCTAGACACACACATGCAAACACAGACACAAATACACACACACACACACACACATACACACACACCAGTGAACAGAGTGGTGTCTCCTGGGAGATAAAGTCTGGGATGGGGCTGTTAAGAAGGACTTTTCCTTTTAAACATGGATTTATGTACACAGAATTATTTTCATAAGAAAGAAGTTCATACAATTTTCTACAGGGCTAGGAATGGTTCCCAAGGCCTCTGTGAATGCCGGGTTAGTGCTCTACCACTAAATTACATCCCTAACCATGGGGGTGCATAATTTTAAGAAGCTGTAATTGCTAGCAGTAATCAGTTGACTCCGATGTGTTTTATACTAAGAATTCAAGAGCAAAATTATAGTGTTAATTGGGGCAGACATCCATGTAAGAAGTCATACTGATTTTTTTTAAGTCAACATTTTATTTTAGTTTTAAAATTACACTAATTCTACTTTGTGAAAAAAATTACATGGATGGAGTTAAAATTGGACATTACCTAAAGAAATAAGGTTTCCATTAACTCAAATTATGTTTCATTGTTATAAAACAAACCCATGGCACCATAACTTCAAGGTTCTGCGGTTCCAATTATGTTAGAGAAACAGAAAAATGGGGAAAGGCTCACACACATGCCACCTGCTTCTTGTTGGAAGATGTCTGGGTTTGCACAGAGGTTCAACTGGAAGCAGAACAAAGCTGGAGCATTGGCCTGTGATGTTTCAGATTTTTATAGCACTATATTCATATATTGCATGAGCCATTAGATTTTTTTTTTTTGAAAAGCCCTCCTGTTTACAGACATAGAAACCAAGACTCTGTTACTTTGTTTTCTCACCACTGTGATTGAATACCTGACAGAAGCCACTTAAGAAAGGAAGGGGAATTCACGGTGGCTCATGGTGTGAGGGGAGACAGTCCGCCATGGTGGGAAGGATGGCTGTAGGACCTTGTTCACATCTAATCCCATCAGGAAGTAGAGTCTAGACAGGAAGTAGGGCAGGGCTATAAACCTGAAGGTAGTGACCTCTTCCTCCAGAGATGCCTGCCCCACCTCTCAGGAGTTTCACAACCTTCCAGAACAGCACCCCTGGCTGGGTACTGAGCATTCAAGCACATCCTAGGGGCACATCTCACATCTGGACCGAATCAAATGCAGAGATAGAAAGAGAAGAGAGACTCCCAGATTCGCTGTCACCATCCTCTCTCCATCCTCACCCATGCCACCCAGCCACGGACTGGGAAGTCTGTCACAACCCAGAAAAACACAAACTTGCTGAAGGGAAGGAGGGAGCCAGAGCAACACTGAGAGGGTAATCACTGGTCATCAAGAGAGACGTTTTCTTAGATGAAGTGTTGGCTCTATAATGAATCAGTTAGTGAATGCCTTTCTTGACTCCAAACAGTGGTGTGAAAAAAAAATTTTTTTTAAATAGCCCCACTGGAATTGACTGTCATATTAATGCTGAAACAATTATGTCCAATACTTTCAGACCAGCTGAGCTGCTTTAAAATGCCTTCCGAAACTGGCTTTTAAGCAGAAGAAAACGGTAGAGGCAATTAGGAGCTAATGAGAACCACGCCACCCCAACAGTTGGTAAAGATCAGCAAGGCGACACCTGGGAGAATGGGCTACCTCTGGTGTCACATGGAACAGATGCAAAACAACCGCATGCCAGAAGAGAACACACTTCTTCAAAGGCTTTGCACAAGACCTTGCGACATGGAAGCGCTTAGGGCCTGCAGAGAAGCCTAGCAGGAGCCAACTGAGGGTGCCTGCTTCTGTGTGTTCAACACCTCCAAACAGTCCAGTTGGAGTGATGGCGCCCATGTGTGTTCCTGCCCTGTGAACTCTCTGCTTCCTTCCTGCTGAGACAGAATGAAGACACTATTCAGCCTCCAGGGCATGGCTGCAGCTTGACCTTGTCAAAACAGCCACCAATCATGCCTGATGCCCAACATCTCGGGATGATGGTTTAAGGAGCAGCCCTGTTGGAGTAGTTCAATAGCTGAGGCGAAAGCATCTCCAGAAATGTTGGCTTTGCCTCTCTAAATTGCAAATAGGAAGCCAGAGGTATGTCTTAAAGTCGACGGCTACTTTGAAGCCCTCTCTCTATCCCTGATATGGTTTGGTTGGAGACCAAGGGCTCAGGTTTATGTGACTATATTTATCTCCAGTGGTTGTTAATGGCTGAGAATAAGAAGGGCCATCAAGTTCCCAAGGCTATTTGCCAGAAAAACCAATGTAAATGTCATTCCTGCTGCAGAGCAATTAGAAAGCTGGGCTCCAAGCTAGAGACTTGCGTTTGATGCTTAGTGTTCATCTCATTCCCTCTACCATATTCATATTCCCCTCCTCCTCCTCCTCCTCCTCCTCCTTCTCTCTCTCTCTCTCTCTCTCTCTCTCTCTCTCTCTCTCTCTCTCTCTCTCTCTCTGTCTCTCTCTCTGTCTGTCTCTCTCTCTCCCCCTCATACACACACATAAGGTAGATATTTCCATCAGCAGCAATTCTACCCTGTTTGGCATATTACATGTAGATCATATCTGGACCAGACATCGACTTACATTTGAGTAAGGTGTCTTATTTTCAACATAACCCAGTCACCTTGACTGTACTCAGAGAGGCCACATCACACAAATCACTGTGGCCAATAGGTCTGGATCTGACATCTCCTTATCCTCCTCATGCTAGCAGCTCTCTTGGATACAGTGTTCTTTGTGCACCTCCACCACCACTTACCATCCTTTTTTTCCGAACCCCATTGTTAACTACTGTCACCCTCATCCTGTTCACCAGCCAGCCTGGCATGGCTATATGAGTGTGGAACTCCAGCAAAACCATTTGTAGGCCAGGCATAGTAGCCCACACCTGTAATCCAAGCGCCTTTAAACATTTTGTTCTTTAAAATGTATTAACATATTATAAAGGACTTGCAAGTAAATAACTTCAGACAGCAAAAACAGACCCAAAGTCTACGCATCCCAATGAACTTCTCCACAGAATAGTCATTTTGAAGCCATGAAGCATCACATTAGATTTTACACTTTCACTTTTTAAATATATTTGTATGCATTTATCCACTACCAAAAATTAAAGATTCATGGCTAAGTTAAAACTAAGAAAATAATTATCTTTATGTCCTCTTTCGTGATTCAAATGCCCCCCATGCTATTTTGAGGGAGGAGGAGGAGGCAAAGGGGTGGTGAGTTCAAAGCCAGCCTAAGCTACATAATTTGGCCAGCTGGAGCTGCAAGGGAAGACTCCATCCACAAAACAAAAACATAAAACAGATGACTCCTATGGCCACTGAGTTCCCCATTCTTCATATTGCACTTCCCCTGAACACCCCAAATATTTAACTCTGAGTGAGGTGTTGCCCTTGCAGTGACTCCACAGGAAGTTATTGGAGTGGTACTTTAATCACCTGTTCACCTACTTGCTTGCTTCAGCTGGACTTCCTGGCAGAGGCACTGTGTGGTGCTCTGTATTGCAGAGCCTGTACCAGGGTTTCAGACATTTGCACAGTGACCCCACAGATCTCACTGGCACTGAACCTGGGTGCTCCTGACCCCATAAATCTCACTGGTACCAAACCTGGCTGCTCCAAAGATCACTCCAGTTTGATCTTAGGATGATTTGTTTCTGCAGATGCATTTTCTTTGCAGATTAGAGTTACAGTGTACCTCCAGTGCAAGTTCCTCCTGATAATCCTGTCGCTCATTGGCAGCAGGTTTCTTTTATTAAATCTCTCTCTCTCCATTTCCCTCTTCACCTCTGCCTCTCTCTCTCTCTCTCATCATTTCTCCTCCCCCTCTTCCTCCGCCTCCGGCCTCCTCCTCTCATCTCTCTCACCAGCTCCGTCTCTCTCTCCTCTCCTGCTACGCTCTCTGTGTGGTGTGTTGTGTGTGTGTGTGTGTGTGTGTGTGTGTGTGTTGTATGTCTGTGAAAACAACCAGTGGGGTCAGTCCTTGTCTTCCATCTTCTTTGAGATAGGGTCTTTTGTTTGGCACCCTGTACAACCAATAAACTCTGCTCAGTTTGGCATGATGCTGATACCAATCATGTGGAGCTTGACAATTCAGTCAGAGTTGACTAGAGTAGACTTGGGAGACCAAGGTTGGATTTAGAATCGTTTGATTCAATTAAACACCATTCAAAACTAGTCCTGCCCTCAGCTTCCAACATGGAGCCATTAAAGTCAACGACTTTAGAAAACAGAACTGCTACTGGGAGATCTCAAGTGAGACAGACCCATGGTGCTCTATACAGACATGTGCTTCTAGACCAGCTCAAGAGATGGTTAGCATTAGCCTTGGTTCTTACTTCATAACCAAGGGAGTCTAAATACTTGGAGAAACTTGCTCTGAGCTTTAGTTCAGAATCTGTCACCAGAAACGTCTAAAATTTTAGAGAACTCCAACTTTTCCCAAGTCTTGCTAGTTTCTTTTGGTTCCTTTCCCCTTTTTAATTTATTCTTCCTCTTTTTTTTTTTTTTTTTCAGACTGAAGGATTACAAGATTGTTTCCATGATAACTTCTGGTTATTAAAATTTATTTTGTGATTCTTGCCTTTCAAGGCCTATTTATTTAGTGCAAATCTATTGACTGACTTTGTGGGCAACACTACAGCTGACCCATATACTACCAGAAAAGTCCTAGAGTCCTCTGGCATAGGCCCTCTGCACTAGAGAACGTGGCTGTTGGAGCTACAAACTAAAATCCAGCACCATGGACAGACAGTGTGGCCGACCAGGCAGATCCAGTGGCCTGGGCAGTGCCTAGTATAGGAGTAAATCCACATGTTGGGCACTTTGTAGCCCCAGCCATAAAAACCCTTGAAATATCTCTGTTCATATACATTAATGGACAAACCCAACTGTCTGTTGGGGGCCTGGTACCTGCTGTCTCATCTCTTTTTGGCTGCCTACACGTAAGATTTGAAGAAGCACTCCTGAGTTGAGGATGGCCATCCATTTAGATCACAGGTTGGGAAGCTAAACTGTCTGGATTGGGATGACCAAATCATCTTATGTCTTTGTCTCAGGCTGTGGATTTGAGCTTAATCATCTCTCTTTGAGTGCCAAGGGGAAATCATGAGTACATGTCCACTGTCTGGCCTACATTAAGATTCCAATCACACTATAATCAGAATGTCTATCCTTAAAACAAACAAACAGTGCTGGTGGGAAGAATGTTAGTTAGTGTAGCCTGTACGGAAATCAGTATGGTGTCCCTCAAACAAAACAAAACACAACAAAACACCAAAAAACTACCTAACAGTCCAGTTTTGTCATTTATGTGTACATTTCCAAATCAATCTACGTGAGCACACCATGGAGACAGATGCCTGTCCATATTTTTTTGAAATAGGATCTCACTCCATAGACATGGCTGGCTTTGAGCTCACACAGATCCACTTGCCTCTGTTGGGATTAAGGAGGTGTGCCACCATGCCTGCCTCTGCCTATTCATATATCCATGCCACTGCTCTAGTCACAATAGCTAAGAAATGGAATCGGCTTAGATGGCCATCAAAAGATGAATAGATGAGGAAATATGAACTCATACGCAGAGAGAGAGAGAGAGAGAGAGAGAGAGAGAGAGAGAGAGAGAGAGAGAGACAGAGAGACAGAGACAGAGACAGAGACAGAGAGAGATACATTCTGCCATAAAGAAGAATTAAGCTATGTCATTTATAGAAAAATACTTAGAAATGGCAACATCAGACCAAAGGAAACAAATCAGTCTCAGTAAGCTACGTTTCTTCTCACATACAGATTCTAGAATTTTTTTCAAAGGACATGAAACTGGAAAAGGGACTATTTGAAAGAGGAGAGAATCAGTGCTGGGGTGGCGGGGTGGGGGGAAAGATAAGGAAATAAAAAGAATGAATGGTCAAAGTACATTTTATACCAGTATGAAAATGACACAATGAAACATTATTTTATCTAATCATGTATGCTATTAAGAAAAAGACTTTCACATGAACTCTGGTCCCCCATGTTTGACCGCACCCCCTGGATGGGGAGGCCTGGTGGCATTCAGGGGAGGGATGGCAGGCTGCCGGGAGAAGACTTGATGCCCTGGGAGCGTGTTCAGAGGGAGGAGGTCCCCTTCATGCACGGCCGTGGGGGAGGGGAGTGGGGGGAAGATGAGAGGAGGGAGGAATGAGAGGATGCAGGGGGTGGGATGGCAATTGAGATGTAATATGAATAAATTGATGGAATATGTTTGAGGAGAAAAAAAAGAAAGAAAAAGAAAAGGAGACCACTGCTTTGATGGGGCACTGGCAGCTCTTCATAAGACACAACCGGAAAGCAGCTTGAGCAACCGTCTGCCAGCCCCACAGCAGTTCCCCTCGCCTTCTTATTCTGAGTTTGCAGTGTGTGGGGTGTGGTCTTTGATGAAGGTTGGACTGAGACTGTCACATAAGCAGGGTACAGAAGGGTCATACAAATCAGTCCCCCTGCTCTGCCATTCCTTAGTCTTCTTGAGAAGTCACAAAGAGCTTTCTGTGTCTTGGCTTGAGAGTTTCCTAGAGTGCTGTCTCTCAGCCACCTCTTCTGAATACCAGCTTAGGACATATCCAGGGGGTAGGTAAAAACCACTGCTTGGGTTTCCGACCATCCTTGGCATGGCTACATGACTGACATCAACCTCAGCACATATGGACATTGAATGGCAGAAAGGGAAAATACTCTAGTGAGCAGCTAGACAATGGAGCTTTAACTAAGGAGGACATCCAAGAAGATAGTAATGACAACTAATAGAAGAACCTCTGGGATTGTGTAGGTCAAAATGCTGGATTTGGATAGCACGAAGAACACAATGGGTTTCCATTGCTGTGAAGAGACACCATGACCAAGGTAACTCTTATAGAGGAAAACCTTTCATTGGGGCTGCTTACAGTTTCAGAGGTTTGGTCCATTATAACCATGGTGGGAAGCATGGCAGTGTGCAGGTAGACATGGTGCTGGAAGAGCCTAGAATCCTACATCTTGATCCAAAGGCAGCCAGGAGGAGACTGGAATTCCACACTGGGCATAGCTTGGACATAGGAGACCCCAAAGCCAGCCCCTACAGTGACACACTTCCCCCAAAGAGGCCATACTTCCTCCAACAAGGCCACACCTCCTAACAGTGCCACTCCTTATGGGTCAAGCATTCAAATATATGAATCTATGGGGGCCAAACATTTTCAAACCACCACATATAGGAAGCTGTAAAATCTGGCAGCACTTTCAATGCTATAACCTTCCTAAGATTGATCTTTTTACTGTTTTGACTACACTGCCATTCCAATCTCACTGTAGTCAGAATCCCATCATATGTTATAAGATCAGGTTCTAGCATCTTCCTTCCTCTACATGTCAACAGAACCACAGTCTTCAGCCATGTCTAGACTCAGCCTCCCTCCGATGCCTGCCACCACTACCTCTGCAGCACTGGGTGAAAAGTCTTTTCTTCTTCCCTTAGTTCCTCTGTGACTCTAGCCCATGCCTTCCATGCTTCATGTCTCAGTGGTGCTGCAGCCCAGCTGCCTCTCTGTGCTCTCCAAACCCTCAGTCCATCTTCCTCTCTGAAACCACATCAGTTACATACACATATAGGCTGTGTGTGCCATCCTCTGGCAACTAAAAGGCCACGCCTTCGTATCATATCATATTGAAGATGTTGTGTGGTTTTCCAGCTTCCGGTATGTTCTTCACTCTGCTCTAATTCAGCATCTTGGCTTACATGATGCCAGGAGTTCTGACACGCCTTATATGACTTGCCAGAGGTAGCTTCTCAAATGCCCTCCTTTGTTGAAACTCCATTGTCTAGCTCCATGCTGGAGTATTTTCCCTTGCTGACATCTAATTCCCCACAGCCTATCCAGGAAGCTCCACTCCAGTCCCTTGTGATCTCCTCAGTCTCTGAACACCCACTGTGCACATGGGCCTACAAGTGATCCCTTATGACGACTGACCCCCTCTGTTACTTCCTTTCCTTGACAACATGGTCAAAGCTACATAGCATTTGATCTTCTCTATCACATCGAGCCAAAGGTACTCAATAATATTTAATGATTCAATTAAATGAGTTCATAGCAACCCAGGAGGAACAGGAGATGGAGAAAAAGAAGACCGAGCTCCATCCTGGCTCTGTGAATAACTCTTCAGATCTATTGCTCCGGTCCCTCCTTCCCCTACATCATTTTACCTGCAAAACTGAACCTCCTGGTCGAATTGTGAGTTTTCTGGCTGCGTTCCTTCCTTCAGCTGGCTGACATTGAAAAAGGAGAGAGTGTGGTTCACAAAGCCGTGCAGAGTCCCATTGCGGCTATAGGAATACTGGTACACAAGGCGGGGGATAAAGTCGGAGGTGACAGCGATGACAAAAGCCTAGGAGACAGAATCGTAAGCACTGAGGATGGGTATGAATGGGTGGTAGGCGCAGGAGGCATGTGACTGAGGGACTGTCCACTCTTGGGCACACCGTCAAGAGGAGCCTTGACAAGGAAACATCTACAATATGCTCAAGTGCCTGCCCAAGTTCATATGGCTTACAGTTTTAGACAGGGGAAATGACAACAGTGAATGTTGGAAGTTTTGGCCCACTTCTAAAATACTTGGTTTGACACTGCTGTTGGCTGCTCCAAAACAGAGTTCAGGATACTCTAAGGCAAATCACTTGTAGTCACACAAGTGGTGCTAGTCGACTAGGCAAGGGAGTTGGAGGTTGTGGACATCCACCCCGAGGGTCACTAAAGAGCCAGAAACACAGTTCCAGTTTCCTCAATCAGATTGTCACCCGTGAACACTTTGCAGCACCTGTGCAATAGAAGCTGTTCCTGTGTTCATCTTATGAAAGGGGAGAGGCAGAGGGGAAGGTCAAAGGGCCTGCTGGATGGGCCATACACAGCCCACACAGAATATGGGGTGTCTAAGAGCTCTGCAAACAGCCACGAGTAAGCTGAGCGCAGGTGAGTGATTGCATGTTTGGATTTGGACTTACTTTCTGCAAAGAGAACTTTAAATCTTTTTGGCAGCTGTTTATATGACATTCTGTACAACAATTAAGGCCCCTTAAAGTCTGGTTTAGGTATTTATTCTAAATGTACATACATAAGTGGGCCATACCCATATCTGAAAATTAATAACACACTTATAATCATCATAACTGTGATTTGCTCAGCACTTCTCTGTCTTTCCACTAGTCCACATCATTTCCACAATGATCCAATATGGTGGATGTGAGCCTTATAGCTTGTTGTTTTGATGTGTAAGCAAGACTTAGAGAGACCAGAAAAGCAGCACGCCCTGTCACTCTGTAATACAAACAGAAAGTACTGACACCACCGGTCCCTTTTCCAGTAGATGTGGCTCAAAGTAACAGCTGGCCCCCTTTCCAAAAGGGCACTTCCTATACCCAGACATGTAACCTGCAGCAGACTGATCCTGCCTCCCTCCACTCTGCTTCTTCATCACTTATGGGCAGGTCAAGGCAGCAAGTTAGACTCAGAATCACTGTTCTGCTCCCAGGAGCATATGAGCTGGGGCTTTCCAGATGTACACCTAGATGGCTAGTGCCTTCTTGGGAGGACGAGCTGGAGGGAGACCCTGTCTGGCTACTGCCCATCAGGGTACAAAAGCAAAGGAATTCCTCTGCCATGTATATAAGTCTGGCAAGGCAGCTAAGAGGTTCGCAGCAGGTAGGATCTCATTTCTTTCTCATCCTAGCTTAACTTACAGGGTACCCCAGTCCACAAGTGTGACTAAGTCTTTGAACTGAGAATGCCATGGATCCATAATTAGAAATGATAACCCAGGCAACATTACAGGTATTGTTTAACTAAAGGGTAGAAACAGGATGGGAAGAGATGGGCAGATGGGTCAAATCCTTTCTTCGTTATTCTTGGCTTCCAATGAAAGATTTGTTTCTGACTCTTAAGGCCAAGGCATCCAGTCAAGGCATTGCTAAATTGCAATGCTGGGTAGCAAAGTGAGTCACAAGGCCTGTGTGTGCCACAAAGCAGGAGGCTGTCTGAAAGAAAGTTCCAGATGAGGACATTTGGGAGGTGAGGGAATTGGTCCCTGCCTCTCTGGAAGCTCCTCCCATGCAGCCAGGGCATTCTGAATGCAAGCACTTACATTGATGATGACGGAGAACTTGCCAATTCCAGAGAGAATGTCAAACCAAATTCCTGTAAGACAGAAGTGCCAGCATCTCTGGTTAGTCCCACTCTGGGCTCAGAGACAGCAAGGCCACAAAATAGAATGACATTGTCTAGGCAGGTTACCTGGGAAGGCTTTCTGTCCCATCCCAGAACTGGGCTTGAAAGAAAAGCTTAGGGTGCTCCTTTCTAAAAGCATAGGGGAAAGCTGAGGGTGGTTGATATGACTTCCCCAGGCCCTTTCACACCTAAGGATGGGAACAGTAAAAAATCTAAGGGGCAAATAGAGGAGGGATGTACTGGCCTCCTGAGCTATGTGGAGCAGGTGGTGGGATAGCAGGGTGCCAGGCCTCTAAAATGGAGCATACCAATGTCTTTGGTCCTCACAGCATCCGGGCGTCTCAGCTCTGTAACAAACTTTTTTGCATCCAGCCGCACTTCTATGACATTGTTGAGGAGGGCAAACACTGGTGCCAGTGGAAAAGAGGCCACAAACAGGGTGACAAAACCAAACTGGATGACTAGGAGAGAGCACAAAGGAGAGGCATCAACAGGAAGCTGTGGGAGTGAACGCCATCTTTATACTGTGGTGCCTGTCCTCTCTCTCAGGTCCCCCTTCCTTCCTTCCCATACTTCTAGGCTTCCTTCTCATTTCTGCAGCCAGGCCTGGTGCTGTTGCTCTGAATCAAAGCTCTGGACTAGGCACAGCAAGCCAAATAAAGAGATATGTGACAAGGACACTTTCCTTCACCTCCAGAAACTAATTATATGTGGCTAACGTGGGGATTGGTAAACTCTGTAAGTGGCCAAAGAAGAAATATATTGGGATCTGTGGCCTGTTTTATCATTTCTGCCATTGTTCCCAGGCATGGCTTGCTTCCAATAAAGCTTTATTTATAAAAGCAGTCTACAAAGTAGGCTGATGTTGGCCCACAGCCCATGGGTTCCCAGCCCTTAACACAGCTTCAAAAACTGCCCCCCAAAGTTGGACCTTTTTTGTTTCTTCAGACAAGTCTTGCTATATAGCCTACGCTGTCCTTGATCCTCCTATGTCAACATACCTACCCCGTCTCAAATACTAGGATTATTGACATGAACCACCAGGCCCAGCTCTGGGGTTTCCTTTTCCACAGATAGAGCCATTGCTTCTATTCGGAAAGAACCTCATTCATCACGCATTTATTGAGAGCTGGGAAAATGTCAGGCTTTGCGCCAAGTATTTAGGGAGGCAAGGGCCCTGTCCTGTTGTGGAGTGGCTGGGGTTCGAGGGGGAGAGATAACAGTGTATAAAGATGTTCAACAGGACTTTTGCAAGTGTGTTGCAAGAGAAAAAGAAAACTGTGCTAGACTCAGAGAACCAAAGGAGACAGCGCTAGAGTCCACTCAGGGTGGAGGCTAAAGAAAGGCTCCATGTGGATAACCTCAGCATTGCCCAGGAGGAGGGGTATGATATGTGCAACTAGGAAGAGGCAGAGAGCAACCTGAGCTGTAGGAACAGTGAGCAAAGGCACTCAGCAGCCATCCAGCAGCTGCAAGGTGTCTTGCTCTACCTGGACCCTTGCCACGACTTCCCAACCACCTTCCTTGTCACCAGTCTTCCCAGGCTTGCAGCACACGTACCCTGTAATATGACCCTGTCACCTTCCTACTCATAAAAGTTTCCATGTAATCCCATTTAATTACTGAATGGGATATGAAGTCCCTTATTTTGGCACACAGGTGAGTCAGTCTATTCTAAGATGCCTCTCTAAGACCATCTCCAAAATGCCCCCACACAACCACCCTGCTCCTGCCTTCTAGGACAAACATATCGCCCTGACACTTTCCATAACAAATCCTTTCCTCCATCTGAGCACAGCAACTGCTCTCCAGCTGGTGAGTTTCTGTGGGTCCCCCAAGACCAGAGAACTCCATTGCCTCCTGCTCTGAGCTCCCCCTTCCTGGGTTCAGGCCTGTGCCACAGCTAGCACTGGGCTGGGACTCATGTGTCTCTCTCCACTATAAAGCAAAAGGCTCCATATACTCTGGAGGCTGACTGCAAATTTGCTTGTGGAACCAGCCCCGGGAAGCCAGTCTAGTTGGATTCCCCACACACTAACAGCAAGTACCAACCATTCTGTCCCTCAGCTATAGCAAGTAATTAAGAATCACAAAATAATGCTCACCTGATTGGCATCTCAGAATGTACGCAGAAGGGCTTCAGACACATGTAGTGTCTGGTAACTAATAAATGTTCAGTAAATGTTACGTATGGAAACTGGGGAGATGGCTCAGTGGGTGAAGTGCTTGCTTCCCCAGCTTTCCTCCCCAGCACATATGTAAAATGTCCAGTATAGTAGCACACATCTCTAATCCCAGTACTTGCCAAGGGAGAGAGGTGAACCCCTAGATTTGCTGGCTACCCATTCTAGCCTAAATGTCAAGCTCCAGGTTCAGGGGCAAACTCTACCTTAAAAAAAAAAAAAGAGAGAAAAAAAAACATAGCACAATAGATGGAAATACACACATAAATGCATATACCGAGACACAAATTGTAAGTTATTTATGTAAGTAGTAAGCTAGTTATGCATTATATATACTGTTATTCTTAGTGAAAGACATATCAGAACACAGAGATGATTGCAATGTATACTGTATGCCTTCATGCTAAACAGACACAAACTTAAGGTTTAGAGATACAGTGAATCTGAAAAGATCCAGATCCCATGTTCAGACATGTTCCTAACCTGACTCAGGCCTTTGTCTACACTTCTGTTCCAATGGACAGCTAAACATCCTGCTTTAAATTCCCTAAGGTAGGGGGCTGTAATGCTGTGACTGTTGTGCCCTTAGACAAGCTTTTTCACAATTCCAGGATAGCCATAACGAAAATGAGAAGACAGGACCCAAAACACAGGGATGTGTATGTGTCCATACACAAAGAACACAAGCCAACTTCACTAAAAGTTTCCAGAGAAAATGCGCACAGAACTCGTCCCATCAAGGGTGCTTCTGATTTGGCAGGCTTTTCAGCTCACAGGTGTGGCCACTGCTCTTGCTCATACAACCCTGACCTCTGCATTGTTCTAGAACCCCAGTGGAGCAGCAGTAGGTTCTAGGAGTCCAGCAGGTGTCATCAATGCCAAGATGTCTCTCATGCATCAAGATTGGACTCCTGGAAAGGCGGGGTGGAAAGGGGGTAAAAACCCAATCACAAATGCAGTATCCTGGGGCTACAAATATGGCGCTGCATAGAAAAGCACTTGCCAGTCAAGCCTGATGGCCCAAGCTTGACCTTCAGAACCCACATAAAAAGGTGGATGCAGAGGAATGTACCCATAATCCTGGCATTGCAATAACAAGTTGGGAAGCTGAGACAAAAGAACTATATAGAAGCTCATGGACCAGTCAGGTGCAGTGGCACACGCCTGTAATCCCAGCACTCAGGAAGGCAGAGGCAGGTGGATCTCCATGAGTTTGAGGACAGCCTAGTCTACAAAGCAAGTCCAAGACATCCAAGGCTACACAGAGAAACTTTGCCTCTAAAAACCAAAAATAGAAGAAGAAAAAGAAGGAGGAGGAGGAGGAAGAAGAACAACAACAACAACAAAAAGAACAAGAACAAGATGAACAAGAAGAAGGAGGAGGAGGAGAAGATGAAGAACAAGAACAAGAACAAGAACAAGAACAAGAACAAGAACAAGAACAAGAACAAGAACAAGAACAAGAACAAGAACAAGAACAAGAACAAGAACAAGAACAAGAACAAGAACAAGAACAAGAACAAGAACAAGAAGCATCTCCTGCTGCTGCTCATGGACCAGAAAGTCTGGACCGCTCAGCACAGAAACAAGAGGGATTCTGTCTCAGAAACAAGGTGGAAGGAGAGAACTGACTCCCCAAATCTGTTTTCTGGCCCCCACATGCACAAGCACATGCACAAGCACACACACACACACACACACACACACACACACACACACACGTAAATAATAAAAGTTTAAAAACATCAGTGCCTGGAATTTCTTTTAAAAGAGGATGCTTTACTGAAAATTTAATTTAGGAGTCAGGGGTAGGGCTTAGAACAGAAGGAAGAAAGGGAAATGGAAATGACCAAGAAAAGCTAAACAGAGATTGGCCCACTTATCTAAAACCTGTAACACACATGTCCACATTTAAAAACATATATAGATGCTGTTAGTCAGCTGAGAACCACCCACATTCCTGGACCAGGAGCTCCCCCACATCTCACCCCACCTTCAATGACTCAGGGACAATGGCCCCTGCCATCGCTAAGAGCCACCATCTCCACCATCACTGTATTTTCCCTATGATCATGCTCCATTACCCATCCCCCCATAAAGCCCACCATCAAGACTCGTCTGCCACTGTTTCTATCCTGCTCAGAGGCAGCCATTTTGTGTGCCCCTTCCCTAATAAATCTCTTGCATGAGGTCTGTTGCATAGTGTGATTTTGTTGCATTCATTGCTTCCCTCCCGCCACACCCCAGACCCCCAGTCAGCAAGATGCTCTTTGGCTGCTTCTCTCTTTAGAAGTTAGTGCTCTTGGTTCAGTGAGTTCAAGGGAAACCTGATCATGAGGAACTTCCTCTAGAAGAACTGTGTGAACACCTCAGAGCCTCAAAGGGCATCATGGAGTGGAAAGGGGTAGTTTACTTATGAGTGGTTTCTATTGCACATAGTATGACGTCACCACATGCCTGCCAACGGACCTAGGAAATGAGCATCCTTGAAGGATCATGGAGAAAATGGGACTTTCCACTTAGCTTATCTCTTTAGTGAACTGCTGTCCTCAATGGTAGACCTTTCCTTTCTTGCCTTCACAGACTGTCCCTACACACATTCTTTTCTTGACATCAAAGCTCTGATCTCCCACTCCCACGTGTAAGTCAGTGTGGTCAGCATGCACGACCTCAGAAGAGTGGCAGAGCATGCCCCTGTCCCTCCTCTGTAGTTATTCTAGAGTATCCAGAGCCACAGAAAACCTCTCTGTATATATGTCCTGATGTTGCAGGTACTTCTATCTTGGACGGGGTACCCTTGAGCATTTCCAAGGGGCAATCCAAAGAGCTGAAAATAACCAGCAAGTCTTGATTTAATCTTGGGGGGGTATTGTGTGTGTGTGTGTGTGTGTGTGTGTGTGTGTGTGTGTGTGTGTGTGTGTATCTCCATCCATAACCCTCCAGCATGCAGGTGCCAAATCCAAGACTTGTTCTTTTCAAGGAAAAGTCTGGAGGGGTGAGTCAGATGGGAGCCCTGATGGGTTCACTTCAGAGGACACAGGGATGCCGGCCTTCACCAACACCAAGATTTGTTTCTAAAAACAGCCAGCCTCCCTTAGGACAAGAGAAACACAGGAAATCCTCTGTGTGGCTGCATAATAGAAGCCAGCTTGGCTGGGCCAGTGACAGATTAACCCTGGCCAAGCCAATTAGGGAGGAATTCATAAGTTGATTTTCAACTAACTCCTTACAAAGCCTGCCGTAAAGGGCTCCAGAAATGCTGGTTGGAAGCACACGAAGCCTGGAAACACTCTGTGGGTTTCCTCGGCTCACACTCGAGCAGCCAAGAACCTTACTAAAGAAGCACCAGCCTTACACTGCCTGATGCTGTAGACAATTAAAACCATGAGCGATCACCTGCGCTTGGGCTAAAATAACAAGGATGAGTGGACGATGCTAAATGAGACAGCAGCCAGCCAAGGACATTTCAGGACAATCTCCTTAGAGAGAAAAAACAAATGGTGTGTAGTACTTAAAATAGGACACACTAGCCAAAGTGGACACAAAAAGTAAAATGGAACAAGTTCTCATTTTCACTCATTTATTTAAAAGTCACCAGTGAAAATATCTGCTCTTCCATTGTGTGCACGCATACGCGAGCACATATACACACGCGATAAACGTCCAGACCCTTGGCTTGGCATTCAAAGCCCACTGGGATCTGACGCAAACTTCCTCATTTCTTGCTGTCTAGCCCATATTTTGTCCTTGGGGCTAGTATCTAGTTGGAATGTTGGAGGCCAATTCTACCTGCTTTTCAACCACTTCAGCCCGTCTGCACGTGTCCGAGCCCCTCGTAAACCACTGTTCTTAGTCCTCTATGCTCTGCTGAGTGGATGGCTAGTCATCACTCAGGCTCAATGCAGATGCTGCCCTGGCCCCCCTGTTTCGCCCCCCCCCCCATCCCTTTAGTCTCTCTTTCCTTCCTTTCCAACTTTTCGAGCTAGACTGAAGTGCAAGTGTGACAGGCATCTCTCCTCTCCTCTACCGTCCTACAGTGCTTTGTACATAACTCTGTTTGTTTGCCCTGCTCCCCCGGGAAGGAGGGCAGCCAACCCTGAGAGCAGGTTCTGTATTTGACTCTTTAATGCATCTACAGTGCCCTCTGCAGTGCTTGTCATATAAACAGATACTAAAATGCTACCTGTCATATAAGTAGAACCTGTGTGCTCTCTCTCTCTCTCTCTCTCTCTCTCTCTCTCTCTCTCCTCTATCTCTCTCTCTCTCTCTCTCTCTCTCACACACACACACACACACAGCAGAAAGCGAAAATGTGTGAACTGCAACCATTACCCTTCATAGTAAAGTGAAGAACCTCCTTGTCCACATAGTAGTTCTCACTGCTTGCTGCTATGACAGGCAAAGGACACTTTGGGGAAGATCAGAGAAAGAATGTCCCAACTCTAGTGAAAATGAGGACAACTTTTTTTTTTTACCTCCTTCCGGCTCTATTTAGTAAAAGCAAAACCTCCCATTTAGGAGGACTGAAAACTGGGGCCTTCACCGAACTGGATGATAAGACCCTATTGCTAAAGACACCATAAGCTGCAATAGACAGGGCAATCAAGCCGAACCGGAGCCGGAAACCAACTCCCTGCCGGGCTTTCACTTTGGCGGATGATGCTTTGGGCTAACAAGAAGCATCAGTGATCTTACTCAGCTCTGCACTTAAAACACTGATACCAACCTGCCAGGCACGATGAACCTACCTACCCAACAGCGAGCAACTGCTCTCTGATTGGCTTGGAGGCTGGTTCCACAGCAGAAACCTATGTCTGGTGCTGTAAACCTGGCCAAACGCCCACGGGGAAGTCATAGGCCCCAACAGATAACTTCTTCCTGATGTTTTGCTAAATGGTGGTAAATTGCCTTCTAAGTATCTGTGCTTGTGCCCACAGACACATGCTACTCTAGGCTCTAATCAGTGAACAGCTCTGTAGTGAACAGCAGTGAATACAGAGGTGCGTGGTGGCTTAAAACGCTGAGAATAAGGCATATATGAGGGTTCAGGCCTCAACAAGATGTTTATGTCACCCTTTTATGGCTCAGGGAACATTACAGGAGAGATGATAGAGAGAATATGAGCCAGAAAGGAGAAGGGCTGTGAAATGCCACCCTCAAGACATGACATGTAATCATGGAGTCATAGCAGCTGTGGGCACTGGGTCTGAACAGAACTGGCCCTGCCAACAGTCAGCCATGCATTGGGGATGGGCTCAGGGGACCTTTCCCCTTACTGCAGAGTGACTGACTGGTTGAAGATGGATTCTGAGAGAAGGGGAATATTGCAGCCCCAGTATATAGTTCTACACCTATAGTTATACAGGGAGCCCCTGTGACCAGCAGGTCACAAAACAAAAGGACACGAATGTGGGGAAATGTGTGTGTGAAAGGAAGGGAACAAGTGAAGATGTGAGTGAGAGCATCAGAATGCCTTTTCTACATATATGAAATTATCAGTGAACCAGTTTAACTAATAAATAAAAACACATTAACATTGATACTAAAAATAAGATTATAAAAGGAAACAGGCAAATGACCTATTGTGGCTGGTAAGTTTATCAAGAAATGTCCAACTTTACTGCTAATAGATACAATTAAGATCTGCTAAAGGAAAAATGTAATGGCGAGTAGTGAGAACTGGGTAGCACCAAGCAAAGGCTCCTAGTATAGGCCCAATGCAGAAACAGCTGGGAACTGCATTTTCTGGTGTGAATGTGCCTGAGATTCTGGCATTTTTGTGCTACCAATGTGCCCCTGAGGTACAGAATGCTCTTCCAGGTGGCTTGGCTGGAAAAGAAGTGGTTCAGTTAGACTAAAATAAACTCCTAACACTGTGCCTGTTACATACTATGCTTTCAAGTGTCACCGGAGAACCATAAAACTATTTCAAGTCCTGCACATAAAGGCTTGGGTTGCGTTGTTTCTTGCTACATCTGTCTGGCTAGTCTTTGAAATTTGTCTCCAATGTTGGATTTTTCCTTATATTTTCATCTTAAGAAAATAGGAAGAAAACTAGGACCTTAAGGCTCATCATCCTTTTTGTGAACCAGTGGTAAGCGAGTCAGGGGAGGAAGGGCACTCATGGTGTGTTTGTCTTCCCGGGAAGGAGGCAGTTTCTTCTGCTGGACAATTTTGGGAAAGCACACGGCATTAATTCAGTCCTGTTCACAAGTCCACATCTTAAAGCTATGCCCCCACCAAGCCCTTCTCCTAAGAGCGACTGGTGACAAACAAATAAGACTTGGGAGGGTTGGTGGACTGAAAACGGAAGGGAGCAATGGGAAGGCAGGCCATGTCCTCAGCCTGGATCTCTGACACTGGGGAAAGCAGTAGCATGTGCGACCAAAGTGTGACCTCTCAATATCCACCGCTTCTCACTCCCTCACTTGGTCTGTCCTTCAGTCACCAAGCCATCTATGGAGCAGTTCGCCTAAGGGACCTCAAGCCTAGAAACCTTGATCAGCAGTGCTATGGTTGGAATTTTCTCCCCTTCCCACCCAATCTGTGTGTTAAAATAGGATCTTCGAGCGGCGATTCGACGACGACAATGGGTTAATGTTGTTATAGAGCAACATTGCTAATTGTTGGGAAAGTGATTTTATAATAACAGCAACTTTGTCCCATCTTGCTCTCTGTTCTCTAGTGCTTTCTCGCCCTTCTGCCTTCCGCGGCGAGATGACACAGCAAGAAGGGCCTCCTCACCAGCTGGCCGGACTTCTGGAACTCCAGAAACATGAGCCAAATACATTCTGACTGTTTATAAATGACCCAGTCTTTGGTATTCTCCTATAGCAACATGAAGCTGGCTTAGATAAACAGGTTGCTATGGTCCTTGTAAGCACTCCGGGAAAGCACTGAGGAGGAGGAGCACATAAGCATTTTGATGGTATCCCAGAGTTCTGACAGTGGCACAGTCACTGGACGCCGTGAGCACAAGGCAAGAACAACATCAAGTCCCCGGAAAGCAGCACACTATGACTAACCCCTGGCTTTGACTTGAAGACCAAGTACCTCTAAGGTAGGAACACATGCGGTATACATGGAGTTACTTGCTCGTTCTTGGTTACCGCCCCCCCATCCCATGTCTCCATTCCCCCCCTCTGTCTCTGTCTCTATCTCTTTGTCTCTCTCTGTGTCTTTCTCTCTCTATCTCTGTCTCTCTCTTTCTGTCTGTCTGTCTGTCTCTCTCTCTCTCTCACACACATACACACACACACACACACACACACACACACACACATGAACACAGAGTGGAAAGGACATCTGAGCTCACCCTTCCTTCCATCTACCCACATCACATCATTATGACAAAGCAACTGAGAGACAAAGGCCAGGAAGCCAGGTGAGACCGGGAAGGTGCTTCCGGTCTCATTATTGCTACAAGTACCCTTGTGTGTTTTTATTCCTTTTTCTCCAGAAAGCTGCGAAAAAGCCAACAAAATGAAAATAAAATTAGATTTTGAAAATACAATAAAATATATGGAAATACTATTGAAAAGGAAACAAAGAACTCAGAAAACAGAGAAGAAATAGATATGCACACTCTAGGGACCCATAATGTGCCTGTGACATGATGACAGAGTTTCCTTCTGAGCTCCCAGGTTGAACAAAGAGGAGTGGAAAAGTAGAATAGTTTCCAATAAGTTTTACACTAAGAGTACTTCCCACCTTTTCCCTCCCTCATCTCTCATTCCTCTATTTGCTCTCTTACTCCTTTCTCCCTGTCTCCTGGCACTGGCCAGGCACCTTCTGCATGCCAGGGGTGGTAGTTAGCATAGTAACTCAGGTATGGCATCGATGTTTCTAAGTATATATGGGTGGAGCGATTCACAGACAGTGTCAAACAGTTTCTGCATCAGAAGTAAGAGGAGACAAATGGGCTGGGATGCACCCTATTTCCCAAAAACCCTGGATGGGGAGGGGGGCGCTCTGCGCTGCCTGAACTGTGGTTAAGTGCCATTTAGAGACAGGAGCAGGTACCCACTTATCCAGTTGCATGACTCAGTTCCTATAAACAGGATGGCCCAGGGAAAGGAATTTCCTGGTGCTTGGAGCACACACTCTTGAGTTTTACTCCACTAACTTTGTTCTTTGCTCAGGGACAGGAACGGAAAAGCAGGGCATGGGGTAGCAGGGAGACCCACTCAGTATGGGGGTTGCACCTTGCAACAGATGTAGGTCTGTGTGGCTTTGTCCCCACTCCTAGCACCGATTTTCTGCATTTGTTGCCTTTGTGTTGTTCATGGTTTCAGGAGTATATGGCAAAGGCTACTCATGTCACGCCAGACCCAGAAGCAGGAAATGAGATTGGAACCAGTAGCCAGGATGCAACCTTCAAACAACATCCCCCTAGCACCTTCCTTCTAAAAGCTAAGACCTTGCACCAAAAGGTCCCACAGCTTCCCAATATAGCAGCACTAGATGGTGACCCAACATTCAAAACACGAACCTGTATATGAATCTGTATATGAATCTCTGCCCTCAGTGTGGCCACTCTGTTCTCTGCACTGCACTCTCTCCTCTGCTTCCCTCACTACCCTCAGGACTCTGCTCCCATCTGTCTGTCTTTCTACATATCCACTCCTCTGCCTCTACCCCTTCCCCAGGTCATCAGTCCTCTCCCCTCCCCCAATAAACCTCCTTTATACCAGATCTGTTGCATGTTCTAATTTCTCAGCGGTGCACCTTGGCTCAGGCCACCAAGGATACTTCCTCATCTCATTGTATTTGATAACACATAGGCCATCTGTTCTCAAGATGGCAGCATCCCTTATACCAACACATTATGGAGAAGGAGTTCTGCATCTCTGGGCAAGATGAGTCACTCCAACTGAGTCTGTACAGCCAAGGGACCTGAGAGCCTGCATGGAAGGTGATGTCTGTGGGATCTGAGAACCATTCAACTTTTATTCAATATCTTTTTCCTTCACCAACAAACACTCTCCAGCTTCCCCCATGAATATAGGCCTTGTGTTCATGGAAAAGACTCACAGTGCTGTCACCTGTTTATCAGGATAAAATGACAACCAATTTTTATCAAGAATTGCATCTAGACCTTGTCACAAAACATCACTTACACGATTAAATTTGGGGGGGGGTACATTTTTTTTCCTTGCCAAGTTCTGCTCTATAAGAAAGGTCTAATGGCTCCAAGCATTTGGAGAATTTAACTTGCTGCTTCTACAGCAAGAGGAGGAATTTCTCCTCATAGGGCCCTCAGGGTAAGTCCATAACTAGGCTGTGAGAGGCCTGTGGCAAAAGAGCTTTGAAGCCTCCTTTTGGGGTTGGGGACAGTGATGATTAATGCTGTGGCCTGCTCCTGGGCCAGCTTGCTTTCTCCCCTCAGAGATGGGGGAGGGGAAGCTACCCTTGAAGTCTTTCTTAGTAAGCTCTTCAGGAAGAGGGTTTGATATTGGAGATTCCCTTGAAAGCACACTGCTCCCCTCACAGGTTTTCCCAGTAATCCCTCACTCTCAGATTTCCCTTTGTCTGGAGCCAGCCCATCCCCACTTCCAGTGCTGCCCAAAGGAAGCTCCCTCCTCCTCAGAAGGACTTCCAGCCTCTACTCCAGCTTCCCCTTCACCTCAGGCCCCTCCCCCAGATCTGCTGGGCCCTGGCCCCAGGCTTCCAGCTCAATTTAGAAAAATGTAAATATAATACATCTCTCCTTGCTGCTGCCCCCCCCCCCCACTGATGACCTGCCCTGCCATTACAACAGACAGGCTGTAGTGGGCTCAGCATACTTCCTGTCTGCATGGGTGGTCCTGGGGATCTTGGGAAGGAAACTGACAGCTGAGAGCAAGGCCCAGGATCACCATGTCAGGCACACCAGTGGGAGTGGGCAGCTTTGGTTTCATTGCTCTCATTTTTGTTCAAAGCCCAAGACAAGTGGCCTTCTGGAATTGGGGAGGTCTAGCCAGTTGAGAAGGAAGGAAGAAACCCCACTCCCTTCTGTCCCTCCACTGAGCCCAACTTCCCCACCAGGCCCTATCAAAACCTCTTGTGGAACAGTTGGAGAGGGTGCCACTCTAGGCTCAATTCCACCACGGAACCATGGGGGTGACATTAAGAAGCGCACATAGTCTTCTGCTCCTTGGGTTTGAGGTGCCCCGTTTAGCATTATGCGTAAAGGGTGACCCCAGAATCATAAAGGAACGTGGAGACACCGCCCAGTAGTTTGAAACTCTTCATGGCACTAGGATATTTCTTCCCAAAAAGGGCAGGAAGCAGCCTCCTCAGAAAGCAAGAGCACACAAACCCGGCTATATCGTATTCCCCAAACGTTAGGCACGCACCGCTTCTGACACATTGCACCATCAGCTTTGATCATCAATGGCAGCTGGGTTGTGTCCCACCTGGAAAAAATGCATCCTCTGGTTTAACTTCCTGTGTTAGGGAGGAAGAAAGGCCCAGAGAGATGGAGGCCCAAGGCTACACTCCTAGGGAGAGGCAGAGCTAGACCCTTACTCCCACCCGCACACCCACACATAACACTCTGGGAAAGCACCAAGGAGGGAGGTTGCTCACTGGGCCATCAGCGATCAGAGAAAGATGCAAGAGGTGATGGACCTTGCTTCAAGGACAAGGGTGAGGAGGAATCAGAGGTCAAAGAATGGCGAGATTGTCACCAGGTTTCTCAGCCAGGCAGAGGAATGGCAGAAACTATTACTTCCTAGGAAGTTGAGACTTCTGCTGGCTTGGGCATTCTAGCTGTTTCCCAGAGCTGCCACATAGGCGCACATGCACATGGATGGGCTCACATTACACCTTCTCTTGTTTCCCCTGGCTTACTCTGGGAAGGAGGGAATAATAGCCTGGGGTGGGGGAGGGGAGCAGGCAGAGTGAAGGGGAGGATCTGAAAGGAGAGGAGGAGAAGGAGGCAAAAAAAAAAAAAAAAAAAAAAAGAAAAGAAAAAGAAAGAAAAAAGAAAAGAAAGGGTGGGTGGGGGAGAGTCAAAGATAACACTCTCTTGATAATCCACCCACTGGATTATCAGCCCATAAATACTGGAGGGTTGGCCAGCAGCGGTCCTGCCATGTGAGGTGCCTGTGGCATGAAGGACATAGACAGATACCCTCTTTGTCAGAGTCTCCTTCACAGGATTACTTGCAATGTTCTCCATATCCATGCTGTGAGAGGCTATAGGCAACGCTCTGTACATCGAGGAAGTCTTGTTCTTGGGAAGGCCTGTGAATTTTTTTTTTTTTAAACCATTGGGAACCTATAGTTTAGAACCAGTGCCTCAGAAATCCTATGGGTTAAGGAGCCTCTAATATGAAGAGACAGGACACTTCACAGAGCCAGACACATAAAACCAGCTTTGCAGGTATGGCTGAAAAAAAGTCTTGGGGGATTCAGGGAGCAAGAGGAACAAAGTTGGCCACGGAAGAGTGAGAAGCTAGGTGTGCTCTTGAACAATGCAATGACAAGATCAAAGAACAAAAAGACCAACAGCTGTGGCAAGCCAATCCTGTAGGATAGAAAGCCCTAGCCATAGGAGGCCAAGATGTGCAGTAGTTGTGGGCCATTCAACTGGCCTGACTTCAGGGTCCTCACAATTGCTTAAGTCATTTGGTGTGTGTTGGGGTGTGTGTGTGGAGGGTGGGGGAGATGGTTAAGGATTGCCCTTTACCCCCAGATCCCTTGCTCCTCTCTCCCCTCCTCCTCTCCCCGCCCTTCCTGCTGCTTCTTTTTCCCTTTCTCTCCCTCTCTGCCCTGGCTCCTCCCTTCCCACAAGAAGCCCTCTTGATACCAGATATTTTGTGTGCATAATTCTTCAAGGAGGTACACTTTGGCATGGGCCCGCCATGTTACCCACACCTGCCCCCACTCCCCACCCCACCCCCCACCCCCCGCTTGCTGCCACATCATCATAACAGGCCACATAGATCATAACAGGAGCATCTTCCAAAGACACAACAGACTAAGGAAAGGTCTGTAATTCTCTCACCTGGACCCCCCAAAAAAGGTATGCATCTAGCACTGTGGCATCATCAGCCCCCAGTATGTGTAGGCAGGTGGATGCCCAAAAGCTCATCACAAGTCTTCCTGGAATATTCAGCATCGCAGCAAAGAACAAGAGAGATCCTGCCTCAAAAGCAAGGAGGAAGTCAAGGACCCACAACTGAGCTTGCCTTTTGATCTCACATATATGCCATGGCACAGGTATACCCTTCACACACAAGCACATACACATACATACACTAAAATGAACACTTTAAAAATATTAGAATAAAAAAAATCTGTGTTACCCCTAGTCAGGGTTACCTAAGGAAATGGGACCGTCTGAAAGCTGCTGCTACAGAAACCACTATACTGTGTGAGTGTATTGTTATTCCGTTAAATAAAATCTGACATTATGATAAGATACAAATGTGTTTGTCTATGCTTCTGGCATAGTAAACTCCCAACAGGGTTGCCAAGGTCTGGGCTCGGCTCCTAACAAATCTGCTAACTGGACCTTGTATCTGTTTCTCTTCTCAGTGTGGCCACAGAAAGAATAAGCCTCCTTTCTGTTTTTCACTGTTACTATGTTTTTAGTTGGCATTTAGGGATCGGAAGGCAAACCTATCCTGCGGGGACATCCTAAGCCTGGGCTTTGCCTTCTGTGCCTTTGGCCACACCACTAATGGTTGTGGCATAAGATGCTATTCCTCCATAAAGCCCAGGGGTCCAAAGGTAGCAATGTGATGAGACAACTCAGATGTGGCTGCAGCCCTCTGAAGCCCTGGTGTCTGAGGTCAGAGAACTCTTGCACTTCCCCTAAGCTGCAGGCTTTGGTGGGCATTTCCAGAGATCAAGAGAGACTGGCAGCCAGTGGCCTTTCAAAATACCTTCTGAATTTCACTCTAAGTTAAAAAATAATGACAACAACCTTACAAACTCCCAATGCTTTCCCTCATTTTTAGAGTTTAACAGGATTTAAGCTTGGGATTAGGAAAAGTGAGCTTTTCTCTAATGGCCTTGCAAATGCTGAAGAAAACTCATGTTAGGCTCATAGCAATGGCCTCAGAATCTCAACATTTGAATTGAGGTTGGAGATGCTGGGGAAAGGTCTGGGGGCAGATAACTGAATCTGAGGTTGGAAGGGAATAGTTGGGTGCTCCAAAAATAAGTGAATGTTTAAATGTGTCCGCTTGTGCTTCTTCACTTCCTCCCTGACCTTAGGACCTTTGTGTACCTGTGGCCTTCAAGGGAAATAAAGAGTCAGTCACTTCCTGCTCAAACTATGGCACCAGCCAAGGACAATACATGCAGTAAACTTCAAACACCTACCCAGATCTAGCCAATGGACAGGGCATTCTCCACAGTTGAGTGGAGAGTGGGGTCTGACCTTCACATGTACTCTGGTGCCCCATATTTGACCACGTCCCCTCGATGGGGAGGCCTGGTGGCACTCAGAGGAAGGATAGCAGGCTACCAAGAAGAGACTTGATACCCTATGAGCATATACAGGGGGAGGAGGTCCCCCTCAATCACAGTCATACAGGAGGGTAGTAAGGGGAGAATGGGAGGGAGGGAGGAATGGGAAGATACAGGGGATGGGATAACAACTGAGATGTAATATGAATAAATTAATAAAATATACTTTAAAAAAAGCAGTCAGTCACTTAAATGACCAATATTTTATAATTATTTCTCTCCAGCCTCTTGTGAGATGGGAACTTGTCCAGCCTCAGGATTTTCTGCTAATCCCAGGTCTCCAACAGAAATCTCACCACCCCAAAACTATTCATACAGATTGCTTTCCCTTGTCAACGACAGTTGCTCACGACCAGGAGGCTGTTCGCACTTGTCAATACTCTCCCTTGCAGTGTGCTCTTTGCTCTTATCGCTGATAAAGCCAAAGGAAACCTTACAGGTCTATAATTCAACCTTATATCTAGAAAAGGAAACTATAGCAAAGAATACTCACCCACCTCCAACCAAACCCATGTCTAAAAATGAACGTTCATTTGCCTCTTTAAAGTTATTACAACAAATATTAACAAAGAAGTCAGTAATTAGCAAGGATGCTCATTAAGTCATTCATCCCGGCACTCATACATTATTATACACACTGAGTCCCTGTCATGCCAGGAAATCTGCTGGACCCTGCGGCATCTGAAGATGAGTGAGCCACAGTCCCTCCCCACTACGCTATAGACCCTAATAGGCTGAGTATGCTGAAGAGCAGGTCTGTGAGCAATAACGCAGTCAGATGCCATTAGTGTGGGCCCCTAACATAATGCACACAGGTTATGATCCCACCCAGAAGGAAGAAGAATTGGCCTGGGAGACATCGCTGAAGAAGCACTGTGTACAGCAAGGCTAGAAACGAGCCTGGAACACTCAGCTCCACAGGTTGGAACCACAAGTGCACAAGAGGGCCAGGAATCTAAAGCCTGCTGCTCATTGACAGTTCTGTATCCTGAGGGGCTTGCACTCAGCGAAAGGGTAATTCCACACATCACCTGTAGCTTGGTAGGTTGTGTTAAAATAAACCAATAATCAGATAGTGAATATATTTTTGATTAACTATTCATACTTGAGCAAGTGTATCTTGATGAAACCACGCTTCGTGAGGAGACAGGAACGTGTAAGCTGTATTAGAGCATTGGAATAGGACCGGAAGAGGAGCCTCTGTGGCCTGTGGCTCTTGGTCTGTGGGATCCAGTGCTATTAATTTGTTAGTCCCAAGTGAGAGAAAATGGGGGTTACTCTGGCATGGCCAAGAGTTGAAGACAGCTGATCTAAGCTGGAAAACACACGCTGGGGAACACATTGCATGTGTGAAATGATCAGCCTGCACTGACCCATGCTCCTGCCCTCCTCAATTAAGGAAAACAACCAGAGGCTTCGCTGCTAGGATGTCACACCCCTCCCCCCCTCTGTTAAACACCCTAGACCTTTGTGGGAAAGCTGCCATTAAACCCAGCCCCTCAAGGTAAGTGTGGGTTTTTCCTGTGCTCCCCCTTTTAAAGACTATAGATCCCTAGCCTGAGTGTCCCAGGACTGCCTTAATTTTCCTGTGTGGAAATGATGATCTTAAATCACAGAGTTCCCTGTTGCTCTGTTAGCTTGGTAGAGGATGGAAACTGCAGGAAGGAGCTCCAGAGAATGAGCATTTTATGAACAGAAATGATGCGGAGACAAGGCCACCATCCTGGGCTTGTGAAACCCTGGAGGGCGGGGAGGGGAGGGGGGTGAGTACATGAGGCTGCCTGGTCATTGCCTGGCTCCTCCCACAGCCCCCTTTGAACCTGGCCCCAGGGAAAGGGGAGAAAGGCTCTCACTCATTTCCATGTACTCCGGAGTCAGCCCAGTGTATGGCTCTAGGCTGTAGTCCAGGTCCCACTGCTCTGGACGTTTTGAGTGCTCAGGGTCACTTTCTCCAGGTTCAGTCTCATCTTTCAGCTTCCGAAAGAGTTTCTTTAGCTTCCTGCAAGACAAATGGAGTAGTCACTAACCATCTTTGGGGGGGGGGGCAGGGTTATTTCAGCAGAAGTGGAGGAAGAGACTAAGTCCAGGCAAGGAAGTCATCCTGAGGCGGCAACCAAGGGGGTCTTTTACTAACATAATAAAGGAACTACCCTCCACATGCTGCCAGAGGAGAGAGTTTATCACCCCCACAGCCTACAACAGCCACCCGCCTGCAAGACATACTGCTGCCACAGTGGGTCCTGCCACTTTAAATCTTGTGCCAATCTTATAGAGGTAATCAAAGCCACTCTGACTCCAGCATGAACAGCCATGACCCAGAAGTCAAAATCTTAGGCGTTAGCAGGAACAGGAATTCCTAGGCTGGGACCAGTAATGGGTCGCAGCTGTGTTTAAGGAACAGTGAGTGACCCCTAATGACCGCACCCAAATGACCCAGGTAGTCCATTAACCACCTCCTACCACCAGAACAAACATGGCTTCCTTCTGAACCTGACTTCAGCTCTAAGAGAATTCCAGTGCTGTTGGGTGTAGGGGGCCAGTGTCCACTGTGCAGACAGCTGTATTGTGCCATGGGTCAAAAGCTAGTCTGTGCTCTAGGCAGAGAGACTGGAGGGTGTCATGGAAAGAACAGCAGATGGCCTGGTAATGGCTGTGACTACGGACAGGCATAAGGTTAGCAAGCAGGCCCTAGAGTTTCAGAACTTAAGGGCTAGGGCTGGGGTGGGGACAGGGACCTTAAGTGCACAAGGAGAGAGCAGACACAGGATGCAGAAGGGAAACTATGACACTGTGCAGCAGAGGAGGCAAAGCAAGAAGAGGGAGGGGCCTCAAAGGTCTTATAAGCACGGATTGGCTCAGAAAAGGGTGGGGGAGTGGGGTGCTGTGTAAATCTACACATAGCTCTCAAGAGCTGGCTGCTTCCAGAAGTTTCTGCTGGATATCAGTGACCAGTAACCAAATGAATAAAGGAAGTCTATCGCCAGACCAGGGTTTAAAAGGGATCCTGCAAGTTGTATAGCATACAGATGGCGCTTTGGAAAACATCAAACTATGATTCTGACCTTACAATGTATTCTCTCATTAAAATAATTCCTTTGATGTTACCCCCGCCCTATCCTTTGCATCTGCTATTTTTTGTTTCATGTCCTCCTTTAATGACAAGTCTCGGGAACTCTCTGGAAACCTCTGAATTTTTCCACTGCCAATGCAACATGACTCCATGGCCTTGCACCCAAACTGTGTGATCTGTGGGGCCTCCTGCTTAGGGACCTGGGCTGCAGACAGTTCCACAGATGGCTCTTGTGTGTTGGCCTCGCTGAGGAAACAGGCAGAGCCTTGCCCTACATGGGCCAAAGATGACGACATAGCCACTGATGCCTCTGCTGATTCCTGAGGAAGTTTGAGGTTTTTCCTCAGACTTAGGTTCCTAGTAAGACATCCCTGTATCTGAGGGGGTAGCCCTCCTGTGATGTCTCCAGATAGAAATGGTGCTATGTTATGTGTATCAACCTATACAGAAAAGTGGAGCACTTATAAAATTTTTATATGTTGTATCCAAGAGTAAGTGACATTTACTTGGGGGATATGGTCTGGATATTAGTAAGAACAATGACGGGGAGAGGTTTTATGTGGAAGGATTTGTTTGCTGTTCTCTTCATCTCCAAGTATGTCCAGGCGAGGCTTTCATGTGTGGAAGAGCTGTTCCAGGGACACACCTGTGACCCCAATACCTGGAGACTGAGGCAAGATTAGAATGAGTTCCAGGCCAGCCTGGGCTGTACAATGAGATTTTGTATTTAAAAAAAGGAGAGACTTAAGAAGAGAAGACAGGAAAATTGGAGGGAATAAAGGAGAGGAGGGAGAGGGAGAAGGGTAAATGAGCAGGAAAGGTTAATAGAGTGCTTATGTGACACGTGCCAGGTCTGGGGTTCCATCCTCAAAATAGCAAAAATAAGGCAGGGGGAGAAATGGGCATTTCTCTATTCACACAAAACACACACACACACATTCCCACATACACACACACATATACACACACACATTCCCACATACACACACACACACATACACTCCAACCACCTGGATGATTAAAGGTCCATTTATAGTTTTGCTTCAGTGTACACAGAAGCTAACTTCAATATGCAATTGTGTCAGAGTTATGATGGGTGTGTTATTTCAGAGACACAATACAGATATGACCAAAATCTGTTTTGCATCTTTGAAAAGGTGAGACAATCGCAGGTGAGGGAAACCCTGCTAATGGACACAGAAGATAAATGGCCAAGGCTATGTCACTCCATGATGAGCACCATGTCTGAAGCTTTTTATTTTTTGAAACAACTGTTTGTAAGCATCACTCCGGGCAGTGATGCATAAAACCACCTGGCTTCTCACTCGAAAGCATCTGTCACAACTGTGTCAGGTCTGAAGCCAGACCTCACAAGCAGGAATTTGCCTATCACCATGGCTGTTCTCATAGAGCTTGCTCATCTCTGAGGTGGTTTCTGAACCAGGCCTAGCAAGAGAGGTGGGGATGGGGCCTCCAGACAACTGGAGAAAGTGTAAGACTTCCTTTATGGCTTCCGGGGCACCTGCTCCGTGCACAGGCAGACTTCATGGGATGCCATCAGAAAGTCTCTAAGCTTGGCCTTGGGTAGAGCCCAACACTGAAGAAACTTACCTCCTTTTCCACTGTCATTCAGTCTCTGATTATTTACTGTTAAGGAGAAAAGCCCGCACTACTACTGGGGCACTGAAGATGACTCTCCAGGGATTACAGTACATTCCTTCTTCACAGAGAGAACTCAGATCTTGGACAGAAAGGCTTGGGTAAGAAATAATGCATTGATTGCCTAATTATGTCACTTTTTGGCTGGATTGTTTCATACCATTATTAGCTATCCATAGTAACTCACTTCTGGGTGTTCATCTTTCATCTCTAGGAATAATAAAGATTAAAGTTAAGTGTGTAGACTTAAAAATGATTAATATGGAAAAAACTGCATGAGTAAACACGGGAAGAAATTTCAAAGTTCATCACAAGTAAGCAAAGATTGGATGGCAATGCTACCATCCAAGGAGTGTTGCATTGCTTCCTTCAGGGCAGACACACACGGTCTAATGAGAATGTCGAAGTTTTGTAGAAAGGTTATTAGCGTCACCTATCTTACCCACTGAAAAAGCAGTATGTTTTTATGTAAGAATGTTAGAAAATTGCTATTAGAAGCAGCTGCTGGGCTAAAGAGACAACTACTCATTATTATATTGTCATTTATTTTTATTTAGTATAATCAACCACCTGATTTCCCAACCTGCCTCTGTTTTTTTTGACACTATGTCTAGCCTGCTAGGTTCTTATTTAATTCCTATGGGGAAAAGTTGGGCATTGGTGCTGGAGTAAGGAACAGACAAGCTGTGAACCAAAAGCCCTCAGGCACAAGACAGAAGAAAAAAGCAGCACTTCTGAGCCGGGTCCTGTCAGTCACATTTGTGAACTTGCTCAAAAACCATGGAAGCCCATGACACACAGCAATAACTTGGCTACCTGGAACCCCCTAAAATGATTCTTCCTTTTTCTGGTGTCCACATTTTCTAGACAGCTAAGCATTCCTTCCAAGCCAGTTTTCATTACACAACATAATGGAGGCAAATCCTTGTACAATAACTTTCTGAAGGTCACATGGTGAATATAACACAACAGATCTGCTGGCTCTTATATTTAACTCCACAAAAGCGACTGAATACGATCAGGTATAATTTTTAACACACATGACTCCCCTCTCACTGTCAGACTCCATTACCATTGTTCTTTTAAGTAGGAAAGATTCCTTTTTTAAAATGGCTTATTTTATGTTTCCCAGCTACACCCCACTGCCAGGACACTGCCAGGTATTTGGGATCTGAGTTCTGTCTTACCAAGTATAATCTTGAGTGGTAAGTGAAAGATCCATTAATCATAAACATAGTGATTTCATCTTACCAAGCTCAAAACACAACCTTTATGATGATGGAGAACTTTGGGCACTGCGGCAGAATCTCTGATTGACACGCTTGAAGTTGCCTATGCCATCATGCCAGGAGACCATGAGTATCCTCTAGCAGACTGGACGCTAAAGTCAGAGGGCTGGGATCTAGCTCGTCAGGCACGGGCCCAGCATGCATGAAAACCTGAGTTCAGTCCCCAGCACCTCGAGCTGGAATGGGGAAGCATGCTTTGAAGCACAGCGATTTCCATGTGGAATATGTAGAGACCAGTCCACTCAGCAGGAGAGAGCTCCATAGAGCCCTAGGCTTGCAAGGTACCTACCTCACGGATGACTATAATGACACCACGTTCATCAAGAGACACAGTGAGACTTAGCGAAGGGACTTGGCACACACCATTGTGAATTATTACACAGTTGCCATTGATTAAAGTGAGGCATACTTTCAAACACATATGCAATAAGCATAAACAAGAACATTAATTTCTCAGGGAAGGCCAGCATGTGTGTTTTCATCTGTCGGTAAGCTGATGGAACTGATGGACACAGAGCATGCCAACACACTGTTAGGCATATGCCTGGGATGTTGACTCACTTAAATTCTTAAAGGCCTCTGAATCCAGAAATAATGTGCTAAGTGGTAGATGAGATGTCCAGGAATGGAACCGTGGGCAACCATGTCTGTAAGATGTCTACAGTTCCATCCAAAAGAGAACGTCAACACCCTAGAAAGGCAGGTGTCTTCTCCAGATGTTTGATGGACACGAAGACTTTCCTAGATGGCTGTGCTGGAGAGCTTGGATGCATCTCTTCAAAGGGACCAGATGCGGCTTCAGCATCATCTGTACGTATGTTGGTCCACAACAAATGCTGTTTCTAAGATGCTGTGTGCCTACAGAACAAAACACATCTGTTTCTCTAGCTTTAATTGACTATCACTGAATGACTGTTAGTCAGAAAATAGGTATAAAATGAAACTTCAAGGCCCGAATTTCTCAAGGATGCAGTCTTATTGATAACTAGAAGCTTATTTAAGCAGAGAGATGGGATGGACCACTCAGACACTGATGTTCTTATTATTCCTCCTCTAGGAAAAAGCACCTAGAAGTGCCACATAAGTTTGTCTCAGTATGTGAACAGAAAAATGTTTGAGTGTTCTACCTAATGAATAGAGTGTGAATGGTTATCTTAGTTAAAGTTTCTATTTCTATTTTTGCAACACTAACATGACCAAAAAGCAAATTGGGAGGAAAGATTTATTCAACTTACACTTCCACAGCATTGGTCATCATTAAAGGAAGTCAGGACAGGAACTTAAACAGGGCAGGAACCTGGAGGCAGGAGCTGATGCAGAGACCATGGAGGGGTGCTACCTACTGGCTTGCTCATCATGGCTTTCAGTCTGCCTTCCTATTGCACCCAGGACACTAGCCCAGTGGTGGCCCTACCCCCAAGGGTGTGGGCCCTCTCATACCAATCATTAATTATGAAAATGTTCTACAGGCTGGCTCATAACCTGATTGTTGGCATAATGTTCGTGTGGACTGTGTACAATTTACGCTGGTTCTTTTAAATGCTGATTTCTCTACTCCACTATCTGGTTTCAATCCAGACATTGTATTGTGATGTTTACTCTAAATACCTCCTATCTTGAGTTTGTGTAAAAATGTCACCATTTGTTCTCTGTATTGCCAATAAACACCAACTAGTCAATGCTGAGCAATAACAAAGAATAGGATGGGGCATCCTGGTCCAGTGAGTGGAGGAGAAAGAGCAGGAAGTAGAGGAAGAATGCATGTGGAAAGGACTGAGAAAATCAGGAGAAATGAACCAGACCTAAGGTATGAGTAAAAAGCAAGCATAATGTGGGAAATCTGAATTAGAGGAAACTATACTAGTTTGGAGGTTTAGGATGGAGTAATTATTGTACAGCATTGTACTTGAGGCTAATTAAATGGATCCTAGTCTCTCTGTGTGGTTATTTTATAAAGCTGGTTAAAGAAGTAACTGTTGATTTATTAAAAGAATAAATCAATATTAAATAGTAATAACCATTCAGCATTGGGTCTTAGGGAAGCATCTTCTCAGTTGAGGTTTCCTACCTTCAGATGACTGTAGTTTGTGTTGAGTTGATGTAAATCTAGGCAGCACAATGGTGAAATCCATGTAGAAGACCGGCATGTCAACATTCTGCAATAATACTGATGATTCACATCCCTGTGTGCTCTTATTGGGGTTCCTCCTGAAAAAGGTTTTCTTCCCAAGAAGCTAAGTGTTCCCCCTTAGAACTTTATCTCTATAAAGGTGTCTCAAAGGACAATGAGAAACCTCGGGACCTTTTTAAGAGTGACAGATCTCCTAAATACATAGAAACAGATGGCTTTGATGTGATATTTATATGGGGGGAAAGGCTGGCTTATTTTTTTTCTACTATGCCTATTCAATCCATCGAACCCATGACTGGGTGCCATTCACACTTTTGAACAAATGATCTAGCCCTTGCCATTGGCATCTCCTTTCATGTCCCAAAGGCCTTGGCAGGAGTAATGCCACCTTGGAGATTTAGCTCCTCCATTGTAGCACCTCTAGGTCATGAGGTGCTTGAGGTAAGACCAGAGTGAATGTGCTGTTTGTTCAGAAAGGAAACAGGTTCTTCAAAGAAAATAATGACAGACCACCCTCCGAGAGGCAGTGGTGGCACAGGCACACACTAGAGGAAACCCTGCTGCCTTTGAAGCTTGACATTTGGACTACTGACTTTCAAAGTTCTGATGGCATTTGTATTACATAGTGAGCACTCAGTCATATGGAGAATATTTTTTTTTACCTAAATCTAATCTCTGAGAGCCATTTCACATATATACTTCCCCCTCCATATCTAAGGCACAGGAACCCTGGAGTGGCACCAGAGGCATTCCCTTAAGTCTTGTGAAGTGTGTGTATTAAGTCATTCCTGGTCTTGTTGTTCAGAGTCTGAATCTCTGCTCCTGAAGAACATTCCAGTGGCCACTTTATACTTAAATGGATTCCTTTGCTGCTTAAACTAGCCAGAGGGAGTTCCAAGGGTTGCCATTAGGAATCTTGGGTAGCAAATGTGCAAATTCAGCTGGGAAGATGGAGATCAACCAGCTTTTCTTTCCTGGAAGATTTCTTAGCAGCATAATGTGCATGATACAACTCCAGCACGGAGACAGACTCCCAAGATCTTGACCTATCCTCTGAGGACTGTCTGACCACTGCAAGGGCATGGTGTCCAGCAAGAGCATAGTCAGTTTGTAAGTGTTCAAGAGAACTGGCCCAGCCTATCAGAATTATCCCTTGGGGCTGGAGAGATGGCTCAGAGGTTAAAAGCACTGACTGTTCTTCCAGAGGTCCTGAATTCAATTCCCAGCAACCACAATGGTGGCTCCACAACCATCTATAATGTGATTTAATGCCCCCTTCTGGCCTGGAGATGTACATGCAGGCAGAGCACTATATACATAATAAATAAATAAATCTTTTTAAAAAATAATTATCCCTGCTCACCTCTGACACCTAGCTCTGTGACACTAAGCTGGCTAAAAATAGCCCTGGAACAGATTCCTCTTTGAACTACAAAGAACTAGGAGGGAGGGCTTGGTAGACGCTCTGCTGATAAAGCAAGAGGACCAAGTTCAATCCCCAGATCTGACATTAAAAGACAAGTACAGCAGCTTCTAATAGCAGCACTGGGGAAGAAGAGACTGGCAGATTCCTCACACTTTCTGACAAGCCATCCTCGCCTACCTGGGGAATTCCAGGCCAGCAAGAGACCCTGTCTCAGAAACAAGATGGAGAGCTTCTGAGAAACAGGTTTCCCCTGATCTCCACATACACTGGCACACATGTACATCTCTACATGCACTCACACACATGTAAATCTGTACATACCAACATATACAACATACATGCATACACACATACACACATACATACATACATACATACACACACATACATACACACATACATACACACATATATACATACATACATACAATAAAAACAAAGGAAAAAATCCAAAGGACTAGAAGGGAAAGATAGGGTATTTCATATTTCTGGACTTCTAGTTAGATTTTTTATTTGTTTGCATGTTTTGTTTTGTTCCCACTTTAGTAGCTATCAATAAAGTGTTCAGTTTCATAACCATTTCAATCTATAAAATATGCATAAAGCTGGGGACTTTCCCAGGTATTCATGATTCCCCTTCTAAGATCCTGCATTCTGCATTTTGTTGCCAGAATTTCTTAAATGACTCCATCAGACTTTCCTCGTCATCTTCGCACCCTGCCTGTACCCTCCTACTTACCCAATATGGGGGAGAAGTATATCAAAAGTATTATATGTTTTGGGGTCTGAGTTATCTCTTATCTCTGCCCTTTATTTCTATGTATAGTTCAGCAAGTGGTAAATCTTTCTGAGACATGAGCATCTTAGCCCAAATTGGGAAACAAAGTGAGGAGAAGGCAGTTCCAGGTACACAGAGAGGGGAGTGGATGCTGAAGTTCTGTGCAAAGGGGGCAGGCTGTGAAAACTGATCATTACGTACGGGACGCCAATCTCAAAGATGTTGTTCTGGATCAGCTGCTTCCCCAACATGATGATGCTGAGCTGGATGCACAGCTCCATGAGGCAGCCTCCTGGAGCACACTGCAGGAGCGGGCAGAGAGAGACAGGAGCAGTCAGAGAAATGAATACAACTGTGATGGGGTAAGAACGGGGCTACACCACTGGCATCCTACAAACTGCTAGCCAGGCATGACTGCCGGATGCTGTACTTGCCTCTTCCATGCGGTAGCCATCGAACACATAGACGTAGCTTCCAGGTCTGCCCACAAACCTGAAAGAAAAATGTGTGCCCAGAGTCAGAGGAAGATGGTGCCAAGGCCACCTTCCGCATAAAATGGCTGTTACTCAGGGCCCTCTTTGAATGAACTGGCTAGGGAGGTCCCAAATCACACAAGGACAGTTTACACCCATTATCCGCTAGCAGGTAGCTATAATACTTAAGGTTCAGTTCTTAATGAAACCATGTTTCTGGGGATAGAGGGATAGCTGGCCAAAGGATAAGGCTGAATGTGGTAAGGGGCTAGGGTGTGTGTGTGTGTGTGTGTGTGTGTGTGTGTGTGTGTGTGTGTGTGTGTACGCACGCTCGCACATGTGTGCATGTGTGTATGCATGTGTGTGTGCATGTGTGCGTGCATGTGTGTGTACACATGCATGTGCGTGCTTGTGCACATACGCACATGTATATGTGTGTGTGTGACTTCTGAGTACTTTCCCCCCTCTACTGGTGTCAAAGACTGAATGTGCAGCTCTTTGGTAAAGGCTTATGATTTGTCAGGAAATTGAGAGTGAGTCCTACTGAAGGTACAGGCACCCTTCCTTCAGAAAAGAAGGCATCTTTTCCTTTCTACTGAAAATATTCAAAAGAAGGGAAGCAGCCCACTCGATTTCTCTTCTGAAGAGGATGTATTTTATGGAGGGATGAGAAGACTGGGGCAGTGGCAGAATAAATGAGGTGAAAACCAACCGCAGAGCCAGGCAGGCAATAACAGGGGCCCCACTTTCTTGAAATGTGCACCACTTGAAACTCTACTTACCCATCCGTTCAGTGCGGCTGAGATTTTTTTTCTGTGAAATCTTGTTGTGTCTGATAATATTGCAGCCTTTCCTCTTCCTCCCCCCACCCCCTTCCCTTCTCTTCCCTTCCTTTCTTTGTTTTCCATGCTGGGTATTGACCCTAGGGCTCTGCATGTGCTAGACAGATATTGTACTGCTGGACCTCATGCCCATCCCCCACCCAATACTTTTCCTATATTTCTTATTGTGTCATTTATCACTGATCACTGCCACTGCCAAGACTATCCCTTCCAGTGTACCACTGAGTTGGGACCATTCTGTTTGCAATACCATGTGTATGTAATTTGCCTTGGCTATGAACTCTAGATAAGAATACCAGTAAGGTTTATATTCATTAATTTGTGCAGTATCTTTGATAGTATAATTTCAGAAGAGCTAAAATCAGAGGTTTTTGAAGGGGTTTGGGTTTGGGGGTTACAAACACATCTACCAAAAAATCATACATGGATAATGAACATTCTTTGTGGTACTGCATATGCTTTTGGCTCCAAGGAACTGGACCTGATACAATTGCTTCAAATCTGGCAGGAAATTTCCTTGTTAGTAGCCATGTGGCCTGACCTGCCACACACACACACACACACACACACACACACACACACACACACACACACGTGTCTATTAGAACCAGTTTTACATCCAAATCTATTGTAAAATAAAGACATTTTAACTGGGTGTGTGAGTGGAACATTTGTGATCCTAGCGCTTGGGATGCTGAGGCCAGCAGACCATAAATTGACATCAAGTCTGAGCTATATAAAGGGTTTGAGGATAGCCTAGGCTTCATAGTGAGGTTCTGTCTCAAAAGAAAAAAAGAAAACCAACATCAAACAGAAAGCATCCCTGCACCCTAGTCAATAGTTCTTGGGAAGAAACGCCAAATGCTTAGAATTTCCACTCTTAAACGAGCATCTTTGTTATTGATTGTGGGCTCCTGGGACTATTTCCTACATCTATGCTAGTGAGATTGTTCAGGATGAGGACAGGTGATGCCAGGGATAAACCATACAGGTTGGGATTTGAGCCAGTGAAGAGCAGTCTGTCCTCAGTGGGGGAAGGAAACAAGAGTCTGAGCTTAATCTCACCATACAATCAAATGATTCAATAAAGCATGCCTAAGCATAGAGATCTCAGAGGGGCTTGGCTGAAGCACATGGATGTTCCAGGAGGGCCATGCGTCCCCAGGCCTTGGCCACGTCAGTATCAGGATGCTCTGAGACTGTGTGAGTCGCTCCTCTTTGCTGTTTTTGGATTTCTCCCCCCTTTAACTATAATAAGACCGTGAATGTGAATATTGCACATTCTCAAATTCTGAGTTGTTCCAGCAAATTATAGAATTAGAGGAGGCAGCGAGAACCCTGGAATTCACAGCCATAGGGTTGGAAATGCAATTGTCCTGAGTGGCCCAGAGCTGTGGCTGGTGTATGAAGTAAGAGCAGTCTTGTGAAGGACAGTGCCTTTCATCTGAAGGACAGAAGCCTCTATCAAATCCATATCGTCAGCACCAGCTGGCACTGCGCAAACCGCGGAGCCTCTGGCTTCACCCTCAGTCCTCTTGTATCTCATTCTCAAAGGCACTAACTCTTTTAAGATTCTCACTTCAGGATCGTGGCTCAGACTCTTGAGTAGTTGCTGCAGGTTTGATTCTGAGGATGCCAATTCATTTCTTCACAGACAACCAGATGGGTTGATAGTTCATCCCAGCCAAGGGAAAAGAGGGGTGAAGGTGGGATGTGACAATGGGCAGAAGAACCTTGATTATCCTGATAGTGGAAGAGCCAGTCAGAAGGGAACTGGGTGAATTGCTTTACCAAGGATGCTACTGCTACACTCACCTCCCCTTGAAAAAGGCCACATAGAAGATGGGGGAGTAGGCATTGACAAACTTTAGCAAGAAAGCTTTGAGGATCAAGCGTTCTTCAAAGGTCTGTTCCGTCTTCGGGACCTCTGCAAGGGAAGAAAAAAAGCAGCGAGAATGAGACGGGAGGGTTTCCTTCTTTTCTTTTGCTTTTGAGAGTGTGTGTGTCTGGGGGTGCATCTGTGAGTGCAGGTACTGTCAGAAGGCAGAAGAGGCCACTCGATCCCTTGGAGCTGGAGTTGCAAGAGTTTGTAAATCATGTGCTTGCTGTAAATGCTTAAAAACCAAACTCCAGTTCTCTGCGAGAGTAGCGTGTGCTCTTACCTGGTGAACAGTCTCTCCAGCCCAGAGGTAAGAGCTTTGACTTTGACAATGAGTCATTGTCTCTAAGTTCCAACTTTGGAGCAGTAAACCGGTGACCTGCCTCTCTGGCACATGAGAACTGAGTGGGCTCATCGGGGAGACACCAAACACTCTATGAGTTAATCTGGGGTTACACAGGGTCAAGGGTGCATAAGACCTCCCTCCACCTTGCTCTTTCTGCTGCCCTCTCAGGGAGTGGAATTATTCTGAACTCCACAAAGAAGAGCTTGAGCAAGGAGAGCTTGTGGTCCCCACTATTCCCTGGTCCAGGGGAAGTCAGCCAGTCTTTATGTAATACAACTTCCATAAAACTGCACTCAAGCAGAAGTTTCTGGCCAAAGGGGCTTAAGAGTTGATAGAGCATCTGAACTAGCTTCTTTATCCCCTCCTCCGTTTTTACCAGGAAGGCATTTGTTTGTAAGCTCCGGAAGGGACTGAGATGCCCCCAATCATTCGCTCAAATGATGAGAGGTCACCAAAAAAGGCGAAGAGGAAAAGGCGTGGCTGAGCCTGTGCCTCAAACCCACATGTCACAGCCCCAGTGTATTCTGTCATGTCCCGGCAGGGAACCTGGTCAGCATCTTTAGTAGGACTAGAGAAGACTGGCCATTGCCTCTCTGGCATCCTCAGAAGACTGAAGATGCTGAGAGACTCCTGTGAGAAGTGTGTGGCACGCTTCGGTGGAGACCCCACAGACTGGCAAACAAATGACTTGGGTGAAAGAGGGAACAGGGTATTGTTAATCCATTTATGCTGTCAGATGAAGTGTCATGAGCTAGTCAGATTACAAAACAACCAGAAACCTATTTCTTAAAATTCTGGAAGCTTGAAAGACGAGATCAAGGGAGAGTCCATGCCCTTCCCTGACCCTCTCCTTATCTGAAAACCCTTGCATTCTTCAACACTCAGGCTCAATCTCCTCCCAGAAGGGCCTGGTTTCTCCTCCACAGAAGGTACCTCATTGCTGTGCCCCACTATGGTGGGAGAGGTCATTATCTCCTGGGGTCTCTTCCTAAGTTCACTAATAAAGCCCCTGCTTCATGACCTAAACCATCTCTTCTCAAATGTCCCACCTAACACTGTCACCTCAGTGATTAGGATTTGTGCTGGATAGTTTTATGTCAACTTAACACAAGCTAAATTAATCTGAGAGGAGGGAATTTCGGTTAAGGAAATGCTTCCATAAGATCGGGTTGTAGGCCAGCCTGTATGGTATTTTCTTAACTAGTGATTGAAGGGAGAGGGACCAGACCATTGTGGGTGGTGCCATCCCTGGGCTGGTGCTCCTGGATTCTCTGAGAAAGCAGGCTGAGCAAGACTCAGTAAGTAGCATCCCACCATCTGAATCAGCTCCTGCCACCATGTTCCTGCCAGGCCTGAGTTCCTGTCCTGACTTCCTTTGGTGATTAATGATGATGTAAGGCAAATAAGCCTGTTCATCCACAAGTTGTTTTTGGCCATAGTGTTTCATCATAGCAACAGAAGCTCTAATTAAGACATGGTTTCAGCAGATGAATTTGGAGGAGTAGGGGGGCATAAACATTAGAATCACAGCACATGGCCATGTTCTTAAGGGTCAGGACTAAGCTTGCATCACATAGAATGGCAAGTATAAAATTGTGCTGATCCCAGGGTGCAGTGCCAGGACCACACACAGGATGCATCAGATTTGCATATACACAGCCTGCATAGGAATATTTGAACTGAGACCCTGCTCTCTCCTCTGGCGTGCCCTTCCCTGACCCCTCTCTCCATGAACAAGTCCTTGCATTCTTCAATTCTCAGGCTAAATCCCCTCCCAGATATTTTTCCAGATGTCTTCAGTTGGCGTCATTTTTTTTTCTGTTTTCTTATATGAACTTAATATCTTCCTATATTAACTACCTATATCAATGCCCTTCAAAAATTAACACTAATGTGGCTGTAGCTGATTGTTCATGCATCCTTAACAGATTTCCAAACATCAAAAAATGGGAACAGGTATTTTGTGAGGACACATGATAAGATGGAATAGTGGGAAAGCAAGAGGAGACAAGATACACAAATAAATGTGTCCATAACAGGTTTATGTTTCCAGTGGTTTGAAGGAGAATTCCCTCATAGGCTTGTATTTTGGATGCTTGGTCCCTAGTCAATGAAATTGTTTCAAAAGGATTACAAAGTATGGCCTTGTGGGAAGAGATGCACCATTGGGAATGGGATTTGAGGTTTCTAAAGGCCACATCTGGTCCAGCCCTGACTCCCCTCACAGCTCCCTGTGGCTCATGATGGTAAACCCCAGCACCATGTCTGATAATCGTTGATAACCCTCTAAAATTGTAAGCAAGCCCTCAATTAAATGCTTTCTTTTATAAGATGCTTTGGTCATGCTTTATCCCCACAGCAATAGGACAGTGACTAAGACAATGTCATAGGTCACAGAGGCACTGACACCTTCTGTGGAACTATATGCAACCAGAGTGTGTCCAGACAGAGTTATCACAAGCTTTCAATTTGAATAGGAACTATGTAAAAGTCAGCAGGAAGGTGACTCATATGGATACACAGGGCACACAAGAACATCTGTTCCACTTCCCTAAGACACAGCCTCTGTAGGGAAAATTAGGCTGAGAGGAAAACTTGATGAGATAGAGGATAGCATTACTCTTTTCTTATTGCTTTATTTTTGTACATGTTTGGTTGCTTAAAGCTTTGTTTAGGACATAATTACATTTGGCATTTTGTTATTTGCTTTTTGAGACATGGCCTCACTTTTTAGCTCAGGGTGGTCTGCAATTCAAGGTATAGTCTAGGATGGCCTCAAACCTCTAATTTCCCACCTTTGCCTCTTTCATACTGAACTTTTGGGCCTGTACCACTATGTCCACTTATTTCCTTCTCCTTCAGATATGATGATGGCAATACTTATCTCACCTAAGAGACAGAGATGGGTATTCTGTGGGTCACATGAGTGAATTAATGACATACACATTATAGATGCACATGGTAACACACATATTTAACCCTAGCACTCAAGAGGCAGAGACAAGAGAATCTCTATGAGTTTGAGATAAGCCTGGTCTACATAGTGAATTCCAGGCTATCTAGGGCTACATAGTGAGACACTGACTCAAAACCAAAGCATTTTTTAATTGTTGAGCTTAGAGCTATGCTATTGGTGTTCTGTTCAGGGAGTTGCCTCCTTTGCCAATAAGCTCAAAGTGGTTCTTCCCCACTTTTTCTTCTAAAAGATTTAGTGTGTCTGGTTTTATGTTGAGGTCTTTAATCCACTTGGACTTTAGTTTTGTGCAGTGCAATAAATATGGATCTATTTGCATTCTCTACATGTAGACATCCAATTAGTCCAACACCATTTGTTGAAGATGCTATCTTTTATCCATTGTATGGTTTTTTGCTTCTTTGTCAAAAACCAAGTGTCCAAAGGTATGTGGGTTTATTTTGGGGTCTTTGGTTTGATTCCATTGGTCAACTAGCCTATTTCTATGCCAGTATCATGCCATTTTTATTACTGTTGCTCTATAGTACAGTTTGAGATCAGGGATGGGGATTCTTCTGGAAGATCTTTGATTGTAAAGGATTGTTTTACCTCTTCTGGATTTTTTGCTTTTCCATATGAAGTTGAGAATTGGTTTTTTTCAAAGTCTGTAAAGAACTGTGTAGCTATTCTGATAGGTATTGCATGGGAGATCTTTACATCGTCTGATATCTTCTTCAATTTCTTTCTTCAGAGACTTGAAGTTTTTTTCATACAAGTCTTTCACTTGCTTAGAGTTATACCAAGATACTTTATGTTTTTTGTGGCTATTGTGAAGGGTGTAGTTTCTGTAGTTTTTTTCTTAGCCTGATACCACCAATAGCTCAGGCTCTAAGGTCAACAATTAATAAATGGGACCTCACAAAACCAAAAAGCTTCTGTAAGGCAAAGAACACTGTCAACAGAACAAAATGACAGCCTACAGACTGGAAAAGGATCTTTACCAACTCTACATCAGACAAAAGGCTAATATAAAATATACATAAAGAATGCAAGAAAGTAAATACCACCAAACCAAATAATCCAATTTAAAAAGTGGAGTTCAGAGCTAAACAAATAATTCTCAACAAAGGAATATCAAATGGCAGAGAAACACTTAAGGAAATGCTCAATGTCCTTAGTCATCAGGAAAATGCAAATCAAAATGACCCTGAGATTTCATCTTACACCCATCAGAATGACTAAGATCAAAAACTCAAGTGACAGTACATGCTGATGAGGATGTGGAGAAAGGGGGGAAACTCCTCCATTGCTGGTGGGAGTGCAAACTTGTTTAACCATTTTGGAAATCAATCTGGTACTTTCTCAAAAAATTGGAGATAGTGCTTTCTCAAGACCCAGCTATACCACTCCTGGTCATATACCTGAAAGATGCTCCACATACAACAAGGACATATGCTCAACTATGTTCATAGCAGATTTATTCATAATTGACAGAATCTGGAAATAACCTAGATGCCCATTGACTAAAGAATGGATAAACTGTGGTACATTTACACAATGGAATGCTATTCAACTATCAAAAACAAGGAGATCTTGACATTTGCAGGTAAATGGATGGAACCAGAAAAGATCATCCTGAGTGAGGTAACCCAGACCCAAAAAGACACACATGGTATATATTCCCTTATAAGTGGATATTAACCCAACATAGAAGTCCCCTGAGAAACTCCACCCAGCAGGGGTTCAGGACAGATACTAGGACTTGCAGCCAAACCTTGGGCAGAATGCTGAGAGTTGTATAGAAGAGTGGCGGGGCGGGGTGGGGGTGGTGGTGGTGGAAGGATCTGGAAAGGTCAGGAGCTCCACAGGGAGACCACCAAGGCCAGTGGATCTGGACCCAGGGTGGGCCTGCACAAACTGATGCACAACCGAGGACAATGCATGCAGAGAACATAGACTCCTGTTCAGATGTAGCTGATGGACAGCTCATGCTCCATGTGTATGGGGAGGGAGGAGAGAGGGGACTGCCTCTGTCATGAACTCTGGTGTCTGTGATTTGATCAGTGCCCCTTAGAAGGGTGACCTTGCAGGCACATGGAAGAAGGGGATGCAGGCTACCCTGCTGAGAGCTGATAGACTGTGACCAGATGGTGAGGGAGGCTCCTCCCCCCATAAGATGTCTAGGGGAAGGGAATAGGGCAGAAGAGGGAGGGAGAGTGGGAACAGGAAAACACAAGCGAGGGGATAACAATCAGAATGTAATGTGAATAAATTATACTTAATAAATAAAATAAAATAAAAGAAAGAACAAAAATAGAGCACAGTAGGTAGAAGAACCATGGACTACAAGGGTGTACCTCCAGGAATCCTATTTGCATAAGGAGACCATGCCTCCTGAGTGAGATGAGACAGAAATTGGCTGCATCCTTATCAAATTATTTTCCTCTTTCTGGGTAGACATTAGCTATAAATAAATTGTGACCCGTCTTTGTTTCTCTTCCTACTAACTGTGATAAAATATTCTGACAAAGGGAGAAAAACGTATGTTTTGCCTCACAGTTCAAAGTTACACAGTCCATCATGGCTGGAAAGTAAGACAGCATATCACATTTACAATCAGAAAGCAGAGTAATAAATGTCTGCTGCTGCTCATCTCCCCTTCTTACACTCTAATATCCTATCCAGGGAATACCCACTGTGGGTGGCACTTCACATTTTAATGAACACAATCAAAATTACTGCTCACCGGCTTCATCAGAAGGCTGTCTCCTGATTTTGTGACCCCAGATTCTGTCAGGTCGACAGTTAACACTAACTGTCCCCTGGGTCACATGGAAAGGAAGTAGAGGTAAGGCACAGAACTCCCAAGCCTTTCCTTTGACATCATTTGCTCCTAAAGTTTTCTTTGTCTCACATCCTTTGACTCCCAGGAAGAACTGAGGTATACAGAGTACACAGCAGCACCTAGAGAAGGAATCTCAGAACTCTGAATCCCCAGCCAGAAGGCTGCCATCAAACATCTGGTAAAATAGTAATGGGATCATGGACCAAGTCATGGAAGCTTAGAACATCTCAAGGGAATTTGCTGCAGACACATTTTGACCTGACTAATACAGGTGAGAGTTCACTGTGAGAGAAAGAAGTCCTGAGACTATGCATGGTGGTCACCCAAAGGCTCATGGGTTGAAGTTGCATCCTCTGGCTGGTGGGTCCAATCATTAAGAGGTGACTGGATATTGAGGGCAAAAACTTCATCCATGGGCAATATACCAGTCAGTTCATACTGAATAGGCTATTATCAGGTGGGCCTAGTTAGAGGAAGTCACTGGAGGCATGTTTTTGAAGGGTGCATCCCACTCATGCCCTTTTGTGTCTGTCTGTTTGTCTGTCTCTGCCCTGGCTAGTTCAGATCCTCAACACCTATGCCAAAAAGATGAGATTTTTGGTTTTTTGTTTTTGTTTTTGTTTTGTTTTTGCCATGATTTGATAACCCTGGTAGAGACAAGTGAATTGGAGGAGGTTGCTGGCCAGCCAGTCTAGCAGATCAGTGAGCTGCAGGGTCAGTGTGAGACCTTATCTCAAAATATAAAGTGGTGAATAATCAGAAATATATCTGGCATCCACCACTTCTATCCCCCATACCCACACTCACATTATACATACCTACACACATACACACATTTACACACACACACACACAAAGAGAGAGAGAGACAGAGAGTCACAGAGAGACAGAGACATAGACACAGAGACACAGAGACAGAGACAGAGAGACAGAGAGGCAGAGATAGAGGCAGGGAAAGGGAGAACCATTGACTTTTCCTCAAGACTAGCGTGCTAGATAACTGAGTTCTGCTTTCAGTTGGCCATAGAGACATACAAAGAGACTGTCTAAGTGTCTGGTAGTATCCAGCATTCAAATGCAGAGACAGAGGTGAGACACAGATACCAGAGGGGAAAAGGGAGGAGAGAGAGTGAGAGGGGGAAGAGAAGGAGAAAGATTGGGCAAAGGAGGAAAGGAGGGGAAAGGCAAGGAGGGAGAGAAAAGGAAGAAAAAATCACAACGGATTTTTCTCGAAAGAAAGAAAGAAGGAAAAGAAAAAGAAAGAAGAGAAAAAGAACTCGAGCTTCTGCCCGGTGTGCTTGCAACATTCAATTCAAAAGTAACCTACCCTCAACTTTTTGCTTTGAAATAGTTTTGGGGTAAGAAAATTAAAACAAATGTCACCTAAAAATAAGTAATGAGACCTGAGGGTCTGAAAATTTGGAATGCTTGTCTTGTGACTATGTGTAGAAGAGTTAGGATGAGGTAAGGAGCGACACGTGTCTTTAATTTCCTTTTATAATCCCCTTTGAACCGACTGTGCTCAGATCTCTCGGTCCCTACAGGAATTTCCTCTATGTTCTTTGGGAGAAAAAAAAAATTAAAAAAGGAACCTGGTGTTTCCAGAGCTCCTCATTCCAGCTAGGAATGAGTGGCTTTCTTTCTCCACACTGACAAATCATGAGCTTGGTGATTATTTATTAGGTTTATTTTTAAAAGCAGCCTGTGCTAGGCTTTTAGGACTGTGCACTACCATAAATAATGGGTATTTTCAATAAACAGTCCAAATCTAGTTGATAGGCTACTAAATCACTTGGGGGTCCCCTCCCTTGTCCCCCACTTCCCTCTCCCCCCTGCCTTGGGAAGCTCTGTGGCCACAGTGAACATTTGAGCGAGCCTTCTAGGGAGGGGGTGCCTCAGAGAAGAAAACCTTAGAGTAAAGGAGTTGGACAGAGGGCCTGGGCAAGATGAGGGGAAAATGCTGGGGGTGTGGGTGGGCTTTTGGATCTTTCAGAAGCCGGCCCGTGGAGTTTCACCTGCCTGCTACAGAGATGACCATGCGCTGGAAAATAGGAAATGCGTCTTCTCAGAACTCACATGGGTAGGAAAATGTAAGGGTCACCCACAGCTATCTCTGTTGTAGGCCACTTGGTAGGATCCACTAGCAAGACTCAAACCTCTGGTGGGGTCTGAGTTGGGCCTCATGGGAAACAGTCCAAATAAAGTGCCATTACAGCCATCGCTATGGGGATTTAAGGGAGCATCGAATGTTGACAGGATGAGGAAGGCTGGCCATAATCTCACCTCCTTGAGAGGGCCTGTAAAAGTGGATTAGAGGCCGTCTGAAGGTTTCACCTGTTCTCAGCCCATGAGAGGAGTTTCTATAGGACTTTATCTAGAACCAGTAGGGGACATTCTGACAGCATTCCCACACAATGTCCTTGCCCAGCCACCCCCTTTCTTTAAATGTCAAACCTCTGCTGCATTGTGTCACTAAAACACGAGTGCTAATGCCCTGCTGTAAGCTGCCTTGGAAGATAATTAGCGTGAAAGCCCAAGTTAGTCCCAGGGGTCCAGCTTAGGACTCGAGGTCCCCAGAGTTCCCTCCTAATCACATGGAAACATCACAATTAGCAAGAAGATGCCTGGCACCCAATCTTCGGAAAGCTGCTTCTTATGACTGGTCTCCTCAGCAGCCCAGCCAGCAGAGGCATCAAGATGGCCACAAAACAAAAGCAGTCCATATGTTTTGTCTGGGACAGCCGTGGCACTGAGGGCCCAGAGGCATGGAAGGTCTAAACACGTGTGGCTAAGTCCAGAAGCGCCGGTCTTTGGCCTCTCCTTCAGGGTGGTTGAGTTTCCACAAGTAGCGCTGTTTTCCTGACAGCCTAACCAGCCAGTCTTACCCTATTTGGGTGTGCAATGGTGGGTAGATGGAAGGATCAGCTGAGCCTTGGGTGTGATCTTGTTGCCTTGCCTCCAGGGAAGCCTCCAGCTGGGTAATTGGGCAGCAGCAGATTGGCCAAGGGAGCTGGGAATGCCTCAACTGCTATTCCCTTCTGCAAGTAGCTCAGGGAACCCTGACAGTGGCAGCCTCTCACCAGAGGGTCCATGAAGGAGAAAGTCATCCTCCAAATGTTCAGCCCGTGGAGGGACATCTCCCTTATGCTACAGGTTTGTACTGTGGTGAGGACAGGCCGCTGCCTCACCATAGTATGTGGCGTGGCAGGGAGACTCAGAGCAAAGACTGTCACACCCCAGGAGTCCCTTGCTTAAGTGAATGTTGTGGTGACTCTCCGCCACCCAGGCAGAACCAGGATGTAACTCAGATGGGTCAAAGGGCATGATTCTAATGAAGATGTTCCTGGCAACGAAGAGACATGGAGGGAGCATTCTATCACTGGACCCATCCTGAGTGGGCTGTAATTAGGAAGGGGCGCAATTCTCTAGACACATGGGAGAAGTAGGGGAAGGCAGAGAGCCACACCCACTTCAGGACTCCCTGCCACTCTGGTCCTAGGGACTAAATCTAGGGTTGCTTGTGTGCCAGATGAGTGCTCAACCCCTGAGACACAACTTCAACACATTTTTTTTTTTTTTTTTTTTTTTTTTACTTTTCATTTTGAGATAAGGTGTCATTAAGTTGTCCTTGAACTCATGATTTTCCTGCCATAGCTTTCCAAGCATTACAGGCGTTTGCCCCCTGCCCCAGGGTGTGTGTGGGGAGGAGAGGGCAAGCTGGGGAATAACTTGCTAATAGGAGATGCATCAGCTTCCGGAAATGAGGGAGGTGTGCTGGTCAGCGCAGGTTAGGAAGGGCATCCCGCCGCTCGCACGGAGAAAGCAGCAGAGTTGTATGTCAGGGGTCACAGAAGAAAACAAAGAGACATGGATGTAGGCAAGAGGTTTGTAGGGAAGAGGTGACAGGGGAGGGAGGTGAGAGAACAAGAAAGCGTTTCATATAGGCACATATATAAAATCATCAAATAACAAATTTAATTAGTAATTAAAAAAAAAAACCCAAAGGCACAAACGAGACTGTTGCTCTGGCTGCCATCCTGTGTTTCTGCGTGCACACACCTAACCTCAGCTGATGCCCCCCCCCCCAAGCACATGCCCCACCTCCTGCTCTGACAAGATGAAGGCAACAGCAGTGACCCAGAAAGGCTCCCCAGTACGCATGGAGAGTGCATTCCCGGGGAACCGAACTACTCATACAAAGAAGGTGGTTCACAGAGCAACTGGAGTGGAAGAAAGAAGCTTCTAAAGAGTTGAGGGGCAAACTATATGCGTGTGGCTATGGCCCAAGCAAGCAGCTGGGGGCTGGCCTGTGGGGTCATAGCCCCACCCCACTTCTGGTTCAGTCCATATCAAGATATGAGAAACGGCACCACACACACCTATCCACGCCATCCACCTTGTCTTCCTCACCAGGACGGACCGAAAACGGAAGCCAGGATAAGCTTTTTCCCTAAGCTGACCGTCAGATAGTTTTTCTACTGCACGATGTCATGCAAATCTAATAAAATTTGGATCTCTAATATGATTGAGCCTGAGCTCCTTAGACACTTGAGTTTTTCCTCCTTTTTTTTTTCTTTCTTTTTTTTTTTTTTTTTTTTTTTTTTCTTTTTCGTTCTTTTTTTTTTTTTTTCTTACTTTCTCTTCTTTTTTTTTTTTTTTTTTTTGGCTTACACACAATCTATTCTTTGAACCTAATTGAGCTTAAGAATAAAGTCTGAAACAAAAACAAAGGTCAACAAAGTTCTTTGTTTAGTAAAAGCAAAATAAATAAAGTGGGAAATTAGGATTCCCTACACCATTAGGACTGTTCTGAGGTTAAATATCCATATGTTCTCCATTTGTGCTGGTCCATCTGGTGATATTTGATCTTTACAATTGTAAAAGCCATACTCAGAAGAAATTATACTTTGGATTTGACCTTTTCCTGGGCGAGGGATTTACAGTAAATGAGGCCATGGGTCCCAAGGAAGGAGAAAGGGGAGAAGGGCCACCTTCCTCTTCCTTACAGTAAGTTTCCATTTCCCCCAAAGTAGGCTGCTTGTCTTCACCTACAGGGGGCGCCTCTTCCCTCACTCCCTCTCTAAGAAAGTGGTGCTGGGGATCAACCCTACCCCAACCAGCTCAGCAGATGCTTTTGAGTCTGGACAGGGAACCTTCTTGCGGCCATCTCTGTACCACAACCCCAAGACAGGGGTGGGGGTCCTATCAGCAGTTGTTTTCTTACTTGAAGACCCAATCCCGGGGCCAGAAACTGCACTGGAGAGGGACTAACTGAGAAGAGGAAGGATGTCACTGGGAGGAACCTAGGAAAACCCAGATTCCCTTCGAGTCAGCCAACTCCAGCTCCAGGGTTCCATCTCTGCAAGGAATCTAACGTTTGCCAATAAACACCTCTTTTACTTGCTCTTAGCTATTTCCTTAGCTATTTAACTCTATAATTGGGGGAGGGGGGAGAAAAGAACCATCAGCCATCTATTATCAGAGGACAGTAGGCAGTGACCCGTGAACCTCACAGTTTCCAGTCAGCCACGTGATTGTGAGGGGAGCCAACTGACACTGTATGGCATGCTACGTTTGATGTGCCTTAGGTTGGGGACACTAAATTCCTTTGCAGCTCATGGTATTTTCAATATATAATGAGTTTATTGAACTATAGGCCTACCATAAATTGAGAACATCTGTTTTGCTATAATGAAAAAGCTTACAACTACAGTAGAGGATAAGCTCTGTGTTGGGTGGGCGTGCATATGCTCATATAGACATGCGTACACATTAACTGCTTTGCTCACTCAAATTCCTAAACTTCTTCAGCAGCTCCATAAGCAAAGTCAAAGAAACGACCAATTGGAAATGGTGAAAACAGTTGGGTAATAGCATCTTTGAATTTAAACATTCCTTGCCAGGAAGCTCCTGAAACTTACAAGATTCACAAAGCCCTTCCTCAAAGTTACATACATACATGTGTGCTCAAACGTACACACAATATATAATACATATCATATATAACACATAGATAGCATATATAATTTATCTATATATGCATTAACAATTTTGGAAACAGAGTAGAAGAGACTGCTGCTGGCACATTGTGCAGGAAGTTCCAAGGATATAGTTTTCATGAGTCATCACCCATGCTAGGATGGTCTTCGTGGTCATGTAGTTGCCACTGGCTTGCTCCTGGTCATGCATATCTTATAAGTATCTAGAATAATCTTACTGGTTCATGAAACTAGACTTTGGTGGAACAGCTCCTTTGGTCTGGGTCTGTGCCATATATGGTATAAATGAACATTTGTTCAAGTCTCCTCAATAAGTACACAGCAGAAAACAAGCCTGGTGACACATGCCTATACAGTTGGGAGGCTAAAACAGGAGGATTGTGAGTTGGAAGTAAACCTGAGGTATACAGTGAGTTCACGTCCAGCTCAGGCTACATGGTGAGACCCTGTCTTTGACCAAAACAAAAAACCAAAGCACAGCCACCAGCACCACCAACACAAGGCTATGAGGGGCCAGGTGTGCACAGTGCCTGGCATGGGGCATGGAAAGTATCACTCAATGAGACTTTAGTCTTTCCCCCCCTTTGCTGTTGCCATATCTAGGATCCATGGGGCAGTGGCACTCAGGTGTGAGTCCCGGCAACATCTGTCCAAATGGCTTGTAATCATAGTCACTTTCTTAAGAATTGAAGACACACATGTGATCCCAGCACTCAGGAGGCAAAGGCAGGTGGATCTGAGTTCGAGGCCAATCTGGTCTACAAAGCTAGTCCAGGACAGTCAAGGCTACACAGAGAAACCCTGTCTTGGGAAAAAAAGACTAGAAGATACTGACTCAACTGGGTTATGCTGTTTCTGGTGCCCATAGTAAGGCCAGCCTTGCAGGAGACAGGCAACAGGTGGAGGATTTACAAAGCTCTGTAGACTAGTGTTTCACACAGGGTTTTGAATAGAAGAGAAGGAAACAGAGGAGGAGCAGAGCTGAAGGTAGAGACGCTTTATAAAGCCAGCAAGGGGTGTCATGATCAGCCTAGCACCTGCAACCAGCCAGCCTCTCCCCCTTGTTTCTGACTAGCAGATTTTCCCAAACCGGCCTAAGGACAGGCCCCCTTTTAGGCCAGGCCAGACCCGTGCCTACGCTGATGACAAGAGTTGCAGTGGCCAAGGACACTAGACATCTTTATTATGAAATGTATGGGCTCAGAAGTGCCTTGATTCAGGGACCCTGGGTCCTTACCCCAGGAAGAAGCAAGCCTGGGGGCTGGCCAGCTGGATTCCCCTTGTCTCCTGAGCCTTTTTACCATACCTGAGCCATGTGCTGTTTATCTGCATGACTACCATTTAATGTTCTGGGCAGCTCTTGTTTGCTTCTTCCCCTAGGATCCAGACCCCTTTCTCATAGCTGTTATGGATCATTTCCTCTAAGGAAGGATACATCACTGAAGATTAAGACAGATCTCATGCCCCTTCACACTGGAACCCCACTGCTGATATATGCTGGACCTGGACACACATGTGGTCCAATGAGCCTTGACTGGCCAAGTGCACTCTCAGACAAGACTCCCAGGCTCCAGCCATTCCTCTCCAGACTGCTAGTTGCAGCTAAGCCCTTGCTTCATCAATGACGTGGTATCTCAGAATATGCAATTTTTACAGCCTACCATTGTCCCCAAGGCAGCTGGAGAGGCAATTACAGCTTTTATCTACTACTTCTGAGTTGACCACCTTCAAGCCATTTAACAAAAATTGTCTTTTGTCATGAATATTATGGCAAGCATGGCCTTCAGATAGCCTGATTGGTCCTCCATCGCGCAGCCTATAGGGAATTCTTGGTCACTTGCTAGGGTTGTTTGTAACCAGCTGTTTGCACCTGGTGAGCAAAGCACACAGTCACAGCTTCCCCGGCTATCAGGAGATCTGGGGCAGGAAGACAGATGGGCACTAAATTCAGTGTGAGACTGGCTGGGCAAGCCCCCTAATCTTGACATACTTGTCATTCCATTAAGTGGCATTATTGATGGCTCTCTGTCCCCACAGGGTCTATGGAAATTCCTGAAGCCACACCTCTGCCTGTGGGTATACCAGGTACCTACACTGTATGGGCATCTCTGTTAGTGTGCATTCTTTGCCATTAGGAAACCTGAAGCCCTGATGTCCTTGTTGCATCTATCATCCATCTATATCCTTTTGGAATAACTTTATGTTTTCCTTATCCACCTCAGTACTTACTGGAAGCCCTTTTAGGTAAGCCACGTTGAAACCAGGGATACATACAAGCACACAGTAGCCTCTATTGTGCCTGGCACTATGCTTAACCTGTAGGTGATCTGTGAAAATGTTTTTTGCAAATGATGGATACAAGAGGAAATGCATTTCACCAACAGTGACATCTGCAGATGTGTGATAAGATCACCAGGAGCAGGCACTGGGTAGGAGAGCTAACAGCTACAGTCCTCAAGGGCCCTGCAGCCTGAGCGGAGCAAAGTAGCACAAACCTGTTCTAAAGTTAGGGCATTTCATGCCAACCAATGGTAGGGTGTGGCAGGCAGCATGGAGGTGTGTGGCTGTCACTGTGACATAACACCTGGCAGAGACCACTTACAACAAGGGAAGGTTTTGATTTTAGTTTCAGAGCTTTTGGTTGGATCAAAGAGCAGTGTCTCACACCATGGTGGCCAGGTAGCCACAAGAATGCCTATGTCAGCTGCCTTTATGTTTTCCCCTCTTCATTCTCCCGATGGCCCCTGGACCTGCGATGCTGCTGCTTATGCTGAGGGTGGATCTTTCCTTTACTTGGTCCCCTCTGGAAACACTCAGAGACACACCTAGCAGTGTGTTTTACTATTCTGCCAGGCACTTCTTAACCTGATCAGGTGACTATCAAGATGGATAGCTACTCAACTGTACATGTATTTCAGTTGTCTCATGGTTGGACTTCTTCCACTAGTGAGATGTGTGCAGAAGTGACAGTGACATTTCTTCTAGGGGACCCCCCTCAAAGCCTCATTTCTTCCCGACATAATGTCCTCTAGGGCCCCCATTAGTCTGGGTCCTTCAGTAACTGCATGAAGCAAAGAGACATCTTCACCCACATTAAACACGCAATGTGAGCAAAAATACATAGACTATCTTAAACAACTAGGATGTAAAGATGAACGTGTTGCCGCCACATAGCTGAGTCTAATTTAACTCCATTCAGAGAAGGTAAGGCAGTATATAATCAATATCCCAGGTACTTTCCTTTCATGCTTTTTCTGAACTATATCCATGTCGATATTCTGCTCCGTCTTCCCACCGTTCTTCCCTAGGTCTGTGTTGGTAATTGCCCCCTTCTCATTCATCGTCAGCTACAGCACAGTCACCCAGATAGGAATGTTCCTGAACACTTTAGGTCCAAAGTATATGGCCCCAGAACATTTTATGCTGTGACACATCTTTCTTACACTCCATCCAGAGGTTGATTTGTGCTGTGGTGGTGGTGGTGGTGATGATGATGACGATGACGACGACGATGATGATGATGTGTGTGTGTGTGTGTGTGTGTGTGTGTTTGGTTTTTTTAAGACAGGGTTTCGCTGTATAGCCCTGGCTGTCCTGGACTTGCTTTGTAGACCAGGCTGGCCTCGAACTCACAGAGATCCGCCTGCCTCTGCCTCCCCAAGTGCTGGGATTAAAGGCGTGCACCATCATTTGTGGCTCCATGCACTGTTTTGACTTATTGTTTATTGTTCCCTTGTTCTTGATAGGCATAAAGACATCAGGAATGTACAGGGGACTTGTCAGCTGTCATGCTGTAAGTACTGTGCCTGGCACACAGCCGAGGCTGCACAGATAGCTGATGGATGAATGGAGGAGAGAAAGATTCAGAAGAGAAGAAAAATCACAGAGTGCTGAGTTTCCAGGCAAGGGTTTGGAAGGAGGTGGTGTTTTCAGGCCGGGCACAAGGGAGGGAACACACAGGGTAGCCTGAGGTGACCATGAGTTGACAGATAAGCTGAAGTAGAGGAATACAAAGAGAAGAAGGTGGCTGAGAACCTCAAACATCGGTCCATGTGTTACCTAGGGGCCAAGGGCAGCTCTCAAGAAGAAGGACCAGAAATGATGCTTCAAATTCAGGGTCTGAGACAAAAGTGACCAGGAAGGCACTGATAAGCTGCAGATCGATAGAGGTGAAAGGCAAGGTAGAATCATGAGATGGTGAGAACAGTACAGCGGGGTGATGATCTAGGGATAGAAGTGGAACAATAGATTGGTACTGCATGGTCTGTGACAGGAGGGAGAAGGAGCCAAGTCTGAACTGCAGAGGCTTTGTCTGCTGGAGTCTTGGTTCAGTGATCTCCACTGCGCAGCACCACCTCCCTCTCTGAGCCTTCTGAGAACATCCAGCCTAAGATAGTGAAGGAAAACAACCAGGCCACTATCCGCATGAACTCATTGCTGGGTGGAGACCCAGCACGCCATGGCATGGCAGACAGTCAAAAGCTTAGACCAAAACAGCAAAGGCGTTTACATCTTCAGGGTAGAACCTGAGTTTGAACCTTAGTTGAATAAAAATACACTTCCCTGTTGGCCATACAGTGCTTATGAAGATGGGATGGGCTAAAAAGTAGTGTGTGTGTGTGTGTCTGTCTGTCTGTCTGTCTGTCTCTCTCTCTCTCTCTGTGCATGTGTGTGCATGCGTGTGTGTGTTTGTCTATGTGTGTGTCCATGTGTGTGTGTGTGTGCATGTGTGTGTCAACAGATTAAGCATATTGCTCTCTTTATGGGACACTGGACAGTGTCTTAGCAAGCAGGAGGAGGCTGAGATTTCTGGGTAAGGAAGAAAGTTAGAAACAACAGGTAAGGCTCATGGAAATGTGGGTATGTACAATCTTGTGTGTGTGTGTGTGTGCGCGCGCGTGTGTGTGTGGGTGCGTGTGTGTGTGTGTGTGTGTGTGTGTGTGTGATCTTCAACCGAGCCACACCCACAGCTCTCTGGTTCATTTTGTTCATAACCTCAAACAACAATTTATGTCCAGCCTTGCACTGGAAGTGCACTGGAAGTATTCACTAAATATTTATTAACAAGTCTTTTAAAATTATGGTTACTGTCCACTTTCTCTTCTTTTTTATACAAGAAAAATAAGATACCTGTAGGACCAGGAAGCAGTTTCTAAACTGTCATTGGCTTCCTAATTCCCTCAGCTCCCCTTCCTGCCCACACACTCAATAACCTTTACAGGAGCAACTGCCTCCTGCCTCTATTCTTTGACACCCTAGCATGCCAGGATCCTTCCTGGGGCAGTTCTCACATGTAAACCTCTATCATGTCCCTCTTCAAAACTGGACTCTGGTCCTGGGGTTGGGTTTAGTAGAGGGTGAGGCCTTCCTTTCCACTTGTGCTATTTCTTCCATGTGGAGGTGTGTGGTCAACTGTAAGGCCCTACCTTGGCCCTGACATCACACATAGTTCCCTTCTCCGTTAAGATAAGGGGAGTCACTCGATTTGTGGGGCAGTCTGGAAGTCGATCCTGACCTTCTTTGTCTGCCTGCTACCTTCGCCCTTCTGGTGGGAGCAAAGTGCCTACAGCAAGGTATTCTATGTCCCCCCAGGTCCCAACCCTTACAGACTTCCCCTGTGTACTGTGACCTACCATTAAGGGTGCCAATCTGGGAACAACTCACTAGTCTGGGAGCTTTCTGGCTCGCTGATTGAGTTGCCTCCAGCAGGGGAGCAGTTTTCAGTTTCAAAGCTCAGTTTTAAGGCACAGGCAGCTGCTGCCCACCTCTGTCTTGATCTTCCTTCTCATCTGGCTCAGGACTCAGGACTGATGGGCCTGTACCATTCTCTGAGGCCCATAAGAAAGCAACGGATTCCACTATCTATGAAAAGAAGTGAGTGCCCAGCCTGACACAGAAGGTCCTCTGCCAAACGACAAAGACAGATGCCAGCCAATTCTCCAGCCTCCAGTTTCCTGCTCCACCGTGCCCTAGGTCTGCCATGGGCCCTAGTAGAGACACCACGTTAGGGTTCTCTGGCCTCCTGTAAATGTGACATGCCTTCTTTGTCCTGGATACCCAGCTTGGCTCCTCCCCTCTTCTGGCATTTACATCCACCAGAATTCTTGCAAGCAGTCCAAGTGGCCCACGAGCTACATCTCACTGTGCCTTTCTGGTCTCTCCCTTGGCATTTCCTCATCTTGTTTTGTTGCCAGGAACTTCCCCTCGGCTTGTCATTCTTCCTTTTACTCATGCCTGCTGGGTACTAGTTCCACTTCTGTGATGGGACTACCTCCAAGCCTCCCTGGGCACTCCGGACACTGGGCTACTCCACTTAATTTGATCCACAGAACATGGTACAGGATATTACCAGAGACACTGAGTTAAAAGCACCCTCTGATTTTTCTCAAAAAGTCTATGAAGGAATACAAGTAATACCACATGGGTAGATGCTCCAAGGGAGCAGAGAGTGAGCTTCTACACCAGCAGAGACAACAAAGGCGGGGGCCACCATGTGAACCTCACGGTAGAGGCCCTGCTGCAGGGAGGCACCTACAGAGGCACCTCTCGAACGCTCACAACCTCAAAAGAATGCTATGTTGGCTGTCACCCTACCCAGGCAGGGAACTGGACATCATGCCTCACTCCACTTCCCTAGGAAGTTAATGAGAGGCTGGGATGCCCAGTCCCTAGACTAGAGACGGCAACCCCCCAATTCAAAGAGGAAGGGGTGCATCCAGGCCACCCAGATTAAGCAAAACACGGAAGGGTCTCTGTGTTGGCACTCTCCCATCTAATGAGCAGGAATGCCTGAATGTGTCTCAGGCAACAGCAGGTCCCGGCTCAAATGACACGTCTGAATGTGGAGGCCATGACATTTTCCTCACTGGCTTGAAGCTTGGGAAGTCTGATATGCCTCTTTGAAGTCTGCTTAGAGCCTGGGGAATGTGTGGGTTTGAGAGGATAGATAAGACCTTCTTGGGCTCAAGTATCAAGAAGCTTTTCTTCCTTTTAGACATGCTGCTGGGAAAATGAGGAGGGCTCAAGTCTTGTAATTTCTGACAGGAAATGTTGATTCTGCCTCGCTTCTATGTTGGGGCAAAAAAGAAAAAACAAAACAAAACAAAACAATAGACCTCATAGATTAACTAGAGGGGGGGGAGTGAGAACCCTGCCACACAAGGTAACCAATGCAGGTCCTTGGTTTTCTGCGCATGCTCAGTACAGAAAGAGTTGCTGCAGGCTTAAGGGAAGCCCTTCGGCAGGCCCCCGGAAGACGTCATACTTCATCATTCTTACAACTCAAGCGCACAGGCTCCTGCTCCATCCCATCTGTCATTTCGGGTGTATTCCTGTCAAACCCCTTACACACAATGAACTGACCACATTCAAGATGACCCGGGGAAAAGAGGATTTGCGACACAGTACCGATTTTGGTGAGCCACTTGGCCACAGCGCCGTAGATCTCATCCAGGATGAGGATGACCACAAGGTTGATGATGACTGCTGTTGCGGTCACAGTTACTCGGACATTAGAGCGGGTGGCCTTGTTGAGAGACAGAGCAGCCGCAGTTGTGATCCGATATACAATGACCCCAAAGACAATGGAGAATGTCAGGGCGATCTGTTCAGAGGAGACAGGAGAGGGAGTTGATTACTGAGCAGGAAAAACACATCAGCAGTCAACTACTGAGCACCTACTATGTGCTTACATCAGCTCTTACTAAGCACTGTTAACCGAGTGAGCTACAAATGACCTGTAAGGGCACCGAGTTCTACACAGATTTAGCATTCAGAGTATTAATGCATTTTCAAGGCAGAACATCTTCACCTTTTTTTTTTTTATCAGACCCCCACAGTCTAAAACACACAACACAAACAAAGATGAGAATTCTGAACACTATGGAGTGCAAAACACGTCCTGTGCTTTCCTCCGTTCTACCTACTATGGGGAGAAGATGGAACTCCTTTTACACCATAGTAGCAGGTGTGAGACTATTATGTGCTAAATGAAGACAGCTGCTGAGGGGAATGCCGCATGCAGATCTGCTTGGTCAGGGACCAGTGTGGAGGAGGTGAACATCAGGTTGGAGCATCCATGGAAGGAAACAGGGAGCGAGAGATGTTTGAGCTGAGAAGATGGATGAGGTACCACTTGACAGATGGGAGGAGAAGGTTGAGGAGAGAAGAGATTAATCTGAGTGGTGCTTGCACAGGATGAGGCGGTGAGCGACGGCACTGAGTTCTCTTCCAGGGACCTTGGGATGGAAGGCGCAGCTTCTAATTTGGTGTGCAAATCTCTTGCTGAGATTTGTCCCAAACCGATGTTCTAGCCCCTAAGTCTCCAAGGTCCACATTACCTCTTCTAGGACCTAAGAACAAGGGATTCTCCCAGACCCACCCCCAGTGCCAGCCCTTTCCCATGCCCCTCTATTGTTCTCCTCCCCACGCCAGCCAAGAAGAGCTGTTCCCAGGAAGCACCAGGATGCCATGAGCCTAATCCGGGCTCAGCAAGGGGTAGAAGGAGGGAGGCTCCTGTCAGGAGCAGGCTCCATCCTGCCTTGCACCACTGGAGCAACTCTGAATTGGCTTTAGTCAGGGGAAGTCATTTTTCACCCTTGCTGCCAATGAGACTGTTCAGGTACTTGTTGGTGTCTAGGGTAGAAGGCCTAGGGCACTGGCTGTTTGAAATGTGGGGCGAGAAAAGGGCAGGTGCAAGTTTTCCCTGGAATACAAAAGAATGCTGGAGAAGACATTCAGGAAGGGAGGGGGAGCTATGAGGAGCGGTGCAGAGGAGAGTGGAGGGCTGGCTGGGAAAAGAGGTCTGAACAGTACTTTGCAGGCAGTATGAATGATACTCTGGTGGGCTGGGAATGAGTTACAGATGTGTCAGCATATGGACCCATGCAGACCTCTGGGGTGCCAGTGTGCTGAAGCCTGGGGTGCTAGTGAGAGGCCAGGCTGCCTAGCCTGGTATGCTTTATAAATGTTAGCATTTGTCCTGTGGACCATGGTGTAAGAAAGGCAGAGGGTGGAGGTCTTTTATGGTCAAGGGAGAGTGTTTCAATGTGTGCAAGTGTGTGTGTGTGTGTGTGTGTGTGTGTGTGTGTGTGTGTGTGTGTGTTTGCAAGGATATCAGAAGGGAAACATTGCATGGGAGACTCCTCTTTGGATGGGGATGCAGCAATAACACAGCCTACAGGACAAGTGAGGGACACTTGTGGGAAACCTGACTGTGACATCACATGGTTCCAACCAGGTAGATGCTTCACTTCCTTGTCCTCTGGGACTGTCCCTGCCTGTCAGTTAGAGCCTAGAAAATGTGGTGTGAGATTCTCTCCTATCCTCCACCTCAAATCACTTCTCCAGTGATGACTGGTGATGGGAGTGTTGATGAGGTGGCAAAGGCTGGGTGGAGGAGCAAGCCAGTGTGTGTGTGTGTGTGTGTGTGTGTGTGTGTGTGTGTGTGTGTGTGTGTGTGTCAGGATCATGCGGTCATAGGGGAGTGGGGGGAAAGAGATCCTCTCCTGGGATTCTCTGAGGCCAGGCTGCTAAGTGTGAAAGGAGTGAGTATGGTGTGGTCCCTGGCTCTCCCCTGATACATATGTAGGCTGCAACAGCTGGGAGCTTGATTGAGATGCAGGCTCTCAGAAGAGCTCCAGACCATGACTTACAATCCATACAATGAAGGGATTCCTAGTCAAAGACAGAGGCACCGTTCTTTTTGCTTGGTCTTCTTCCAGCAACACCACTGACACCATCATGCTTATTCCTGGCAACCTTACTTTTCTCTGGTCTTGATTTTCTACCCCATGGTAGAAACCAGGTTCTGAACCTCTCCGCTGGGCTTTCCAAAAACATCTCTAGATACACAGAGCTTCCAGTATGCACAGGCTTAGAGAACACTGTAGGTGTGACATTACTGTGTGAGTCAAATGCTGATTTCTGTAGCCCCCTTATCTGGCTGCAAGCCTTGCTCTGAGAATCTCCTGTCTCAATGTTGGATAAACTCTGTTCCCCAGTTGTCCGCTTGTATGCCAATAAAGCAGCTTACAGCCAATCACTGAGCAGGGGAAAGAATAGGGCTGGACTTCCTGCAAGCCAGGGGAGGAGGAGTTAGAAGAGGAAGTAGAGGATTCAGCCACAGGCAGAGGTGCCGGAGAGATGAAGATTCAGCTGGAGCAAAGAAAGAACAAAAAAATCAAGTAACTTGGGGATTTTGGCAAAGATGAAGTCAGAGGATTAAGAACAGACTTAAACTGCCAAAGACTGTTGTGAAGCTCATTTTAAAGCAAATATAAAAGTCTCAGTGATCTTTGTGGTAGCCAGGTAAAGAGAAACACAGTTTTATAAGAGTAACTGCAACAGAACATCAGCCTGACTGACTGTTTTGTAGACAAAGCAGCAGGTATAGGGGAAAAGTCATTTGCTCCTGGGCACAAGGTCTGTGCCATCCCCCATGACTCCTGCATCACAGTGGTTATGAAGGAATGGTAGCATTTAGGGATCATCTACCCACAACCTTTAGTTTTATGCATAAGGAAACAGAGGCCAAAGCAGCAGCGATCTGATTGGTCCAAGGTTTGGAAGATACAAGGCCGTGCGGAAGTAACAATGAATAATGATGACATCATCAACATCCCTTCCCAACTGTATCTTCTCCATGTCACTGTCCGAAGCACACCTTCACTTGAACTAACCCTTACAATACCATCCCTCTGTAAATGAGATTTCGTGGTGATCCATGCCTATACCCTCCCATATGGAACCATGCTCACATACTGATGCTGACATGAGATTTTAGGTCTCTTGCCATGAACTCTAATGCCATTTCCACCATTGTGTTTGAATTGTTGGTTTTAAAGGCATTCCATGATATTTCTGATACGTCATGCTGTAAGGCTATACTGGGACATATCACGATTTGGGTCGATCTCCCACAGCTTGGGGAAAGGTGCCACAGTCTGTGGCTAAGGCTATTCCATAGCAGTGTTCCATAAATGGAACCAGCTTGCTAACAACTTGTGGATTTTTAGCTACAAATGACATATATGGTGCACAAGGACATATTCTCTGAGCCCTCGTGGGTTTGGAGATTTTAATGTGCTATGCTGTGAGTGTGAAATATCCATGTGTTTGAACACTTGGAAGATGGTGAAACATTTAGGAAGATGGGACCTTGCAGGAGGAAGTAAATCATTGGGCTTTGAGGAACACTAGACTAGCTCTACTTCCTGTGTGCTCTCTCTCTGTTCCTGGCTATAGATACAGTGTGGCCAGCAACCACAGACTCCTGCCATCATGCCTGCCCTGCCGTCAAAGACTATATCCCTTCTTAAACTATAAATAAAACAAAACAAAACCAGATAAAAACAAACAAAACTTATTACCTTTGTCCTAGTTAAGTTTAATTATCTATTTAATAGACACTAGAGGAAAACCTTGAGTAAGGATTTGCCTAGATCAGATTGACCTGCCTTTGACAGATAGATATGCCTTTGACAAATTGTTTTTTATTATTAATTAACATAGGGTGACAAAGTCCACTGTGGGGGGCACCATCCCTAAGCAGGTGGTTCTGTGATGGTATATGTTGGAGTGAGCAAAGCAGCACCATTTTTCTATGGTTTTTTCCTTCAAGTTCCTGATGAGTTTCCACCCCAACTGTCATCGAGATGGCCTGTGAGCTGGAAATGTAAGCTAAATAAATATTTTCCTCTGCTGAGTTTCTTCTTGTCAGTGATTTATCTCAGCAAACAGAAAGGAAACTGGAGCACTCTTCCCCCTTTAAGTTGCTCTCTTGTCAGATACTTGGTCAGAGGCATGAGGAAAATATCTAATATACAGTGTAAGCCTCAACATAGAGTTTGAAATTGTGAAAGAGATAAAAAGAAGAGACTTCTTGGCTCCCACACTCTGGATCTTGCAGTCAGAACTGAAGTTTCAAAAATTGCTGTGCACATGTAACAAGGGTGAATTGAGACACTGCTGGTCTGAGCCCCGGGCTTCGGGTCATGGACTCTGGGATGCTCTCATGAAGAGCACTGGAGAGGACAAGAAAAGTCTGAGGATGTTGGAGATGTTTGCTAAGGGAAAAGCTTGGGGCAAAGAATATGGAGGAGGAAGAGTTTTCTAGAAAGTAAGAAGTAAGGAGAACTGCCCAAGGCAGAAGCAACTGCTGTGCATCTGTAGGACCATGCTCATCCTGTGGCACAGAAAGTTACAGCTCTATAACCTCCAAAACAGCTTTGTCACTGTGTTGTAGCTTCCTCTGATAGCCTCCTGGCCAATTTGTTTACTGTTCAGCCCTAAGAAGTGTCTAAAGGCTAGGTGAGCAAGACAGCAGTGAGCAAAATAAAAACTAACCAACCAACCAACCAACCAAGAACTACTCCCCTGGGGAGTTGATCTTGTAATTAAGCAATAAAAAGGTAAAAAAAAAAAAAAAATACATTGTGTCTCAAGCTGCTAATCCTCCAGCCTCAGCCCCTGGAGTAGTGGGATTTGTGAGCTTGCAGCACCATGCTTGACAACTTTCCTCCATTCCACGTGACATGACCAAATTGTCTCTGGTCCACTCTTGGCATGAAAGCAGCACTGAGCACTGCCCCCATCATCTACACTTTTTGAATGACTGCAGCAGCTCCTGGCCTGACTCTGCCTCTCACACTCACCTTCTTTACCAGCATTTCTCACAGCAGCCTAAGCGACCCTCTGGACTGCATGTCAGACCATGAGACTCCTCCACGAACCCTCCTCGAGGGAGTGTCCATCTCAAACAGGGTGCACCCACTCCTTGCTCTATCCCTGACTCTCCATGGTCCTCCAGGCTGTATCTCCCTGCCACAAGCCATCAGTTCTTGTTTGCTGCCTTTCTTCTCACCGGGCATCCTAGCTGCTGGCACCCCCATATCCTCAAGACCTTTTCTCGACTCTTCCCTCTGACTCCAAAATATCAGTGTGGCTGGTTCTTCTGGTTCCTGCTGAAATCTTTTTTTTTTTTTTTTTTTTTTTTGGTTTATCAAGACAAAGCTTCTCTTGGTAGCTTTGCCTGTTGTCCTACACTTGCTTTGTAGACTAGGCTGGCCCTGAACTCACAGTAATCTGCCTGCCTCTGCCTCCCGAGTTCTGGGATTAAATGCATGTGCCACCATGCCCGATTCTCTTGCTAAATTTTTATTTTGTTTTGTTTGTTTTTTGAGACACGGTCTCTCTGTGTAACAAGCCCTGACTGTCCTGGACTCTCTTTGTAGACCAGGCTGGCCTGCCTCTGTGCTGGGATTACAGGCATGCACCCATGCCCAGCTTGCTAAAATTTTTTATTTTTTATTTTTATTTTTTGGTTTTTTTCAAGACAGGGCTTCTCTGTGTAGCCTTGACTGTCCTGGACTCACTTTGTAGACCAGGCTGGCCTTGAACTCACAGCGATTCGCCTGCCTCTGCCTCCCAAATGCTGGGATTAAAGGCATGTGCCACCATGCCCGGCAGCTTGCTAAAATTTTAATGAGACTTCCTTACTTGATTTATCTGTCAAGTAAGAACATTCCACTACACACACACACACACACACACACACACAGAGAGAGAGAGAGAGAGAGAGAGAGAGAGAGAGAGAGAGAGAGAGAGAGAGAGAGAGAGAGAGAGAGAAACAGCTACAGTGAATCCTGCCTGCCTCATATCAAACTCTCACCCAGGCTCTTCCTTCAGTAGTCCTGACAGGTTGCTCAGCTGGATGCCAATCATCCAGTCATTTCCTTCTTTACCTTGGCTATTCTAGAGACATACTGTCTAGGCTTGCCTCTTCTCTGTCACCCATGTTGCTCTGTATCATGTTCAGCTTGTTCACTGTCATGGCTATGCGGTCCTTAGCTGTGTAAATAGACCTCAGTTTATTTATCCATTCTCATGGGGATCGGCATGTGGACTGTTAGCAGTTTGGGACTATTGTATAAACAGCGCTTCACGGGCTTTCTGTGTCCATGTGCTGTGTGTGAACATGTAAGGTTTTCCAGGGCATGCAGCTAGGCATGGAATTTCAGAGCCCTGGGCTTTAAGCCTCTGTTTTACTAAGTAGTCCCAGAACGTTTCTAGAGGCATCTTTAAATAATTTCTTAAATGAACTCCCACCAGCATCGTACAAGTTTCTTTTGATCTAGGTCTTTCTCAACACTTGTCATTGACAGACTTCTTAATGGCAAGTTATCTGCTGAGTGCACATGCTGTTTCGCCATAGTTTAAATTAGAATCTCCGTGAATGCTAATGAGAGAGATGGGTCCTCTTTGGTAGACTTATTGGCCATTGGACTTCCTCCTTGTGAAATGCCTGTGGAGGTAGTGCATTAGACTTTTATTATCTTTTTTCTTCAGTTTGTAATTCTTTATGCATTTTGAGACCGACTTTTGATGAGCTGTAGTTTTTATGAATAAACTCTCCAACTTTGAGCTTGCCACAGTCCTTATATTCCCTTCCTGCTTCCCATAAAACCTCCCCCTAAATGGGGAAAATGTCCTTTCAAGTGGAAGTGGCATTAATGCAGAGGTATCAGCTCCATTGTTCCCGTGACTCCTCTAGATTTTGTCTCAGCATTATTACTATCCTGGCAGCCTCTGAAGGCTTTTGTGAGACCAGAGAATATACTGACCAAGTATTTTTGATTAAATTCAGCAAATGAGTGTTACAATCCTAACCTGCCACTATTAAAGATGAAAGTGAATTTTATTATTTATTCACTTATCACATGCACAGTGTTTTAAAACATCTTTATTTTCAGTCCAGAGTGGTCTTGAACTCAAAATCCTACTGGCTCAGCCTCCCAAGTACCACAAATAGAGGTGTGCACCACCACTCTCCCCTTGTCTATAAATTCCTTTATTATTATTATTTTCCTTCATCCTATGCTTTTTCTGGTCCCTAAGAACAGTAGTAAGCCCACAGTTGCACTCATTAAATACTTCTTGAGTGAAGAATAAACTTTCCAATGACGGTATGCACCTCATGGGAGGCTCTGAAGCATCAAATCAATTAAACTCTCTATCATCGCATGTGAACACACCACAGCTCCCTACACTCTTGGATAACCCTCTATGCTTTAGGCTTGTTTGGCATCAAGAGGAAAATGAATTTAGACCACTTAGCTTTAACAACTCTTCACTTGTCTACAGGGGGAGGTCTTGACTTGATGGTGTCTAAGCTAAGTACATTTATGTTTTGGCCAGGGTCTCACTGCATAGCCCAGGCTGGCCTCAAATTTGAAATCCCCCTGTCTCTGTCTCCAGGATGCTGGCATTACAGGAACATGGCCCCAGGCCTGGCACATTTGAAACTTCTGAGACTACATATTTCCTGTCCCCATTAGCTTTCACGCCAATATTAATAAAGACTAAGCATAAGCCAGGCCAGGATTAATTCTTGCCAGTGGGCTCAGAAAATGATGATTCCTGCAGTTTGAAAAACCAAGTAATCTCCTTTGTTTCTGCAATGCATATGTTGTCCTGCTCAGAAACACTGAGCTGTTAAGCCCACAGTCCTCTTAGCTAGATAGGGCATCCCAGTGAAGAGGGCCTGATGGCAGCGATCTAATGTGGTCCTTTGATGACATTTTCTGAGGTTTTCCAGCTTAAGCTGCTAATCCAAATCAATCGCAGGCCCTTCCTCAGGTTTTCCCAATACCACCAACATCATTCTCAAAATAAATAAACAAATAAATACAATAAAAAAGCTCTCACAATCACAGGGAAGTAAATGGAAAGCAAATGCGGTGTCCACAGACACACTGAAGGCTGTGAGCCCAGTTGGCTCTCTTCTGTGGCTTCCAGACAGTTTTAGCACCTGAGAAAGGCACTCTCAACCCCAAACGGCCACCAATTATGCAGCCACTTCCTCTGTATTACTCCTTCAAGTTTGTGTCCTGGCCAAGAGCACGTCCCACACCCAGGACACTCAACTTTAGCCATATACAGTCAGTGGCCTCCGTATTGGAAAGTTCATGTTCCACCATCCAGTACTGTGGCCTCACCTGTCAGCCCCTTATTTTTCCACAGCATAAAAGCTGAAGAAAAAAAAAACCAAACAAACAAAACAACCACCACCACCACCACAGCAACAAACTCCATAACACACACACTCACAACTGGATCCGCGTGCATACAGTCCCAGGCAGGTGGTCCCTCAAAGAAATTACCATGAACAAGATGGAAGCGAAGTTCATCAAGTATCCTGGGAAGCGGTCTTTCCAATTCAGTTTATCTTCGTCATCCTGAGGTGAAACAGGAGAGTAGAGACAATCAGAAGACACAAAAAACGGATATTTATTCACTCCTATTTTTACGTAAATTTGCATGTCAACCTCTGGTGCTTTGTGGATATTTCTGTAGTAACTGGTGTCTTCTTCCTCTCAGTATCAGCAATAGCCCCCCCCCCCTTAATTTTGATTGACAGCACACACCTGAAATCCCAGGACTCAGGGTGCTAAAGGAGAGTGACAGGAAGGCCAGCTTGGGTACATGGAGAGGCCCTGTCCCGTAGCCCCGAAGCTGTTTAGACTTGAAGCAGCAAATCTGACAAGCACAACAACAACAACAACAACAAAACCTTGAAGATGTCTGAAGCCATGTTTGTGGAGTGCAGAGAAAACAGCAAAGAACAACGTGTTAGGCAGCAGGGAGCCATTCATCACCATGTGCAACAAGTCAGAATCCAAGTCAGCTCCCTTGGCCTCTCCGAACGGATCTGATTTGGCTCCAGCAACAGTGCCATCTAGCCTCTGAAAGCTTGTACTGTATGCTGAGCACCTCCCAGGCCTAAAGCTTCTTCCCAGCATCTTTTGTGTGCCCCTGTCAGGGCCAGGCACAATACAAAGACCGAAAAAAGTCCCTAGGATCACTGTTGGGGGCAAGGGGAGGGGTGTCACAACCCAGAGAAACAGATGACACCCACTCACTCTCAAAGGGTGAAGAATCGCCCATCAGCTTGGGAATGGGGGCTAACTAGGGGGCTAACTAGCTCTGGGGACTGATGAGGAAGGAGAAATTTGCTTTGTGTATCTGGATCCAGTGTAGGGTTGAGCTGACATCTGATGATGCTGGAATCACGCCATGATTGAGGTCATTCAATTCTTAGTGCTTTCACTTACAGATGATGTACATATACTCAGGTGCTCATAATAGCCAGAGAATCCAGTCTCAAACTCCTAGTCTAATGAGCCTTTTGCCACACCATAAGAGCAAACTAAATTCTAGATGGTGACCATTCTGAAGACAAAGAAACACTAAGATTCACTCAAATCCACCCAGCTGGAGTTGAACAGAAAGAGGGAGTCGGGTGTTTGATTCCGCCACACTCCGGCTTCACCAGCACACTACTGCTTCCCTACAGTACCCCAAAAACCTTGTTCTCTAAGATATCGATAAGGAAGCCCAAAGACGGGCTGCTGATGACACAGCTCCAAGCAGAAGAATGGATTCACAGAGGGCCTCTGCCTCCAGCCCTCCTGGCTACACCTAAGAGCTTGATGGACACACCTGGGTCCAGCCCACTCCTCAGACCCAGCCTGAGCACCTTTGATGGAGCAGGATCTGGGTGGATGCTGAGGACACAGAGAGGAGAAAGCTCATGGGGCCCAGAACCAGTATAAAGACCTCTAGGACCTAGAGACAAGGAAGCAGAGGTAAGTCAGACCAGGAAGACGGTTTCCACTATCTTGTACAAAAGGAGACAGCTGAGGAGAATTGAGTTAGATGTCCTCTCAGGAGAAAAGCATTCCTTTTCAACATAGATGCCCTTGGGTTTGTTGGAAGATCAGGGTGATGGTTTATAGTGATGGCGTTTTGTTTGGGAGGCACACATCTGAGCATACACACAGTTCTCACGCCTTCAGACATTATCCAAACACAGGAAGCTGAGAGAAAACTCAAGATTGCACACTGTCCTCCAAACTAGGTCACTAGTAAAAAGTAGTTTTTTTGTTTTGTGTTTTGGTTTTAGACATGGGATCTTGCTGCATAGCCCAGGTTGGCCTTGAATCCATAATCCTCCTGCCTCAGCCTCCTGACTGCAAGGATCACAGACATGTATCACTTACCTGGTAAGAAACAGTTTTTAACCATAGGAGTTTGGCACTAAAGCCAACTAAAGCCTTCCATTTGCTGGTCCATGCCAGATGTGACATTCAAGGTAAAAGGCCATCGACTTGAGTACCTCTGTCTAAAAGCTACATCACCAGTGTACGCAACAGCAGAAAGAGGAATAGAACTGGGTTTTTAAATACTCACTATGTCAGTGACCTTAGTAAATCCCCCACAATTCTTTCTCTCTCTCTCTCTCTCTCTCTCTCTCTCTCTCTCTCTCTCTCTCTCTCTCTCTCTCTCTGTGTGTGTGTGTGTGTGTGTGTGTGTGTGTGTGTGTGTGAGAGAGAGAGAGAGAGAGTGTGTGTGTTTGTGAGGTCCAGAGGACAAGTTCTGGTTCTGTCTGTCTTTTCATTGAAATAGGGTCTCTCACAGGTCTAGAAGTCACCATGTTGCTTAAGCAGACTGGCCAGTAAGCCCCCAAAGACCTGCATATCTCCCTATACCCCCAGCATTGCTATATAAGTGCACCGCCACACCTGTTTTACTCTTGTTTTGTTGTTATTGTTTGTTTTTTTTTTCTAAATAAAACTATGGGTTCTAGTATGGAACTCAGGGCCCCATAGTTCTAGAGCAAGCACTTCACAAGCTGAGTCATCTCCACACCTTACAGGAGTTTCTCTACTGTGAAATATTCATACCCCTTATTTGTAAAATAATTATAGATATCATACCAAATTAGCACACCTTTTAAGGAAAGCCCACCTAAGAGAACTGCAGGCATTCCGGGAGATCTCTTAGGCTCCTCTGTCTGTCTGTCGAGATACCAAAGCCAGTCTCACTGAAGTGGCAGGGGTATCATGTGGATGAATGCATGGGACAGAGCTTTAAGGGCAGTATGGCGCATACAACGGTGAGCTCTAATTAGCTCTGATTACATCAAAAGCAGGTGATGATGGGGCACTTAGCTAACGTCTCCATTGTTCAGACGCCTGCTGTTGTCTGTTCCCACTTCTTTGTCTCTGCTGTCTGTGTTTGTGTCCCTGAACTACTCCTCCCACCTACAGACCTCTGTCCAACAAGTAGGACAGACAACATCCACATAGGACCTCACAGGTCCCCTTCTTACAAACTGGGTATTTAGAAATGAAACCACTTAGAAAGTAATAGGTGAGGATAGTAGACCCCTTGGAGGAAAGGGTCTTTGGCAAAGTGGCAACTGTCTTTGCTTTTAATATTAAAATTCACATGAAATTAAAATATTAAAATTTAATAGTAAGACAAAAACAATAAAATAAAATTCATATAAAATAAAATTTATAGCAAATTTCATCTTTATTAGAGTATGCTTTTGCATATCTTGATGACTCTATGCACTCACGTATCTACAACCAGAACGCAGGTCAAAATAGAAAATGATTTTATCACTTTTTCAACATTTCCCTCCATCGTCTTTGATCTCTGTGCCCAATCCTCAGAACTAGCAAAATCTGTTTAAGGTCCCTCTAGTTTGTGGTCCTTCAGGATGTCACAGAGTATACTGCAGTGTGCTGCTGTTCTTGAGTCTAGTATCTTTGGCTTAGCACAGCTCCTCGAGGCTTCATCCATGCTGTGGCATAGCTCAGTGGTGTGCGCCTTTCACTGAGGGATGGTCCATGCTTTATCATCTGGATGGGCATCAGCCCATTCACCCATTCATTGCCCTGGGGTTGTTCAGATTGCTTCCAGCTTGTAACAGTTAGAAGCCCTACTGGAATTTGTATACCCATTTGGATACAAATAGAAATTTTCATGTTGCTTGGGCAAGTATCAAAGTCATGGACCTGCTTGGTCACACTGTAAGTCTATGTGTGACTTTATAAGAGGCCATCAGACTGCATTCTAAAGTGCCCAGTGCACCTCCATCAATAGCATGTGACAACTCTGTTCTTTCTTTAAATACATTTCCTTTAGAATAGGTGTTTTCTTTCTTCCTTCCTTCCTCCCTCCCTCCCTTCCTCTCTTTCTTTCTTTCTTGTTTCCTTACTTCTTTTCCTCCTTCCTTCCTTCTTTTTTAATTTAAAAAAAGCCTTAAAGACAACACAGAGAATTCTATATATGCTGCTTCAATTTCCCATGTATGTTCAGCATGTTTTTCACTACTCATAAACCGATATCACACAATATTATGAACTAAAAATTCATGCTCCATTTGTATTGCCTTAGTTCAATGCCTGCCTCTTGGCCCAGGGTTGCAGCTAAGGTGCCACATTCTATCTGGCCATTCTGTCCCCTGAGGTGCTTTAGACTGTAAAGGACTCTCCGACCCTGCTTGCTGTTGATGGCTTTGTCAGCTTTGCAGCATGTTGGTCAAATGCTTTGTAGAAGGAATCACACATGATCTTGTTTTAAACTTTGTCTGAGGTTATGTTTAAGGGAAGAAAACAAGAGACTGGGGACCATTTGTAACATGTGTTCCCAAGGGTACAGACAGTCATGTGCCCTGTCACTCATGCTGATAGCCCCAATTTCTTAGGGATTTCCTGGGGTGTGTTGGAGTCCTCTATTAGAAGGCATCCTCCTACATTTCTGCTTTTTAGGTAGTGGTGCCCATCTCCATCTTTAAAGGTTAGAATTATATTTCCATCTTTGAGGAAGCGATATCTACAGGCACTGGGATGGTTTTAGTATACACTTTTAATGTATTGGACGTCCTTAGAGAAGAGCTATAGGAAGATATACCCAACCCCTCTCCAACTCTTAAAATATAATAAAACACAAAGGAATGAAGATGATAATGACAAGCTATCGGAAACCATCATGCTTAACTTAGAATTGGCTTTGGTCTTCAAAGAAAACAGGATGTCAGCCTCTTCCCTTCTCTTCCTTCTAGGATGCCTACAAAGGAGAGAGGCCGGGAGCAGCAACATCTGGGCTCATCTGCCTTCTCACCTGCAGACTATGAACAAGAGAGTCTGGAAGGGGAATGGACTGGCTTTGTTAAAATAACCGTATATTCGGCCTGTATTCCTGAAAGTATTTATTAGGGGACACTATCAAAATGAGGGGAAAGAATCCACTAGATTAAGGAATTCAACACTTGGCTTTCATGCCTGATTAGCTAAGCAACTCTGGGTAATGTTATTGCTCAGTTTCTCTGGACAATATCACCATTTCCTCTACAATGAAGTAAGTGGAAGAATTGTCCTACTGGGCACCAAGGAGTATATGGTGGATGTGGCACTCCTTGGAAGACTGTCAAGTTCTGTGTCAACTCGTGCAGGAGTTGTCTCTCTTTTACTCAGGATGATGGCTGCACATCAGACCGCACTAGTGTGAGGGACTGAGGACACAACAAAAAACCACCTTTTTTTTGTTTTAATCTATAAGAAACCTTGACTGTAGGGGAAACAAATGAGAAAGATGGACACAAATTCTAGCATGGCATACTATAGGCAGAATACCATGGAAATAGAAGAGTGGGTGATTTCTTATTTGTTATTAAACGCTGATATTTTCACAGACAAAAATGATGGAGATATTCCAGAGATAGCATTAGATCAGGTGTTCTTGTTTGCCTTCTATTGCTGTGACAAAACCCCATGACCAAAAGCAGCTTGGGAAGTAAAGGGTCTATTCCGGAGTACGGCCTATGGACCATCATAAAAGGAAGTCAGGGCAGGAACTGAGGCAGAGGCCACAGAGGAATACTGCTTACTGACTTGGTCTCCATGGCTTGCTAGCCTGCTTTCTTGTACACCCCAGGACCACCTGTCCAGCAGTAGCACCACTCGCAGTGGGCTGGGCTCTCTCATATTAATCATTAATCAAAAAAATCCTCACATATTTGCCTATAGGCTAATCTGAGGTAGGCATTTTCTCAATTGAAGTGCTGTCCTCTGGGATGACCTTGGCTTGTGCTAAGTTGAGAAAAAAAATAGCCAGTACCCCATAGTCAGAAACATTGAACTGTCATAGCTTTCATGACCATCAGGTGAGTCAAAATAATAAGAGGTAGGGTGTATAGACAGAATCAGTATCTTAGGAAGAGGAGATAGGCAACTCAAGTATGGGGCATACATAGTGCAGCTTTGGGTACCATGCAGAGAAGCAGAGGTCACAACAGCTACTTGTAGCAGCAGGTCAGTTGTCTGTGATTTAAGGCTGGGCTGGCAAGATTTATGGAGTAGTCAGTTTTTCATTTTCTCTGAGAAGCCTGTGGTACAAAGAAAGAAGTAATGCTGTCCTGGATAGACAGCTCTCTAGGCCTTGGGCCTATAACAGGGTCCCAGTCTTTCTGCTCAGCCCTTTAGAAGGCTGCTGCTGGATGGTCCTTTTGTAATGAAGGATTCCTTCTAGATTTTAAACTCTAAATGATGCTTAGAGGCCTTTACACTGTTATTCTGTTTTTAATACCACACAGAATTTATTCCGATTGTGGTTAGAATTAAAAGCATTCACTTCCATGTGTTGTTAAAAGAAAGGAGCCAAGGTGTCCTCTCTGTCTTTTCTCTTTAAGACATCTCTCTCCTGTCCCTAAAATTCTCTAATTCTAAGCATCCACCATTCAATCATACAAGCCTGACTATGGTTATCAACTGGACTGTCATCATCCTTTCCTGCCTCAACCCTGCCACTCACAAGCAACTCAGACTAAGAAATATTTTGTGTGTGTGTGTGTGTGTGTGTGTGTGTGTGTGTGACTGCCTGTGCAAAGCTCTGCCATCTTTAATATTCCTATTTCCCACTGGCTAGTGTACTGGACCATTGTCTAGTCTGCATAACGGATGCTGCTGCCCAGAATGCCCCAGTTCCAGTAGTACAGGTTACACACCTGTAACCTCAGCATTGGGAAGGGGAGGGGGGGAAGATCAAGAGGTCAAGGTCATCTCTGGCTACATAGTGAGTTGAAGGTCAGCATGAACTAGAGGGACTCTGTCTCCAAAAACTCAACAAACGAACAAAGACAAACAGCAACAGCAACAAAAATCCTCTAGTTCCAACTCATGAGTCCTCCACTCTATGCTTTCATTGGCAAGTCTCAACCACTCTGTTTTCTCCAAATAATCACATGTTTTCTGATTATTTCCTGATCTGTGGAGCATAGATATTTGGCCTCTTGTTTCAACTATACAGAGCCACACATGTGCTTCTGGGCCTCCCCTGCCAACGGCTCTGTGTTGTAGGGGTATGAAATTGGTTCACATGGTGGAAGTAGATAAAAGGAGCCGAGCATCATGGAAGTGGGCTGCCAGCACTGACCGTGTCCACATTACATCCTGGCCACACATCTCAGTTTCCTTTCATACCGTATTGGTCATCTCTAAGCTTCTCCCTGTGTCTAAGCCCGCGTCACCACTCGCCTTTCACTAGCACACATTAAAATCAAGACTGTCATTTAAGAACCTCGCCTTCTCCCTTTATAATCTAAAATTCCAATTGACCTTCCCCTTGACTGCTGTTCTTCCTAATATATATATATATAGATAGATAGAGAGAGAGAGAGAGAGAGAGAGAGAGAGAGAGAGAGAGAGAGAGAGAGAGAGAGAGGGAGGGAGCATGTGGCAGGGTATGCATCATGATGAGTACATGTGGCATTTGCCTATATAGGACCATGTCAGTATCAGGTATTTATTCTTTTCTTTATTGCTTTCCAGCTCATCTTTGAGACAGACTCTCCTCTCTCACAGAACCTTGAGGTCACTGTTTTCTGGCTGCCAGTAGGCTGCTGGGATGTACCTGCCTCTTCTCCCACATCAGTGGGATTACAAGCACCGCTGTGCCCAGCTGTTACATGGCTTCTGGGGTACGAATTCAGGTCCCCGTGGTCTGCACAGCAATCACTTTACTTCCACCTCCCCAGGCCTGAAGCTCACTCTCCTCTCTCTGTCCCTCTGTCTGTCTACCTCTGTCTGTCTGTCTGTCTGTCTGTCTGTCTGTCTCTCTCTCTCTCTCTCTCTCTCTCAGGGTTTTGTTCCTTTTATGTTGAACTTCTGTTCTCTGACATCAGCACACACTCCCTGAATCGTCGGTAGGACTTGTTGTAACAGGTCTGTGGCATTCCCCAACACAGTCTAACTCAATTGCACGAGAATAGAGTGTGAGAATTCCCATTTCCAGAAGGTTTTCACATAAGCCTGGTGCTGGTGTTGCTGGTCAGGGGCCACACAGTGATAACCACTCTTTTAAGCCAGTTCCTTTCTGACAGGTACTGTTGTTCAATCTACAAGCACACTAGACATAAGAGTCCCCACTGAAATCACGTATGATGTGGCTGACCACCATCCACGTGCCTTAGACACACCCCACTCAATCTTGCCATTGACCTTAAAGTTACCACTATGATTCCCATGCTCTAGACAGAACTAGGGGGTCTAGAGCATTAGGGAAACTAGTGTGCAAGCAAAGTTACAGCGCTGGAATGCAGTGTGCTCAAGTCCCGTGTCCTCGTACCTCGTCCTGCCCCTGTCATCTCAAAAGTACATCACCATAGAAAATTAGAAGATGCTACTAAACCCCCAAAGAAGGAAGTTCAAGGAGATTCAGGTGGTCTCGACAGAGATTAAATAAGTTAAGAATTGTAAATCTTCCCGGAAATTCTGTCAGTGGAATAAAGAGGGAAATGTGTACATACAAAATGAAAAAATTTCAGCCTTTAGAAAGAGTTAAATTCTGTTGTTTGTGAAGCGGGCAAGTGGGGAGGACTTTGCGTTAAGTCAAATATGCCTGGTACAGGAAGATAAATGTTACATGATCTCATTTTTATATGAAACCTTAAAAAGAGTTTATTTTCTTACAGCATACAGGAACAGGGGAGGTGGCTCAGTGATTAAAAGCACTTGCTGCTCTCCCAGAGGATCTGGGTTTGATTCTCCACACTCACGTCAGGCGACTCCCAGCCACCTGCAACTGCAGCTCCAGAGGACCCAAGCCTTCCTCCAGCTTCTGCAGACAGACAGACAGACAGACACACACACACACACACACACACACACACACACACACACACACTGAAAATAAGCTCTGAAAAAAAGAAATAAAAGGCACAAGTGTGGAGAAAGAAAGGACGGGAATGAGTTGGTCACTGGGTACCATTTTACAAATGGGGGGAATAAATGTGGAGTCCTATTGCACATAGAGGTGACAACACCTGGCAATAATGTTCAAATTTCAATTTTCAAAAGCTGGAAAAAAAAGGTTTTTTAATGTTCTTACAACAAACCAATAACAGATGTTTAAATTACAGACATGCTGACGACCCTGAAGTGATAGTATGCAGCGGATGCAAATGTTAAGTGTGTCCAAGTGATGTGTCAAGCAAAACTAGTTTCAAGCTGCCATGAAGGTCTTCTGCAGCCTATGTGAAGAAGCTTCCAGTGCATCACAGAACTAAAAACAAGTCTGTGCAAGTAGGTGGTAGATGTATGAGGAAGGAAGCAGGTGGGAGATGCGGGGAGGAAGCCCCTATAGTTCGTTTCCTTAGGAAGCTATGGGGAACTCAGGGTTGAAACCAAGTTTAGCGTCCATGCTCCCCTCGTACTACGTACTCCCAGACAGCATGGCTTTATGGATACTGACCAGTTGAGAAAGCTCAGATCCTTATACTCAGCCCATCTCTCTGCTAACCTACCAAATAATTCGCCCAATTGCCTGATGGACATCCTTAATAGAATTTTCTAAGATAAAATGTTTCTGAGTTAATGAATCATCTTGTCCTATGAATCTTCTTTCCTGTCCTACCTCGGTGAACTGAACCAAGGCTCTCTGAAGATGGTTTGAGCCACACAGTATAAGCACACACCAAAAAGTCCAACTAATATGTCTCCAATCACATTAACAGACATTGACCTGGGAATATCATCCTCACAGTCCCTTTCTGTGCAACAGGATATGGCTGAGGCACTATCAGAATTTTCTGGTGTCCGTGCTGGATAGGAATAAGATCAATAGTTCCTTGTTATGTTTCAAGGGTATCTTGTTTTCCCTGGTTGCCTGACTTAGGGATTCTTGTCATTGTAGTAGGTGGAGCCTTCTGTAAGTCTGGAAGTGACTCACTCAATTTCTCTAGTCATAGACAACACCATGTGGAAGCAGGGATGGGGAGGGTTGGGACTTGTGTGGATTTTCTGAATGAAGTGACATGGCAGTGACTTTGGTAAACCATGTTAGTTAAACTGTATGACCAGCAGAAGCTGGTCCCAGGCAAGAGGCCCCAGTGGGAGAGTAAGATGAGGAGAGGGACTTCAAGAGGGGGTCAGGGGCATAGTCAGGTACTATGACTAAACATAAATATCTGCGTCCAAGAAAGAGTTTGTTCCAATGTTCTCATTAAGGATTTCGAAACTGATTGGGTCCCTCTCCTTAGGTCCTTGTGCCAGATGCTTGTATGCATAACACTGCATTTTTTCACCTGGCTGGTTGAAGGACTAAGTCCATTGGAAAGTTCACTGAAACAAGATGAAACGCTGGGAAGAGAAAGGACAGTGTACAGAAACACAGAATGCTTTTCCTGTTGAGAGTCCTTGAGGCACTGTCACAGAGAAGAATCCAGAAAGGTACATCAGCTCCTAGGCTTTGGGAAGCGGTGAAGGGGGACAGCCTAAGACTATGCAGACCAAGGTCTCAGGGTTAAGGAGTTTTATATGGTGTGAATGAGTGACTCTGCATGTGTGGGACACCTTGTTGGAATTACTAATTCAGCCAGCCACCACTGTCAGTTCCACCACTCACAGGATGTCCATTTCAGAGGACAGAGAAGGATTTAGGTTGCTTTCCCTGAGACAAGGAAAGTCACAAATGTTGAGAGTTAAATCTGGGAACTCTTGACCTGTGGATTCAGTCCACTTCCTCTCTCTACAAAGAGAGAAGCAAAGAAGAAAGTGGTGGTGATACTCAGCATGGGGGCCAGTAATGTCAAATGGGGCCATAATGTTTATTTGAGGAAAAAGTATTTGTTCTCTTTATCCCCTTTTTCTCACTCTCTCTTCTTTTCCTTTGGTAAAGCTGGGACTCCTATCAGCCTGGTTGGTGAGACCATGGCAGCCCAGGTACACTATGATGAAATCTAGTCCACAGTCTTCTATCTGGATTCAATTCCTGGCTCATATACTTATTGACTGAGAGACTTTACGCATATGAAAAACCTGTTGAAAATAGTTGTCAATAATACAAGATACTGTGAATTCAAAATGAGCTAATGCATGGAATTAGAGCTATCTGTGTCTGGCACATAGAATTCAAACCTGTCATTTTAGAACTTTATTTTCCAACCACCCTTCCCCCATGTCTTCTCTTCTCATCTCCCTGTTTTTCTATTTCTACCCTTTCCCCCCTCTTGCTCTCCCTTGCCTTCCCCCTTCACCCACTTGGGATGCAGATCTTACTAGGCAACGAGTCCTTGCCATTGTAACAAGGAAACCCAAGAACACTGTGGCCTTACTTCTTACAGCACAGATTAAGGGCTTGTCCCTCTAGTTCCAAAGCCATACAATCATCCTGTGTGACATCATTTCATCACCTGAACTTGATCCCTTCAGTCAAAGGCCAGAATTCCTCCTTAGGGGTCAATGCCAGTCTTGCCCTTAACCTTTATAGGTCCCTCCCAAACTGAACCCAATAGGCTTCCAGAGGCAGAAGCTTTTCTGGACTGGGTCTCGGTTTCTTAGGGGAGTCTTTGGCAAAGGGACTGGAGGTAGTCACGTGGCACAGCACCTAAGTCCACAGGCATGCCTAAAGCCCAGGACAAAACACAGTGTAATTTGTGGCTAAAGTGGAAAACATTATCTGTTCCTCTCACGGCTCAGTTTTCCCAGAGGACACAGAAAACCGCTCTCTGAGGTCCTGCTCATTTCTACTGGCTCCCCAGAAAGCTTGCTGTTTCACTATCTGTCTCTCAAGCTGGCTGCCTGTTCCCTCTGGGGTCCAGCATTACGATGAGCTCCTCTCTCTCCATTCCCTTCATGCCCGCTGGGTACCCTGCCTAGATTCCAATTGGAAACAGCCTCTCCCCTCTCACTCTCTCAAGGGGGGAGATTTTACAAGAGTGGCCACACGAGTCTCAAAGGGGCCCAAGTAATGTGAGGGCAGCAGACAGGAAAGTATTTGTCCTTCTCCAAGCTTTGTCCATAAAAGGAAGAAGTGGGCCAAAGCTATTAGTAACAACTTTCTTTCTTAATACAGTATCTACAAGACTTTGATATACAACTTTATCTATGACCGCACACAAGCACCAGGAACGTGGGATACGTCTGAAGTCTATGCTGAGAACAGCAAGGGTCAGTGTGCTCTGAGCTCAGATGAGTGCAAGCTCCTACCCGACACAGTTGTGAGCCATTCCTGCTGCCATGCAGGTCTTGCCATAATGGACTGGACATTTGGTCCCAGCTGGCAGCATTGTTTTGGGACATTGTGGAAGTGGGGCCTAGCTAGAGGAAGTGGGGCACTGCAAGGAAAAAAGAGTAGGCCTTGAATCTTATAGCTCAGCCTTCCTACCCTTGCTCTGTTTTCTTATCTTCTCAGATCTGAGCAAGTTCCATCCCTCACAGCCATAAACTTCTCTTGTTGCTAGGACTTGTCTGCCATGATGGACTGTGTACATTCAAACCCTGAGCCAAAAAGTGCTTCCTCCTTCAAATGACCTTTTTAAAGACATTTTCTCCCAGCAATAGGAAAGTGACTAATATGGGAAATTAGTTCCAAGAAATGGGGCCATTGGTGTGATCAATTCACTCAGCTTCGGAATTGATTTGCTAAAGGAATGTGGAAGAGTTTGTGGCCGTGGGTTAGAGACAACCGCCTACACACACATGGAGAGAGAGAGAGAGAGAGAGAGAGAGAGAGAGAGAGAGAGAGAGAGAGAGAGAGGAGAGAGGAGAGAGAGAGAGAGAGAGAGAGAGAGAGAGAGAGAGAGAGGGAGAGGGAGAGAGAGTCATGTAAGCAGAGGTTAAAGGGTGATTCTAGTGAGAGCTGGAGATCAGAATGCTTATAGGAAAGGCAGACTGGTAAGGTTCCAGAGAAGAATAAAAACTATTGGTAACTATTTATGTCATATTCTGGCAAAACCAAAACCAAACAAACAAACAAACAAACACTGCCTGCATTCTGTTGATTTCCAGAAAATTTGAGGGACAGTGAATTCAAAACATCAGGGCAGTGCAGCAGACAGACTCTGAGGTGGCTCCTGCCGCTGTGTTTAGTGTGGTTTATATAGTGAGAATTCAAATCTGGGGGGGGGGGGGGGAAAGAGCAGAAAGCTGTGGGAATGCAGAGTTTGGAAAGCAAAGGATTATGAATACAGTTAAAGTTTCAGATAGAACAGACAAAATCGGTTCAAGTAAAGTAAATATGATCTCTAAAGAGATTGGTGCTGTTAAAGAGGCTTTCCACACTTGTCACTGGGACAGAGGGCTTGGCGCCTCAAGGGTAAGACTCCCTCCACATCAAAGACTCCAAGTTGTGTAAATGAATATTTGGCCAAAAGGGAATACCTGCAGAGTGTCTGAGGACACAGAGCCTCCAGGGCACCTGCTGTGGTGGGTCCACTTAGCAAAGCCCCTTTCCCAGGTTGATTCACGAAGAATAGAGAGGCTCCTGCTGCCACTGTCCAGAGAACCAGGCTGTATCTTGAGCTGAAAGCAAACTTTATAACATTCAGGTGGCCCGCTTCACAGGCACGCAGAGTACTGAAGTAAAGCGGCTTCCAGAAAGGCTCCAGAAGTCAGGCAATGTGCAGCAGGCTCAGTTACCCATACGTGGCTCCTGAACAGGCTATGAAGGAAGCTATGAAAGTAAAGCCTGAGTAACAAAAGACTCCAGGATACTGGAGATGCCAGAAGTGTGGGTCATTTACTGAGGTAAGCTGCTGGTATTGAGTGGAAAGAAGCCACAGTTGGCACAGGCAACAGACCTGGAAGGGCAGAGCCACCTAAGCCTGCTAGAGTCCAGACGATGCCATCATAAGTCCCAGATACTAGACAGCGAGCTACAGAAATTTGGCATTTGTCCGGCTGTTTTCTGTTAGTTTGGTTGGTTTTTTTTGTTGTTGTTGTTGTTGTTTTTGTTTTGTTTTGTTTAGTTCTGATTTGGTGCAGTCATTCCTTCTTGTCTTCCTGCTCCTTTCTTTGGAATGGGAATGTTTACTCTGCATCTTATATGTTGGAAGTCTGTAACTTTTATTGTTTTACTCAACAGGGGCTTACATCTAAGAATTCGCTTGAGTCTCCTAGAAAGCTTCAAACTTCTCAAAACAGCTGGAACTGTAAGACTATGAGGGCTTCTCAAGTTAGAGTAGATGTGTTTTGAGTGATAAGATGGCCATGAACGGATGGAGTCAAAAGCACAGTGTGATGGTGAAAATATAACCCCCCCCCCAGGTCCATGCCTTTGAAGCCTCAGTAGGTCGTCCTGGAGGAATCAGGACATTGTGGGGAAGTTTTAAGGCTCTGCTTCCTGCCTCCTCTGTTTCCTGCAGCTCAGATGAGTGCAAGCTCCTACCCCACACAGTTGTGAGCCATTCCTGCCGCCATGAAGTTCTTGTCATAATGGACTGTATCCCCTCAAATTGTGAGCCACAAATAAATGCCTCCTCCCTTAAGTAGCTGTTTTCAGGTTTTGTATCCAGCAGTGAGGGAGGTAACCAACACACTTCCTCACTCTTGTGCTCTTCCTGTTCAGTAAATAAGTAGAGAAACCATTGGCTCTGAATTTCCGTCTGAATCTGTCCCCTCTATCCCCTCTAGTCCTTTTGTGTCGCGTGATGAGTCCCTTAAAGGGTTGTCTACATGTAACTATGCTTGGGATCTTAAAAAAGGAGGTTATAGCCCATGGTAAATGAGAATAACAGAGAGACAGGAGTAACATGCCTCAGACTGTCAGACCTCAGAGAAGCTAGGTGACCTTTGTATAAGGCTGAGGCTAGAATGGACGCCAAAGATGATGCCATTGAATCCAACATACATTAACCATCACAATCACTTGATGGTGGTAAAAATTAAAAAAAAAAAAAACTTTTCTGGTCTCTTCTCCAGATCTACTAATTTAAAATCTTGGGGGTGAATATATTTTTTAAAATGATTTGCAAATAACAGTTATGCTCAGCCCACTTTGGAAAATGTTGCTCTTCAAGACTCATTCCCCACTTGATGCTTTTGCTCCAGGGCCATATTCCTGTGGCTTGTCCCTATGTGAACAAATCCTCCAAGAGAAGCTCTCGGCACAAAGCACTTAGAGGCAATCCCCTCATGTACAAGATGTCAACACAGAGTCTATCATGTCAGCAGCAATGTTGGCCTAGCCAGCATGCCAGCTGGCTTCCACTCCTCTCCCTCTGCCCTCAAACTGATTTTCAGGATTGGAGCAAATGCTGGTGATTCTGAAGTCCAGCAGGACAGTTCACACTCATCGTACTGTCATGGTGGTCCATAGAGTAAGATGTGAAGTGAAGAGAAAACTGCCACGTGGCCATCAGCAACACCGAGAGACCCTGGAGGAAGCACGGTTCCACTTAAAACACTTGAAGAAAACTTAGCACCTAATTATAATACTTAACATATTCAGTTGCCTTGCACCCATAAGTACGGGGAGTTTTAACTCCGCCCCACCACACACAAAGCACCTTAACACGTACCTTTAGACCTTTTAACCATAAGCAATAGTATGGGTCTTTTTATTCAACAGTCAAGGTGTCAGGTTTGGCAGGATTGGGAAAAAAAAAACATGACACTTCAACTGTTGTGAATTTTTATGTAAAGGTTGTGCCCTTTGGAATCAGTTTCAAGTGTAAATGAATAAATCATGAGTCTTGCCATCACCCATGTGTTCTGGTCAGAAGCCTAACTGAGCGTTGTTCACTGTTGTGTTCACAGTGTCAGTCAGTTCCAGCCTCAACCCACAAATAGAGCCATCACTGTTATTCCAGGATGCAATTCACAGTCATCTCAAATCGGGCTTGTTTTTAACTAGGACAGCAGAAGGAACTATTTTCAGCAACACGCAGCAACAGTTAACCAGCACAAGAGGCCCTGCAATTAGACTTCATCATGGGATCTGATAGCACAAACTACTCTGAGAGGCTGCTTTCAGATTCTACTAACAGCAGTCAGTTGTTCTCCTAGATTAAAAGCTAGACATCTAAACAATCGGAACAAGACTCCAACATGGAGACTAAGTATAATTGGAGGAAGCATACCCTAGACCTTCACCAAACCTAGGAGCACCAGCCAAGGGAGGAACTACCCCCACAGTGTATTAAGAACAAAATAAGCCCCAAGCTAGATCGGGAGCTGCCCAGAAACACATACAAAGCTATTGTAATATAATCTGATCAGTAACCAGTTTTGACATAACAATGGTAAAACTCAGTAAGTGTCTCCTTTCCTTTAACATGGACTGCAGGCAAAGTGTGGGCAGCCCAGACCCCCATGCCTTGCCTCTAGGTCCAAATTATTTATGACTTAGACATCTCTTAAGTTGCTAAGCTGAAAGCATCCTGATAGATGCCCATGGGGCAGTAGAAGAAGTCTGTGTCCAGTTCCAGCCTGGAAAGCATAGCCAAACAACATAAAAGTCCGGATGGGGAAAGAAATGGAGGAGGAGGAGAAGTCTGCTGTAAGAAATGTCCAGGCAAAGGTAAGTGGTCTGACAAGGATTTTTCTAAGCACTTGCTGTGTTTCAGGGACTGTGTGGTGGCCTTTGTGCCCAGGACTCTGAGTCATGAAAAAGACATACATCTCACAAGAGAGTTTTATTGCAGTGGGGTTGTTGGGATAGATTTTCCTTCAGTCCCTAAGCTCCCAGAATAAATACTTGTGAGACTCAATATATATGTTGGGGTGGTTTTTCTTCCCGTCACTAAGCTCCCAGAATAAAGACTCACCAGAATCAAAATATAATTACCAAAACTTAGGCCATACAGCTAGGTTTTTCTCTGAGTAGCTCATAACTTAAAATAACCCATTTATACTAATCTACATTCTACTATGTGGCTGGTTACCTCTGCTCAGGTACCATGTACCTGTCCTCCTTATATCTTCACTCATGACTGTCCTACACCTGGATCTATTCTAGAATCATTTCTCCCTGCCAGATGTCCCATCTTTTATTCTCCCTTTCCTATAGGCCATAGGTGATTTTTAAATTGAGAGGCAATGCATCCATACAATACATAAGATACTCTCTCTACAGTGGGGAACTTGCTGCAGCATTTTAGAACGCCTCACTTACATGTCTTCAGAAAAAAAACATTAGGATCATACATGAGTGCTCTCAAGCATGTGTGGCACACAAAACCATGCTGGGAGAGCCAAGAGTACCCATAACAATGACTCTGTCCAAAAAGGTAGGAGACTGTGGTTGATGGCACTACCATCTAAACACACACACACACACACACATCCATCCATCCATCCATCCATCCATCCATCCATCCATCTGTGTATCCACCCATTCACCCACCCACCCATCCATCCATGCATCTATGCACCATTCACTGTGTGCTTCCTAACTTAGCGTAGGGAACTTCAGGCTTCTGTACACTGATTCCCAATGGTAGCTTTCTCAGGTAGGAATTATTAGTTACACTTTATATGGAAGGAAATTAAACCCCACAAAGATCATTTACTTGGCCAGTAATACATTGTAAATAGCTGGCCTCAGACTTAATCGCAGTCTAAATAATCCCAATTTAAAAAAAAATCTTCTCATTCTGCACACTGTGTTCTTCAATAAATTGGAGTCTATAAACCAACAGACATTCCACACACATAGTCTCTCCCTTGGGTGTTAGAATGCTAATTCAGATTAAAACCCTTCAGAGATTCTATGCTGTTCTCACTGTAACCCAGCATTCACAGACTTTCAAAATTGTGATTTTTTTTTCCTAGCAAATGATCCATTTTCTGGTAGTTTGAGGAAAGTTGCTGTCTCCTTTCATGACACAGGAGAACCCCAGGCTTCTGTCCCTCAGAGAGGGATTTCTTTAAACGTGTTTTTCATTTCATAAGCCAACCAGTGGTGCACCCCTCCTTTGCCTCTCTTCCTTCTCTGAACCACATGTCTCTACAATGCACACCAGGCCTGGGGTACTAGACCTTCAAGAAGTGATGATTTGATGTGCAAGTGTTCTCTAAGACAGGTCATCCCTTCTACTGGGCCCACATGGTGGCTTCTTCTCATGCTGTTTCTTGCCTCGGGGTCTTATATTGCTCCTAGTTGAGGGGCAAAGTACATCTTTATAATTGCTATGGTTCCATGCCACCCATTACCACCACCGCTGGTCCATACATCATCAGATCAGTGGTCTTGCTTCTAAACCATCTTTAAACTGCCAGCTCTGAAAGGACATGCCCCTGCCCCTAATCTTCTGTTCTCTCTTTCTCTCTCATAGAGCTCTCCATAGAAAGAGGCAGAGCGGTAGAACACAGACATAGATGGGTACCCCTGTGCTCTGGTGGACTTTGCTTGTTGCACCTAGAAAACAAACCTGGTTTCTGTCTACCCTAACCTGGAACCAAGGTTCATCTGGGGGGACCTTCTGCCTACAGGCTGCTCTACATCCGAACCCTGCTAACCCAGGGAGCCAGTACACACCATCTCTTCACTCTGCAGCCCTGACTCACCACATTGTTGGAGAGTGACAACCAGGGAATCTGCCACCTCAGCTACTCTAGCCAGGCTCCTGCTCTACACCGCAGGCTACAGAGACATCTCCCCGTGTTGCCAGCTAGGGGATTTTTTCCCAGTGATCTCAAATCATCTCAAATGTTTAATATCCAAGAATAGTTATTGTTGGGCTCCCAAACATGCACAGAACAGCTTTTTATTTAAGGAAAAATGATGCAGCTTAACCTGAGTTTATCTTCTCCTTGGCTTCCTCATCTTCCATCTTTAGGGACTGAGCAGAGAAGCCAGCCTGAGGTCTCTGGGATACCACAGACTTGGTCAGAACTTATGGGTGATAATGATTATATTTCAATTGTCTTCTAATAAAGAATGAGAACAGTAAAGCCTGAAGCTGGGAAGGGGAAAGGAAAAGTAGCCTCACCAAAAGGAGTAGACAACATAGGAAAACAACACCTGGATAACAAATACTGCAAGAAAGGACAGTCTTTCCTCCCTCTCTTCCTCCCATCCTTATTCACCACACAGCCAATCAATTGGGGCAGCTGGGAAGGAGGGAGGCAAAGGGGAGGCAAAAGAAGACCCACATTCTGCTGTCTCCCAATGGAACCCACCCTGATGCTCTCCCATTTTACACTTCCTTGAGTCTAGAAATGAAAAAGATGCAGCAGTTTCCTTGGAACCACCTGAGAGGCAAATCCCACCTCTCATAGTCTGCATCAAGGATGCTGCTTGGATGCACCAAACCTTCATAGACTTGGTTTGAGTGTGTCACTGAGGGGCCCCTGTGTTGGAATTTAGTATTTGCCAATAAAATATTTAGAAGATGCAAACTCAATCTAACTTTGGTGTTTAGAAAAAGGGACGTTGGAAGGTAATGGTATTAGTTGGGTCTTGTTGCTGTGATGAAATGCTGACCAAAAACAACTTGGGGGGAAAAGAGTTTGTTGTACCTTATGGTACAACATCCATCCATAAAGGAAGTCCATCAGTGCAGGAACACAAAGCAGGAACCTGGAAGCAGGAACCGAAGCAAAGGCCAAGGGCCAATGATCCTTCCTGGCTTGCTTCTCGTGGTTCATTCTGCCTGCTTTCTTCTACAACCCAGGACCACCCGGCCAGTTTGGTGGACTCTCCCACAGCAATCATTAATCAAGAAAACACTCCAAAGACTTGTCTACAGACCAGTCTGATGTAGATAACTTCTCAATTAAAGTCCCGTCTTTGGAGATGACTCTCGGGCTTATCATTGGCATTAGAAGTGAGAGTCTTTCTGCATGGGCTTGGCCCCCTAACTTTGAAGTCTCCTAATTCTTCAGTGTTCATGGTTGGCCTAAACTTCAACAGTGTTTAATTCTGACTAATGGATCCATGGTTAGTATCTACCTCACTGGTATGGCCATTCTACTTTTTGAAGCATTCACTTATTTTATGTGTATGAATATTTTGCCAGCATGTACAGATGTGTGCATCCATGACTGGTTCTCACAGAGATCATAAGTGTCTAACCCCTTGGAATTAGGGTTATGGGTAGTTTTGAACCATCACGCCAGTCCTGCAAACTAAACCAGGGCCTTCTGCAGAAGTAAAGTGCTTGTGACCACTGAGTCATCTCTGCAGCTTTGGCATGGCCATTCATAAATTTGTTAAATTTACCCAATAAGTACTCTTAGCATATTCTTATACCTAGCAGTCAGCTTCTAGAATTGTGTAAATAAAAGTACAAATTGCTGTATCTGAATTAATAATTCTTGTTGGATCCAGAAGCTAGGAGGTACACATACCCTCAGCATTTGGATCAGGCTGTCCCCATGCACCTATCCTTTCCATTCTGTGACTCCAGGGTCTCAATGAAGAGGAGAGTCTGAGCTCTCTAAGACCCCAAGTATCTTGATCATCTCCTACTTTCTAGTAATCAGCACAGAAAGAAGCATATTAGGTGTTTGAGAAACTGAGAGAATTTTCTGGCCCCTCATAGAAGTTGTGTCCCCTGAATATGTAGTTATTACAGCCCTGTAAAGAGTCAATGGGCCCACATAAAACTTTACAGGTCTCTTGTGCCTCCCTCCAAAAAGACTCAAAAGTAAACTTCTATACAGGGGCAACAGATAATAGAAGAGAAAACAAGTATGTGGGAACTGAGAGACAGGGCTTAAGGGATTACCCCACATTGCTTAGTGGCAGTATGACCTTAGATACTGGGCCTGAGATAGGTCTCCTCAACTTTTAAGAAAAGGAGAAAGACTGTGCCACCACCACACACATGCCAGACAGTTATCATCATAGCATTCACGCTGTCATGCATTTAGATCGCACCAACATTGTCTGTGCATCTCCTACATGTCAGAGGCTCTGGGGATCACTTCCTCAAAATGGCTTCATTCTATGAAGTCTTCATATTTTGCTGTGAAGATCAGCGATGAGCAAGGGGAGATGGGGGATGCAGACAAGCAAGCACTGGCTGTGGGTTGGTAGTTATAGAACTTACATTTCAACGAGACTCTTCCTTGTCTCTGTGTGTTTGACACACAGAGGGAAAACACTTAAAACAGTCCTCTCAGAACTCAGAAATTATGAGAGGTGAACTTTAAAAGTCTTGACATTCTGCCCAGAAGGAATCGAGGCTCAGTGTTACAGGAACCTACAGTTTCCACTGGAGGTGAGAGTCAGTTGGTCTAGGAGGCAGCTTCCTATTTCCATAGTTTTTTTCAACCTAGGCCTGGAAACATGACTGCCATGTATGGCTTGTACCTGACCACTCAGAATCACACATACTATCTGAAAAGGGCTCTTCCCATGTCTCGTCAGTCACTGAAAGAAAGTGAAGCAATGAGGGAAAACAGATCTCCACCTCTTCTCTGTGCCATGGGTACCATTCTCCCCACCATTCTTAATCTTTAAGGGCTAGGGCAGCTCCGTGATTCACCATTATCATCTAAAATCCCCAGGGCACTGGATGGCCATTGCCAGAGGTACAGAAGCATCTTCAAAACACAGAACTACTCAGTCCCCAGAATGATTTGTAACTTCATTAACAAATGGTACAAAAAAAGGGCACAAGATCATCGCAACAAGTCTTTGCTCAACAGTGGGGAAAGGGAGGAGAGGGACAGTTAGAGAGAGATTTGTCTTTCTCCTTTGCAAGGGGAAAGAACTCTGTGTGTTTACACACTTACACACATGTGTGTACTGTGCACACCTTGGCAGAGGCAGCAGATGGAGCTGGTAAAGGATAAACCTACATTTCTCTGTGGCACCTTAAAGAGGAGCCCATCCAGGGTTCAGAGGGTGTCTAAGGATCACATGCAAGTTCATCTCCAAGATGTGCATTTCACTCACACGACCCCTTAGAGGGAAAAATGAAGAGTAACAAGCCAATCTAACAGTACATGAAGACATCTTCAGTCATTTTCTTTTATGATCACATTTGCCAAAGCAGGTATCTTAGAATCTTCCCCATATATTGATAGAAAGTTACAAATGGACTGATTTCTCCTTCTCTGTGTTGGCTTTTTCTTAAGAGCTTAAAGAAGCTTGTCAATTTGTCTGTTAAGAATATGCCAGGCCACTTGGAAAGCACTGACCAGGCCCCTCACCAACCCAAGAAACTCACTGGTATCTGTATCGTGGCATGCCACATTCACACACATCTCCATTTGAGGTGCTCCAAGAATTTCACCCTGGCTAAATCTGGAAGGGACAGCTCCTAAGTTTCATCCAAGTTTCCTTTAAGTTATCTGTTGGTCTCTAAGTAATTTAATTTTTCCAGTTACCCTCCACAGTGTCTCCAAGTCTGCAATTGAGCATAAAAGATAGCCACCAGGGCAAAAGGTACACCCCAAACTATGTCCCCTGCCACAAATCCAAGGATATATGAAATAAATACCCAAATCTACCCAAAGGCACTGGAAAGAGTTAAGCCTGACAGGCTGCTATAATTGTCATCCATCCCCAGTGTATGTTGGGGATGCCAGTACATTCTCAGTGGGGTTGTTGGATTCTCCTGTATCTCCTGTGCTGATGACAATACCAGCCTTGTAATGTCCGGCAGTCTATGACCTTCCGAATGCTCTTGATTGATAAAACAGAAGCCTTGAGTTGAAAAACTAAGTTCATAAATGCTTTCTGGGGCTCATTTTCTTTCTGGTCAAGTTTGTCTGTGCTAAGAGGACACCAGGGTGTTGTTATACGCTTCAAGAGAGTCGGCTCACGTATGTGGGAGGGGCGTGCACATGCCCATATATACATGCAAATATCTTTAGAAATAAGGAAGTAGAGAAAAAAGTGACTGGATATGTTTAAAGCCTCTTTCTCAAACACACCACTCACTAAGGCAAGAGCCTAGAAACAGGCAGTTTAGGAAAGCTTAGAGACACTGAAAACAGAAGCACAGCCAGAAAGAGCCATCACTGCTGTGCTAGAACAGGTTAGCCGACCGACCGCTCAATGACTTTCCTTTCCTTTGGAATGTCCATGTAGTACAGCTATGTCTGCATTTCAAAAAGTCTTTTTCTATAAACTCAATTTTTAGATAGGTAACATATTACTGTGGTTCAAAAATATAATGTACTCATTGTGGAAAAACACTTTGTACAATTTGTGCTCCACCTTCTCAATTCCCTGTCTCGCCTCTTCCTTACCCTAGAGAGACTATTATTGATTTCTTGGATAGGCTTACAGAATCTCTTAGGAATATGAAAATAGGGTAATGTATCTGTTTTGTCGGCCCCCTATACACAGAAAGGAGCACACTACACACCTTGCCAAGCACAGTTGCTGCTTCTCCTCTTCCACTTCCTTCACCCCCTTCTCTTTTTCCTTCTCCTCCTCTTGCTTTTGATGCTGGCCATTAAACCCAGAGCCTCGCACTTGCCAGGCAGGGGTTCTATTATAGCGCAATGCGCCTAGCCCTTTCTTATACTTCTTATTTTAATTCATGGCCTTGTCCAGGTCACCTCAGCTGTCCTTGAGCTCACTCTAGGCAGATCTCACCCTTGCAAGCATTCTGCCTCTGCCTCATGAGTAGCTGGGATAAATGGCTGCAGCTCCAGACTCAGCTTCAGTAAGGCTTGTGCTTATCCACAAGGTAAAGAAATTGTCCCCTGGAGGGGGAGATCTGGTGGCACTCAGAGGAAGGACAGCAGGTTACCAAGAAGAGACTTGATACCCTATGAGCATATACAGGGGGAGGTAATCCCCCTCAGGAACAGTCATAGGGGAGGGGAATAATGGAAGGGAGGGAAGAATGGGAGGATACAAGGGATGGGATAACCATTGAGATGCAACAAGAATAAATTAATTTTAAAAATTATAAAAAAAAGAAAGAAATGGGGATTGGCCACCACGGCAATGACAGAGACACAGCAAGGTCATGTCAAACCAGATATGGGGTGGAGTAAGATCAGCACCTCGTTCAGAGTGCTTCCTGCTGCACGGCCTTGTCTCCTGGCCACGTAAAGAGGCAGCAGGAAGCACGGGCAGGTTTCTGGGGGAATGGTCTGTCATCTTAAGTGGTTCCAAATCTCCCCTGGCAATCTTGCATGCAACACATATTTGCTTAGTAAACCTGCTCCCTCGTAGATCATGCAAAGATAAACCCGAGCCCTCTCCTCTTCAGATGACTAATGCACCACCCTCTGCAGAAGCCTTTGCCCAGGGCTTGGCTCGAAGTAGCCACTTCATAAGATAAATGTCAGTTGAGCCTGAATGATCACTAAATTTCAGTTTAATAGCACCTGGATTAAAGCAATTCCTTACAAAGTGACAGAAAACTGGCACATTTCAAAGGTAGCCCAGTGGCAGCTTACTTTTGGTAGCACAAGCATTTCTTAAGCCAGTGACCACCTCTTAACTCTCCCTCCAGAGAACTGGCAGCCACAACACCCTGGTGTGACTGGAGATCTGTGGAGTCTATTGACAGTGCCTGGCAAAGTCCATTAAGTGGGCTAAGTAGGAAGACTGGGGTCACCAGGGGGTCAAGCAAAGTTTGGGAGAGGAAAAGCTGCCTTTTCTAGTTCACTTCTGATTGTGCTCGAACAATCTCTCACTCTTGTCACCCCTGAGGAGTCGCTACCACTGAGAGCTCCTCTGAACTGCGATGAGAGTAAGCCTAGTGTGGCATACTTCTTCAACGCATGTCTGGGTCACATGCAATCAGGAGATTCCATAGGAGAAACCAAAACAAAGAAAGAAAACAAAAGCAAGACCCCCCCCAATTGAAAGAACTTGCTAGGCATTTGTTTAATTATAATTATTTACATATTTTTGAAGCAGAGTTTGACTATGGAGCGTGGGTTAGCCTGGAACTCACTACGTATCCAGGCTGACCTGCAACCCATGGTCCTCAGCCTCCAGGGCTGCCCATATGTGTGATCCAAATCACACTCCTGTCATTTGAGATAGGGACTATTTTTACTGCCAACCCCACTCTCATAGCTTATATTCCGTTTGTGGCAACAAATAGGCAAAGGAAGGAAGAATTAAGCAAATCCCGATCAAACAGTAACTTTCTAAACAGACTGGTAAGGTACACATCCCTTCCGGGCCTCCCTGAGGATCTCAGTTCAAGTCCCCAAACAGTGAGCTGTGCTTCCATCCTAATCTTTCTGTAGGGAGCCAACACAACCATTACCTCCACATAAACATGTCAGGCCTACCCACATGGATCCTGGGAAATCTCTCCCAGCTGGCCAGCACTGAAGCAACTTAACTGCTTTTGGCAGGCGGCTCAGTCTCAAATGCAGAATGGCTGGCATAAGATTCCCTCCCAGGTCACACAGCCTTCTGTTGGCAACAGGGGCCATATCTCCTGAGAAGACACAGTCCCTGAGAACAGTGCAGGGCTCTGGTGAGTCACGGAACCTGTTTCGTTGTTGGTAAACCCCTGTCCCTTAGAAAAAGGAACCAGTGAAGTCAATTAGCCTTGCAGAAGGTTTCGCAGGCTGATAGGTTGTTGGTGTTGGATAAATATTTCATAGCTTGGCATTGTTATGATTGCTCTTGGGAACTCACAGCCTGTGGTGTGGGGACAGGACTTGGAAGTGGTGGGATGGATAATTGACTTTCCAAAGTCGACTTTGTAGACTTACCAGAATGTAACCTCAGGTTGCCTGGTGTTTCTGCTGTATTTCAAACCTAGGATGCTTCCTGGCCCTCGATAAATACCGATTCTGCCCCTCTTGGCAGCTATTAATTCCCTGTAGTTCTTCATCTAAGGACGGGGCCCTGTGAGATTTCCCTTTTCCACATTAACATGCCAATTGGTGTTGCCATTCCCCAGGTCTTGTTTAGGCCGCTGGGCTGTTGTAAGTCCATGGGTTCAGCTTTCTTGTCATATATAGAAGACACTATCTCTTAGCCAACTTCCTGGTCCTCTGGGTCTTATGCTCTTCCCTTCCACTCTTGTGCAACGTTCCTTGAGTTTTAGCCATAGGGACTATGTGGTAGACATATCCATTAGGGATGGGCATCCTACAGCCAAATGTTCTCTGCGTTTTGACCAGCTGTAGATTTCTGTGATGTTCTCTGTCTACTGCACACAGACAGTTCTCTAATGAGGGATTGGAGCTACGCTTATCTGTATGTATAAGGATAAATAGAATTCAGTTAGAAATCATACCGCTTTAGGGAAGTGGGAGTAGCAGGTTCTTCTCTGGAGTTGGTAGTCTCACCAGGCATAGGCAGTAGGTCAGGATTACAGTACCAGGCATGGATTCCATCCTATTAAGCAGACTGTAAGTTCAACTAGAGGACTATTGGTTACTACTAGTATATAAGTGCCACAGTTGCTCCATTTAGGATATCCTGACGTTCTGCTCAGTGTTGTGGTTCACATGCAACATAGCTGGGTAGGACTTTCTCCTTTGACCGCTTGCTTGGTTCCATTTGGTGCTGTGAGAGCTAATCCTCAGTGGGATGGTCTCCAGGTTAGACAAGGCTCAAGTCTTCTAAGTTCTGTGTCTGAAGTGTATGGTGTCTCCTGCAGCCTCATCTTCAATTCTGGGAAAGCAACCGAGGACAACAGCAATGGCCTGTCTTGTTTTGGGAGTCTCCTCACCAATACAAAGCGGCTTTTGCCTACATAAAGGTCATACTCGAAACATACAGAGTTCGCCCTCTCTGTCTGTGGGTTCTGCATTCACAGACGCAACCAACCAAGGATATATGGGCACATATGGGCACATGTACATGTGTTGACATGTGTTCTACAATGCACACGTGGAACTCAGAGGACAGCTTGCAGGTGTCACTTCTCCCCTTTTACTATATGGCTCTCGAGGACAGAACTCAGGTCATTAGGCTTCGTGGCAAGTACCTTTACCTGTTGAACTGGCCAACTGGCCAAAATATACTCTTTAAAATGTATCCGTACTAGACAGTTTCAGATTTTTCTTGTCATCCTCCCCTAGATAATTTAGTACAACAGCTATTTGCTTGGCACTCGCATTGTTACAGGAATTATATGCAATTTATAGTATACAAGGAAATGTGGGTGGGTTTTATGAGACCAGATAGTTTAGTTTTACAATTAAGCTTAGTTGTTTAGGGTTTAAGATGTTTTTAGGTCTAGATAGATGTTTTAAGTTGATAGAGATGAGATATGATAGATATTGATTTACATTCAGAATTTTAGACTCACCAAAATAGGAAAGATGTTTTCTCCAAGGTTGCCAAATACAAATAGCCAAAATACTAAGAATGTAACATTAATATAATTCCTGATTTTTTTGTGGTTCTTCTTGCTGTATGTAGTATATTTTATATATGTGTAATAATATAAATGTATGTATATATATATATATATAAGTTATTTTAAAAATTAAAAATAAAAACAAGAAGAAATACCATGCCAATGTATACGAAGGATGCTTGTGGATTTTGACATCTTTAGGAATCCCGGTTCCAGCCACAGCTCATCAGACCCATCTCTTTCCATTGTGATTCCGTGGCTTGCAAAGTGCCTGACACTCTAGAGAGCGACTCATTAGATCTTAAACCACTGGAATTCTTAGACTCAGTCTCAAGCCAGACACTTTCCAGAGGCTTCTGGCTGACTGACTTTCCTAGGGTCAGAGGAATTCAAGCCACTTCTTCCTCCAAGCCTTCAGTTTTCCAAACCTTCAAGTTTGTGATATGGAAAAGAGTGTTAAGGAAATATCACGTTTTTGTTTGTGTGTGCACGTGCAGACACACATGTACTCATGGAGGCCAGAAGTCAAAGTCAGGTATTATTCTTCAAATGATATCCACCTTGGGTTTTTGTTGGCTTTGTCTTTTTTTTTTTTTTTTTTTTTTTTTTTTAAGACACGGTCTCTCATTGGCCTGAAGTTCACCAAGAAGGCAGGGCCAGACAGTCAACCTAAGGGATCTGCCTCCCCAGCACTGGAGCAACAAGTATACTTCCATGTCTTGCATTTTTACACAGGCCTGAGGATCCCCCTTGAACTTGTACAGCAGGCATTTTTATGAGCCGAGCTATCTCCTTGAGCCTCACCCTGTTTTTATTGCCACTTCTCATAGCTACCCTAAGGTTGTGCTACGGCAATAATTCTGTTCTCGAAATCAAGAGATGAGGCCCTAAGATGACACCTGTCGTTACATTACTTGCTTTAAGAACAACCCAGTTCTGGGATTCAGTTTTCCCTCAATGATGACCTCTGCATCCACTGGAACTCTTACACATCTCATTCGCAGGCCCTAGTGCATGGGCATGGAGAATGGGATAAGGTTTTTTTTTTCATTTATTGAATACAGAATTTTTTTTACACAATATATTCTGATTACAGTTTCTTCTGTCCCTACCTTCTCCCACTTCCTTTCCACCTCCCCTCCCATCCAGACCCATACCCATCCTGTCTCTCATTAGAAAATATTTTTACGTGCAATGAATGACGTTGTGAAGTCTGGGAGGTTTGTAGACTTTAACTTTCCTTTCCCCTGTTTATCATGCTCATTTCATTACATATTTTCCTGGACACAGGCTCTTGAGCCAAGGGCCACATTCTTTTAGCATGGCACTCGATGCAATGCTTGGCTCCCTTCCAATTTGCATCTCTTTTTCACCAAGAAAGAAAAAGGATGATCCTGCCAGTTGCAGCATCCGGTAAGACAAGAGAGAAGGGACTGATAGCAAGACTCACTAATGACCTCTGTAAGGCAAGGTGACCTTTGAGCATCTAGGTGCCTTTGCAGGCAACATGCTTTAGAAAGGCAAGAAAGATGATCACATAGAAATATGGAGAGATGAGGAAAGCCCTTCCGGCATGGCTCTGCTAAGAGGTAAACATGCTGGGCAGTTCCTGTATACTGGTAGAATAAACACATAAGGGCAACACTTTCTTTTAGAACCATCATGCCAACAGTGAGGCTAAGTATGTCTCACTGTTCACAGTAATTATTGGGTGAAAAACTCAGGCCACAAAATGTACAGTACATCCCACTTGAGCTGCACACACAGACACACAGACGCACATTGAGAGAAGAGGGAATTCTACCATATTGTTAACAGTGATCAAATTAGGAATGGTTGTTGGCTTTGCTTTTTTTTCCCCCTAAAAAACTTATCTGTAGCCTCATGCTTTCCCCCCAGGGAATGGTTGTTTTTCTAAGGAGAAAAACTATCATTAGTAAACACCCCTCATGCAATTCTGCACATGGAAATTCTCAAAGTAAAAAGGGGTTCCCTTTTAAGATGTTCTGCCAAGATAGTGCTGTGTTGGCTACATTTTTTAATGCTGTAGCAAAACCCCTGACAGAACTGTTTAAGATGGAGGGTTATCTCAGAGCACAGTTTCAGAGATACTGCCTGTCACAGGGCAGCAGGGATGGGGAGGGAGCGTGGCTAAGTGGCTCAGAGTCAAAGGAGTCTATTGCGGAGTTTCTCACATGCCCGTCAGACCTGGAGGCAAAGATCCCATAAGCAGCAAAGACCAGTTATAGCCTCAAAGGCCTGCCCTCAGTGATTCATTTGTGCTAGTTAGAGTGCACTGGCCAAAGATGCCACAACCTTCCAACACAGTGTGACCAGCTGGGGACCCAGTGCTCAAACACATGGACCTGTGGGCTCATTGGCATCCAAACCAAAATAGACATCAGCTCAAAGAAGAACCATGAGCTACAGGCACAACAGAAGAGGTGGAGGAGCTGCGCTCAGGACTGAGGTGCGGTGCATAAAAAGGGGCTCTCTGGAGCATTAGAAGCCCTCCACTGTGCCGGGAAGGCCCTTTGGCACCTGCTGGTAACAAGAAAGGAACTGAGACGGATGGATGGAGCAAACTGATATGCAATCAGAGACACCAAAGTCAAGCCTTTGCGGCTTCCGAAGGCAATGGGAACAGCATCCTTTCCATGGAGCCTGGAGCTGCAAAAAGGTGAACAGATAGCACAATCCACGTGGTGCTTGGAGGAAGAACATCTGCAGGATCTATGACTCTTTTCCGGCCTTCCCCTCCTCCCCCCTTAGATGGGGCAACATGGCAGAACTCAGCAGTAGACATTCCGACTCCACTGAACCCCTTGACTAAAGTGCCAGTGGGTAACTTGGGGCACCTTCCCATGTCATTTCTTCCTCTGAAGGGCAAGGGCATGAGAGCCCCACCTACTTTCATCTATCACCAAACTAGTGATCCTACCAAAGTGTCCTTGCAGCACAGGAACACGCACTCAGATTCCCAACCCCAATGTGGTAGCCACTAGCAGGGTTCATGCCTTTGAAAGGTGCCCCACTCCTGATAAAATAAAAAAAAAATAAAACACTGCCCTCCCCAGCTTCTCTTCAGAGCAAGTAGTGCTCCATCTGGTACCAGAGTGGCCATCTCCTACGTGGCCCCCATCTCTCACATCTAAATAGGGAGGGTCTTGATAGGTCCTGCTATCCTTAGCTTGTGAGAAGCCCCGAGTTTTATCTCTAGCAGAAACAGAGAGAGGAGGGCTGAGAGAGGAAAGAAAAAGTCACATTTCTGAAAGAATTGAAGGCTTTGAAGAGAAGCAAGAGAGAAAATGGGATGGAGGGGGTGGAACCCTACCAGAAAATGAAGGAGAATGCAGACAGCTTGCTTCTCTCCCAGGCCACCACTCTCCACCTGACAGGGCCAATTCCTTTTTGAACAGATCCACTTTCTCAGTACCGCTTCAGAGGCAGCAGCCCCTGGATAATTGAAGCTGGCGGATTTGACATGTCATTTCCTGTGGTGGCCTTCAAGATGTCCTGATGCTAATTTATAAGGACTCCATTTGGAACACTAGCTGCATAGCTTGATCACTACAAATCCACCCTCCACCAGCTGTGACAGGATCATTTATGTTAGGAATCCTGAAGGGCTGTCTAACCATGATGCTGGAATGATGCCCAGAAGCTGGCTCCAAGCCTGACCATGCTGGAGCTGGTGGTACCAACTGGGTAGTACCAACTGGGCTCAATGTTAGGAACCCAAATGGAAAAACTGGCACCTGAGAGACCATGGTTTCTATGTAAAAAGACATGTGAAAGCAGATGCTACAAACTGGGGATGAGTTTTTTCCAAGAGGTTTTCTGGAACATGATGCCAAGGAGGACTGTACACCTTCCTCTAGGCAAGGATCTTCCACAATATGCAGAATGAGATGGATTTGTAATTGGTTTAGTTGACACCCTATGGAGTGCTGGTTACCTACATGAGAAAAGAATGTCTTTGGTAGCTCACCACTTTGCCTTTTCTGATCAATATTTTTTTTTCAATAGCTTGGATCAAGAGAAGACAAGCTGAAAGGCTGCCAATCATCACTACTTAGAACAAGCAGGTGCAACAGTGGTTGGCGATCAGAGCACACCTTGTAGACATCTGTAGTGGCAAGAACGGCTGAGGTTAACATGGGGGGTTGAAATGAACACTGGTGAGGACTGCAGCTTCAGAAACCATGTGATCATTTGAGGACAGCCCATGGCAATGGCAGCTCACAGGAACAAGACTAGGGCACTGTAGGCCTGGAGTCTAGTAGAATCCAAATATAGAATGGGGCCTCTTAAGTTAAGGCAGCTGCGTTAATGCACTGTACCACAAACTCAAGGGTGAATAAAGGGCCCTCTTTTTCCATATCTTCTCTAACATTTTCCATTAGATTTCTTGGCCATTACCATTCAGAGTAGAGTGAAGGGATATCTCAGAGTAGTTCCAATTTTTCACTTCCCTGAGGACTAAGGGTGTTGAAAAGTAGTCATTGGCCATTTGTGGTTTGTTTGTTTGTTTGTTTTTCCTGAAAGCTTGCATTTGGGACAAGGCGAGTATGTGCAAGACTACTTTAATTTAGTTGTACGGTGTTTCAATTTGTGAGTTTGTGGCAATATAGTGATTTTTATTTCTAAAAAAATGTAATTAATGAAACTAAACATGATTAGCAAATGTGGAATACTGGGATCCAATGAAGTAAGAGTCCAGTGATGAACCTTTTGGCCACTTTGTCTGGGACCCTCTTACTAAGAGGGATATTGATAATGACCCATGGGGAAGGTGGCTAGGAACGTTGGGAAAGAACCTGATGAAGGAGGAAATGCTTCCATAGACATGAAAAACACCCCGATGAGGAAGGTAAAAAGCTTTCAGGTATCAGAAGGACTGCCTCCTGGAGACAGTTCTGCCACCTCCACGTAGATTATCACTGCCAGTAAATGGATATGGAGAGATTCTTGACCACAAGGGAGAACATATAGAGCAAAGAATTTGCTGGTTCAAAAATCATTCAAGAAGCCACAAGTGCCTCCGTCAGAGATACAGCAAAATGTGACTGGATGCCTGGAGTTGCTGCCTAAATTCAGGACCATATAAGGACGTCAATAATGATGTCAGGTCTTAGGAAGTAAATAGAGAGTATGTGGTAGCGAGCATCCCTCACCATTAAAACATGGATGGAGTGGAACAGATCTTTCATAGACTGAAAAATATTAAGGAGATTCAATGGACACCCCTTCCCTCAAGAGGTATCAGCTCAGCTAAAGAGACCAGGCTTAGACAGAAGAAGAAGTTAGAAGTACAATGCTAACAGACACAGGCAGATCGGGCATGGGACAGGGCTGTGAAGTCACCTCCTGGCCTAACAGCATATGCTAGGGTTTTGGAATGACTTCAGTTCTAACATTGTTACATCACATGTCCTAAATTCTGAAGTCACCATACTTGTATGTAAGGGGCAAGGAAGTAATATTTGTATAAGTACTTGAGAGGATGCTGGTTGGGTTTTGGAAGGGCAGAGGAGGATGGAGAGGATGGGGCCATGATGAGAGTGGAGGGTGAAGGTGGACAAATGCTCCAGCCTGGATATCTCAAAGCTCAGTCTCTGGGGAACCTTTCTCTAGTCTTAAAACCATCTCTCTCTAGTCCACTTCAAATGGATCCTCCCTCCCTTTACTATACATGGAAGTGTCTTAGCATCCATAATTCACTATAGCAGATGTGTGCAAGAACAGTAAGGAGTGGCTAGGAGATAGTAAACAACCTGCTATTCACCAATACCCCCGTTACACTCAAAACACAGGGAGACCCAGAATGTGCCCTAGGCACTCTATGCCAGGTGTCCCTCCCACACCTCTACCAAGCCCCAGGGCTCTTTGGCTTACAATGTGGCACAAAGCTCTGGCAGCAAGCAGTCCTGCCAGAAATGCCAGCTGCTTTCCAGTCTTCAGTAGCTTGGGCTACTGCCAAAGGCAGGACCATTTTTTTTTTCCTCAGAGGGATCAGGTACCAACCTAACAAATATTACTTGAGTTGGTGTCATTTCGGTAGCAGAGCCAAGATAGTGGTAGACCAGGGAACATCTTTGCCACTGAAAATGTACTAGTGGGGGTGGTGAGATGAACAGTTAGTAACCAGAAGTCGGTGTGCTGAGCCTGAATGCTGTGTGAATTCTGTCTCTTGGGTCCATATGATGTCTGTGGTTCTGGCTGAAAGCAAGCTACTCCCCATCTGGGATGAAACGAAACTCTACCACAGAGAAGAACAACTCTGTCTTGAGTCAGCCTTACAACTCTTACTCAAAAACATTACTTCTAAGAGAGCTACCCTGGCCAGGTATATGGCACTCTGAGCCTGAGCCATGGCATGGTATCTCCATCTGCAGGCACTTTTTGGTACTTCCTCTGTATGTGCCATACTAACCCCCATTCTGACCATGATTTGCTAGACAGTAAGTGTGTGCCATTTACAAATGGGCACCTTCCCTTGCAGATTACAGGGAGGGTGCTACTGAAACAATATCTTCAAATATAGGTTCAGAGCCAGGGCCTCTGGGTACAAATGCTGGCTTATTATGTGCTAGGAAAAAGGCTAGGAACATTGCTCAATGATAATTCAGGGAGTTAAATAATACATTATAAAATAAAAGGTCTAGTTCTATACCAAGTACATAGTATTAATATATTTTCAAAAGCATTCTTTTGTTCTAGGGCTTCGTTTAGTGATTTGTGCACCTGGCTACCTCATATGCCCACATTCTGTAGTGTCAAGAAACACCTGTCTATACCTGAGCAGGCCAGTGGGAGGAGAAGCAAAGGAAATGCTTAGTATCTTCTCAGTTGCCCGAGAGAAGAGCCCAGACCTCAGTGTAGTCAGATTCAGGCAGCTGACCTTATCCTCTGAACTTGGAACTAAGCAGAGGACTTGGAAAATGTGATGGGACAACACATAGCACCATAGCTTTAGACCAAATGTTAAAAGTCCCCACAGACACTGAAAAGGATGGGAAAGGCAAGATCAGACTACAGAGAACCCCTTCCTTAGATCCATCTCCACCCCCTAGCCCTCCCCTAGCTTCTGGAAATAGTTTCTTTACCCATAGAGATGTTGGCCATGTCTCCAGTCCTCTGGCTAGAGAAGCACTCCCCTCAAGTGGCAGAATAACTCACTCTATTGAGCCTGGTGTTCTCTCATTCTTAAAAGTGGCAGCTATGTTATCAACAGTAGAGATGAGCTGGTCCTCCAGACAAATACAGCAGTCTCTTGATGACAAATAGATAGGTTAATTCTCCCAAGGGTGGGTCCCCATCTATTCTCTCATTTAGAGCTCTCCAATGTCATCCCCTGGGAATCTTCAAGAAGATGCTTCTGATCTCATTGGTCATCAGCCAGATGCTCTGTTCCTTACAGGGCCCACTACTAACATCTCTTCTTTAAGTCCTCTCTCTTTGGGATGCTACCCAGGTACTCCGAATGGAAATTTCCAGAGCTTATGGATTTTATTTGGGCTACTAAATAGAGAATGATGGTTTCCTCTTTTTCAAATATTTACAAACACACACCATGTCCTAGATAAACATGGACATGGTACCTTCTTTTAAGAAAGAGAAACAAACCCATCCCTTTAAGCAGCACCACAAACTATACTCAACTATTCACAGTAATAAAATGGAAGTATGTTCAAGAATTGTGAAAGCACAGAAGAGGAGCTATTGAGTACAGTGAAGTCCCAGGGACACCTTTAAAGGAAAGCTGTGTGTCTATGATTATTAATCATGGTCAACTTGGCTGAACATAGACTCACCTAGGAGACTGAGGCACGTGATTGAGTGGATCTGTCAGGGTCTGTTTGTTTGTGGTTTTTTAAGAGACAACTGAGAGGAATACAGTCATTCAGAATGTGGGTAGCCCCCTTCCATGGCTTGGATGAAATGAAAAGGCAAAGAGAAGAAAGAGAGCAGATTGCCAGCTCTCATCTCTCCTTCTGATTCCTGCTCTGTGAATGTGTGAGGGAGCAGCATCACTCCTGCTGCCTTAGCTTAGAAACATTCTCACTGCAATGTCTCCCCAACACGAGAGACTGGGTTGCCTCGAACTGTGAGCCAGAAGCAACCCTTTCTCCCTTCTTGTCAGGCATTTATTTGTCAATGGCCTTACATGAAAGCCCATCTTTCCCTCACTTGAGCCCTCTAGGAAGCTGGCCCGTGGCACCAATACTGGGCAGCAGGTAGTACTTCAACTGCATGAGGCTGGCTGCCTAGCTCTCTGGAAGACTGGATAGACATCGGAAATGGGAAGACAGTTTCCTGAGAAGTTAGAACACCAAATATATATATATATATATATATATATATATATATATATATATATATATATATATATATGAAACCCTTTGGCTCCTTCCTTTGGCAAACAATGGAAATACATTCCCCTTTGTTGCCTTGATGCTATTTGTGTCCACTGGGTCCCACCTCAGGTGTCCGAGAAAAACTAGGATACTCTTGGCAAAAAAGGGAAAAGATACGCATGGGGATAGAGAAGGCTTAAGGGAGACGGCATGCACATGCCCAGTATGGATACAGGGAAAGGGTGATGGGTGCACCTGTGCTTGGAGGAGACCCTGAAGCATAAGGCGGAGCTGAGAACTGATTTAACCAACTTGGCTAAGCGCTTGGCTTGGCTTGAGCACCTCAGCTCTGAGAAACACTATTTTTACCAACTGAGTGTAGCTAATAAAGGACCGGCCAGCCTGCCTTCTCCAATTACACATACATTTTCTGTTACACTATGCTAACTTTCCTTTTCCATGAATCCACAGCTCTCAGGCTCTTCCTTGGTTACCGCTGCATCCTGTGACTGGCTTGGAACAGCTGCCAATAAACAAAGGAATGTCCTCAAGTCTTTTCACTCCATCAAGTAGGGAACACCAGGAAGTGAGAACCTGGCTTCACACGGGAAAGACCACCCTAAAGGGACAATTTTTGACATCTTAAGATAAACTTAGAAGAGAACACGTGTCATTTTCCTCCCTAATACTCTCTAGGGGTTGGGTTGACATCCATCGGGCTGGGCTAGGCAGGTGAGGCCCTGCACGGAAGCCAGGGACATGCAGTCCCACTTGCAGGCTATGGATGCTGTGGAGCTATGCCAAAGGCAAGCAGTGTGCAAGGTGTTCTATGCACAGGGTCCTGTTTTACAGGGACTTGGAGTACTTCACAATCTACCCACCATCTGTGGCTTTCCACAGGAACTTTCTCTAAGGAATTGAACACACTTATAGGCATGATCTCATCCATCCACTCACTCCCTCAGAGGCAGGGAGTGGACCAGCATGATGACCTCCATTAAACATATGGATGAATGAGGCAAAGAGAGGGAGGAAACATATCTGGGGCTACACAGCACATATCAGACTCCTGAAATGGAAAGCAGGAGGTCAGACCCAATGCCCCATACAGGCTCCCTCTCCTGACTTTGCCCAACAATGGAGAATTAAAAGCACCCAGGAAGGCCTATGTACTACCACAAGACCCATTGTACTGTCATCAAGAGTATCTGGTAGGTCTAAGACCCATAAGAACAGCATTAGTAGTCACTCTAAGCTCTCTTCTTTTATAAAAAAGAAGCTTTGACTTTGTTTTGCTTTATTTTGTGTGTGTGTGCACGCCTGGGTGTATGTATGTGCACTGCAGGAATGTAGGAACCTGAAGAGGTCACTGGGGGTGTTGCATCCCCTGGAACTGGAGTTACAGATGGTTCTGAGTGGCCCTGTGAATCCCGAGAATTGAACCCCAGGTCTTCTGGAAGGACAACAAGTGCTCTTTGCTGCTCAGTCATCTCTCCAGCCCCTAAATTCTCTTCTCTTATGAGAAAAAAAGAAAAGACCTGCTTGGGGGGAAAGAAAGGGAAACTACAACAACTATCGACGATAAAATGCCAAAACTAGAACCCAACCAGACGATACGGCCCATTGGTTTCCTTGGGAGTTGGAAATGCCTTGTGATGTGTGATGCTTTGAGGAAGATGACTCACTTGAATGGGAGCCCAAAGGTCAAAGGACAGGGAAGTGCTGTAGGAGGCTTAGAGCAAGGACAACCACGCAACAAGGAAGAGTCACTCTCCCTTGTTTTAATCAATTAATGAAAAGAGTAAGGCCATGAATTTGAAAAAGAACAAAGAGGGTTATCTAGGAAGGTTTGGAGGAGGAAAGGGAGGGGAGAAATGTTGTAATTCTACTATAATCTCAAAAAGTAGGAAGGAGGCACCTGTGGTGATGAGCACAAGGCTATGGCTGTAACTGCCAACCATTATGTCCTCCACTCGCCTTGCAATCCAGCTGCCCATAGACAAAGTCTGCACATCTGGATGCTCTTTTGAAAGAAGCTTAAAATACCCATGGATTTTTGGTTATGGTGGCACAGGCATTTAGGCCAGGTATTTGGGAAGCAGATGCAGGAGGATCTCTGTGAGTTCATGGCTACCCTGATCTACATAGAAAGTTCTAGGCCAACCAGCCAGGGCTACGGTGAGACCTTGTTTGAAAAAATAAAAAATAAAAACTGGCTAATCTTATCTTTTCTAACTCAAATTATTCATACCAAGATAGAAAGGGCTTGGGCCTAAAATGTAGAAATCTCTTAAGGCATGTGACTTTATCAAGCAGAAGAACAGTGGTGTGATTCATTCAAATTTGCCTATGAGTAAAAGCTGGAGCTCTCTGACATTGCCTCAACCCCAGGTACAGTGTTTCTCCCCCCCCAACACCTCCCAGGGTGGGTGCTCAAGACACAAGCCACCAGGATCTTTACCCTTTCCTCCAAATGACAAGTACAAGCTATCTCTAGCAAAAGCCTAAAGCAGGTGATCTGGCCTCATTAGTGGCAAAAAGAGATGAAAAGAGGAAGGAAGGAAGGAAAGAAGGAAGGAAGGAAGGGGAAATGAAAGCCACAGTGAATTAGTCAGGCCAGTGACTAATGATGTCTACAGAACTCACTTTGAAAAGGCACGAAGAAGAAAACCAACTGTAAGGTCATTAAAGGGACAAATGGGCAGGAAGACAGTCAGGTGTGACTTTGAAGAATGGCAGAGAAGGAAAGGGAGCCAATGGAGTTAAAGGCAGGGGGCGGGGCTTGAGGGGGTGCAGTTGGTGGCACACCTCTAACCCCAGCACTCAGGAGGCAGAGGCAGGCAGATCTCTGTGAGTTCAAGGCTAGCCTGGTCTACAAAGTGAGTCCAGGACAGCCAGGGCTACACAGAGAAACCGTGTCTCAAGAAAACAAAACAAAAAAGCAGAATCTCTGATCTGAGTTGAGGGGTGGGGATGAGCAGCAGGAGGCATTGAAGAGTCAGGATCAAAACCTCAAAAGAGCAGGAGCCAAGAACAGCGGAGAAGTAGCACACAGAGACCAGCTCTTCCTGCGAAGCAGGAGCTCCCTTCATTTCACTGCCATCTTGACGAGTCTGGCACTAGCTGTTCTTCGACCTGAGCCTGGCCTCTTGGCTCCTGCTTAATTGGAGCTGCGCTCTCACCAGTGGGGCCAGTGCACTGTCCTTGGGCTCTCGTTGCTGCTGCCTCTTGCCCATGACTTCTCCCTCAAAAGCCACTTAGTTACTCTGAAAACCTTTTGATGCCCACATAGCACATAACAGGTAAATTGAGATTCTCACAGTGGTACCCACAAGAGGAAGTAAGTGGAAGGAATGACACCTACCCTACTACAGTCTTCTGTCTTCCTGGTGGCTCTGTTTTTATGTGACTTGACAGGCCCAAACAGTGTACACAGTGAATACCCTCCCACCCCCATAACCACTGTTGAAACTAACCTTATTCTCCTCCTCTCAGTGTCTTCTCATGAGTTAATACATTTTCACAAGGCAGAGCAGCTACAATGTTTCTTGTATAAGGTATTAGGATAAGACAAACTTGTACTGTAGTTGCCCATGATGGGCAGCATAAGTCTAGCTTTAACTTGTGGAAGTCAGAACATTAGCAGAAACATGCTCCCAGACACGTCACCAGACAGGCAGTTCTAAAGTAACTCAATATTCCTATTCTGGGGATCAATGGATTCATTGGAATTAATGCCTGGCAGAGCCACGGCCTAACACAGACTTTCTCAGAATAACTTATGGGATTGGTAGAGGTTCCGTCAGACTGAGGGGGAAGGGGACAAGTGTCTCTAAAACTACTCTGAATCTAGAGCCAAAGTCAGTATACAAACCGAGGACTTGGGAATAGGCCACATCAGTCTCAAAGGCTGTCTCATCTGAGGTGCCCCCGAGCAATGTGCTCCAGAAAAAAACAAGAAACAAACAAACAAAAACCAGATGCTCCAAGCCTAGGCAATCCTTGCTCACTAATGACCTTGGACGCCTAGGAGGGAAATGAGGCAGCAGAACCCCCTGGCTGCTTTGTGTTAGAACAAGTTGCCAGCTCTGTGGTTTCCTCGTGGCCGGCTTCTTGGTCAGGCTCTCCTTGTTTTACGTCTTGTCTGGTTCTGATGGGGCATCAGTCTGTTTACTCTGGTGCAAGAGCCCCCAGAGTGAGGTTGTCCAAGGTCTTCTCGCATAGAAACTTCAAGTTATAACTCCTTGTGTCATTTTCTGGTAAGAATGAAAAGGCTAGGGCTGTACGTCAAGTGGACCTCGAGGCTCCTACCTTGAGTTGCTACTTACTCACAAGCTGGGGACAGAGGAACACTTGCTTATATTACATTTATACCCCATCCTGGACATCAGAGCAAACTCTAGTGGCAATTAAGAACTTAAAGACAATCAGAATGTAGACCTGAGGTAACCTTTCACACCCCATTTGCCAGTCAGCAAGCATTTATTAGACAGCTGCTAAATTCTACACAGTGTCCTGGATAAGGAGCGTACAGCAACAGCAAGTTCGGCAGAGTGTCTGTCTTACAGAAGTTGACATCAGAGGTCGGGCGGTCCGCAAAGAAGTGAGCAAAGCACAACGACAAAAATAAAACAACAAAATCATGCCATTTCAGGGTCTAACACGTGCAACGGGACAGAGTGGACAGGTCACGGCAGGAGAAGTATCATAGCTGAGAAAGACCCGTCTGCGAACATGACTGGGCAAGAGCAGACTGAGGTACAGGCAACCCAGTGCAGCACTGTCTTATTACTGCTGTGATAAAACACCATGACCAAAAGCAACTTGTGGAGGGAAGGGTTTATTTCACCTCACAGTTTATAGTCCATCACTGAGGGAAGTCATGTCAGGAACTCAAGCAGGGTGGGAACCAGGAGGCAGGAACTCAAGCAGAAGGAATGGAGAAATGCTGTTTACTGCTTTGCTCCAAAACATATACTCAGCCCTTTTCTTACAGCACACAGGACCACCAGCCCAGGAGATGACACTGCCCATAGTGAGCTGAGTCCTCTTGCATTAACCAATCAAGAAAATATCCTATGGGCTTGCCCATCAGCCAACCTAGTGGGACATTTTCTCAACTAAGGTTCTTTCTTCCTGAATGACGCTAGCTTGTGTCAAGCTGACATAAAAGTAGCCAGCACAGCACTAAGGAAATGCCAGGTGTGGGAGCACACACCCTTAATCCCAGCACTCTGGGAGGCAGAGACAGGCAGATCTCTGTGAGTTCAAGGCCAACCTGGTCTATAAAGGGAGTCCAGGACAGGCAAGGCTACACAGAGAAAGCCTGTCTTGGAAGAGAAAACACAACACAGTACAACAAGCACTAAGGAAGCACTTCCCAGATGAAAGGACAGCAAGGACAGGATCTCTGGACTGATGTCAATCGGTGTGTTCGAAAGACAGAACAAAGAGTGAGTGTGTCTCCACAGCGATGAACAAGAAGAAGTGGGCCAGGGACTCCTCCTGGACACGATGGGAAAGCCCATGGTGACTTTGAAGGGGAGGGGAAGAATGGCATGATGTGGGATGTGTGTGTGTGTGTGTGTGTGTGTGTGTGTGTGTGTGTGTGTGTGTGTATCAGAAAGCTCACTCAACCAATTGTGTGAAAACTATACTCTAAGGAACAAGGCCACCAGACACAGCAGGCGCTCGGTTCTCACAAACCACTCAGGTAAGAAGTGATGGATGTTTGGACTAGTCTCTGTTATTAGATTAAGCCAGGAGTGTTCAGATTAGATTAATATTTTAGTAGCAGGGCCAGATGCTTCTACTGGTAGGTTAATGGTGGAGTTTGAGGAACAAAAACTACTGGGAGCCATCCCTAGGCTTGTGGCCTCCTTAGATTTTCTTTCTTTCTTTCTTTCTTTCTTTCTTTCTTTTCACACACTGTATTCCAAGGGTGGTATGTGTTTAAGGCAGAAATTGATAGTCTCAGGGGTTTATAGTCTCTGAGACACTAACTGGTCAGCTGGTCAAGGTCAGGTTGGTGGTGAATGCCAACCTTAAACACATGTAACACACCCGACTACAGGTCGCCACACATTTCTGGGTTCACTTAGGCCCCACCTCTACTAGGATATGGGCTGCAAAACGCCATGACATGGGTGTGGGCATGTTCAGGTGCAGCTATAAATGCAATGCAGTGCAGCACAGTATTCCTGGAAAGTGTGAAGACTCTTGTCTGGATAACCTGGAACTTCTCATGTAAACCAGTGCTTCCTTGAACATGCAGCAACCTTCCTGCTTCTGCCTCTGCAGGGCTGGACCTGGGATTACAGGTCTGCATTACCCTGGCCAGCAGCAATCCTCCTGCTCCTGCCTCTGGGCCCTGGGGTTACAGGTCTGCATCACCCTGGCCAGCAGCAATCTTCCTGCTCCTGCCTCCAAGGCCTGGGATTATAGGTCTGCATCACCAGGTTCAGCTGATCCCATCGTTTTAATGACAAATGAGTGTCAAATGTGAGAGAGCACCATGGACCAGTTGATAGCACATTTACTGGAGCCAGAGATGCTAGAGGCCCACCCTGACTGGGCCAGTGTGTGAGCCTTTCATATTTCTTATGTCTGTGGTGTAACTTCCTCACAGAAGAAGCAAGGATAATCAGACTAACTGTATCCAGGACTGATCTGATGGTGACTTCCAGGAGAGCATGCAGACCAGCGCCTGCTGTACACATCAGGGCCCTGTCAGCATCTTACAAAGCATTGCTCCAACAGCCAGGCTGCTGCTGGCTGCGGGTGACGGGAAAAGACTTTTCTGATAAACCATGTCTCCCTGCTGTTCCTCTGGAGAACAAGGTACCGTCCTCATTAAGTGCCGCTTGACAGCGGCCAGCACTCCAAATACCTCTCCTGGCTGACACTAGACTCAGGCTCCACATACATTTGACCCCTTTGCCTACAGCTTTGCTAGCATGCCAGCTCAGGCAGGGCTGTTTGAATCTGACAATGGAAGCCCCAACTCACCAAGTTAAAAGTATCAAGATCATTAGCTTTCGAGGCATTCTTTTCAAGTACGCAGGGGCCTTCTACAAAATATAATTTCTAAACATGACTGTAGTGGGTGTGTGGGTGCAAACCTAGAAGGTGGAGAGGGAGAATAAAGCCAGTTGTCACTATGCAGTGAGTTCAAGGCCAGTGAGTCCCACGTGAGATAAACAAATGTAAAATCAAAATAAAATACGACTGCACATTTCAATTGTTTTGCTAAGTGATGAGTGCACAGTTAGTACCTAAAAGAAAGAATGACTGGTCTTTAAATGTTTGTTGAACTAAGTTGGAGAAAGAATGAATGAACAAATAAATTTTGGGACATTTACATACCTTTATTAGGACAGAAACATCCCAAAACAAAGAACAGAAAGGGGGAGGGGAGAGCATAAAAATATAAAGAGAAGAAATGAATAAAATAAGACTAATAAAAGCAAAATATGTTCTTTCAATCTGTTTTGTAAGCAAAGCAAAACTGATAAATATCTGACCATCTTGATCAGATTTTACATAAGAGCACCGCAGCTACAGGAAAGATTAATAATTCTATGAATATACACTATGAACAGACAATCCTATGAGGAATTTCATATCACAACGCAAGAAATATATACAAAGGGAGAATTTCCTAGGAAAACATAAGTTATCAATATGGAAACAAGTTGAAAGTTTTAAGCTCAAAGAACCCAAAACCACACACACACACACACACACACACACACACACACACACACACACACACAAATCTGAAGTTAAAAAGCCACCCACAAACCCCAGTGGTTGGCCTAGACATTTAAAGATGGAGTTTTATCAAACTCTAGAGAAATAATAACCCTGTCCCACTGTAATGTGTTCCAGAACACAGCAGCAGAAGGCGTGCTCCATCTCCATGCTGGGCAGCTTGTACACCTTGGCACCAAAACCAGACATGCAGCACAAGAAAGGAAAACTGTTGGCCAACTCCCCTAAACGATGTAGACACAAAATTCCCAAATAAATTATAAGCAGAGCAAATGGAGCAATATACTAAATGGAGGATGTGATGACCATGCTGAATTTTGTTTTTTGGTTTTTTTTTGGGGGGGGAGGTGGGAATGCTTATGTAACTTAAGCAAGGTTTATTAATAAAGTTTGTTCAGTACATTCAGAGACTAAAGGTTAAAGTTGCACAATTGCTTGACTTCTGCTAAAAATAAAAAAGAACCATTTGACTTTTTTTTTTTTCATTTAAATTGTCCTAACAAAATAAGAACAGATGGGCACTACCTTTAATGTGATAAATAGTAGCAACAAAGAAACAACAGCAAACATCCAACTATAGATGGACTACACCAAACATTTCCTTAAAACACATGTGCACATACACATACAACTGTGACCTACGAGTGCACGCACACACACATGCATATAGAAGACCCACTATTGACTGTGTTTAAATAAAAGAGTTATGATAAAATACAATTTCAAAATTTTCAGTGAGCAAAAATTTGTGATCTGATACAGATGTGGAAAAACAGGATTTCAAACACTGCAGGTGGGGGTACACACATCAGTTCAGTGTTTCCAGAGCGTTTCGATGGCCTCCTATAAGGAGGTGTGTGTGCTCTAAGGAAGTACTCCAGTTCCTGGGCAATGTCTTAAATGCTTCCAAAGCATGTCAAAGAGTCTGCATTGCTGGAAGTAGAAAACAAGAAATCAGCTCCAGTGCCCCCAAGAGAAAAAGGGTAAGCATGTTGGCGTGTGAACCTGGCAATGCAGCTGAGATGAAGACACTCAGGCAACATATATATAAATGATGTAACTAAAAGCCAGGGCCTGATAGACTGTGGTCATATGGTGGGGGACAAGGTCCCCTTCTAGGAAAGGTCTAGGGGAGGGAAAGAGGGTGGAATAGAGAGGGAAGGTGGGAACAGGAAAACACAAGCGAGAGGTAACAATTGGGATGTAATCTGAATAAATTGTAATAAATTTTAAAAATTTATATGTAAGACAAAAAATGAAAAAAAAAAGGCAAGGCAAACAAAAAAAGCAAGATACTAAACAATGTGTGCCCTATGACAGCATTTAGAGAAAGTCTACAAACCCCATGGTATTTATGTGTGTGAATGGACAATAAAACACAAAACCAAAGCCATAGATATGGGAGCGCAGATTCAGAGAGGTGTTGGCCTTCAGGAAACAAAGAAGAAGGTAAGAAAATAAAGGCTACACATATGCCTTAAATATATTTGGAATGACATTTTAAAATTCTCTCCTCTCTCTCTCTCTCTCTCTCTCTCTCTCTCTCTCTCTCTCTCTCTCTCTCTCTCTCTGTGTGTGTGTGTGTGTGTGTGTGCGAGTGCCACATGTCATGGGGTGCATGTGGATGTCAGAAGAAAACCTTGTGTCAATCATCACCTTTTACCTTGCTAACCACAGGGACTCGCTGCTTGATCCCAGCTGTGTATGCCTGATTATCTGGCCTGCAAGCTTCCAGAAATGCAGCCAATAGGCGCACTGGCCTCACAGAACACCTGCAATACTACATCCAGATTTTATGTGGCGTCTGTGAATCCAGACTCAGGTGGGTCAGGCTTGCGTTGCCAACACCTTGTCCATCGAGCCCTCTCCTTAGCCCACGAGATGTTCTTTGTGACAAAATGCTATCCTGGTTACAAGGATGTTCTTGGGCTTGTTCGTTTGCTTTTCCTGTGTGCACGAAATATGTCACAACATCCAAGCACTGTATCAATTTGCCCTTCCACCTCACACAGACATCATTCATTTAATGTCTCTGGCAAAATGCGTTCATCTATGTGACAACTAGTGAGCTATTTGATCTCTTCCCGCATCACTGGGGCTCACTGCAATAAAGGATCACTTGTTCAGAATGCCCAAGGTCTGACCTGAAACAGATGAAGGCTATTTTAGGATTATTTTTTTCCAGTCTTTGACCACTACCAAAAAGCAAACTGATTGGAGAGACGGCAGGGAAGAGGACCCCTCCAGCATAGAGTGCATTGTGGCATTGCAATTAAATGTCTTAAAGAAGAAGCCGCCTGGCCCAATCCAGGATGGCTCCAGAGCCTCACAACCCCTGCATTCCAAGACTGCCACAGTCACCACCCATCACAATCTGCACCCTCTCCCAACTGTGCAGCTTGTGTGACATTCCCAGCTAGTCATTCACAGCTCAGCAGGTCATGTGCCATGAGAGCAACTTGTTCTCTCCGTGTTATGATAGCACAGCTTTTAAATGGGTGCACATGAAAGGATGCTGTTTTTAGAGCAATTCTGTCACTGGAAGCTTCTGGTATTTACAGAGACCTGAAAAAAAACCAACCTTTTGCTGAACTTTATGATGCAGCCAATTCTGTCGGTGGGCATATTTGACAGCGAAAAAAGACTCTGAAATCTGTTGTCCCTGGAATTTCTGTCACTTGGATGTGATTCTGCCCCCTTGGAAACACCAGGATGAGCTTCTCTAGCAAGAGAAAGTGGTGTGTGTGTGTGTGTGTGTGTGTGTGTATGTGTGTGTGTGTGTGTGTGTGTGTGTGTTGTGTTCACAAGGCATATATCCGAATTATCTTTCTTCTTTGTCTACTCTTCTGCATTTACTTTAAAAACTTATTCTAATTTCTAAGTTAGCCAAGATCCCAATACAGAAAAAGTGAAGATAAACTTTATAGCACAAATTAGTTTATAAATACATAGACTTAAAGATGTTCTTAAAATCAATCTATTTCAGGCAACTGAGGCCGGGTTGCAGTCATCTGTCATTTCTGAGAAACTGTGTACCTTACAGTAAGACAATTCCACAAACAGATTGCACATCGCTATGGCTTTTTTTCTACAGTTAGAGTCTCAAAAAAGTTTAACTCCAAAAAATTGACATAGTTTCCCTAAGAGATGATGGTTTATGATTTGGTAGCCACAGAGGGCATGTTTTCTAAATGGAGATTCCATGAGGATATTTTCTTTCAAGGGCTATAAAGTGAATAGTGATCTTAGTTACAATTATAAATCTAATTGGGAACAAAAGAAAGTTAATGTCTTCTGCTCGTTGCAAAAAGAAAAGGAGAGAGAGAAAAGAAACAGAAAGAAAAAGAGGGGGACAGAGAAAATGGAGGAAGAGAACAGATAACCACAGCACAGGGGCCAGACTCCATGTCTGGGCTCCCCACCAAGAACCATGCTGGTCCTGACTCCTCACTTACCCAGGTCTCATGAGGAGGGCCAGGGCCAGAAGCTCCTATATATGGGAGCTCATCCACCAGCAAATACTCAATACAACGTCACCTCGATGTCCCAGTTCACGCACAGTCATGTGTTCTTCATCCACATCTGATCCTATGTAAACAACTCTGGATTCTATTGCTTTTGGCCATACTCTATCTTCCCAAATAGACATTAATGGACGCCTCCAAAAACCCTATTGCAACTGTTGACTTATGCCTCTTAATTTTTGGTGGCTTAGCTTTTGCAGTTCAGCTCTGAGAAAACAGTCTGGATTTAATTTATGACTGTGTCTACTGCTCAGGATCAGATGGCCTCAGAATGTTTCAGTGTTCTCAATTCAGCCATTTACTGTTACAAGCTTTCAGGAGACCAAGACTGTCAGGCCACTGAAGTTCACAAAGCCATAGCTGGGGAGGGGAAGTGCCTTTGACACTAAATTCATGCACAAGTCTAAGAAATCCTGGGCAATCCTTCCCCATCACAATTCTCTAAAATATCACATGCCCACATGCCACATATCCTCAGGGCTTATTGCAGAAACAGTTCCAGCCTCTTCAGCCTTTCCCAAGTTTTCCTGGTCTTTTCACCCCTGAACACTCGGTTGCCATGGAGTTTGCATTTTCCCATTTGACGCTAGTCACCTGCCATGTATTCATTTTATTCTCAATTATGTTTGATAATATAACATCCTAATTTTGTCTGTTCCCATGTTTCAGTAGTATTCTGAGTGCCAACTCTGTTTCTCCAGCCCACACTTCTGGGCTTTGGACCTAACTGCCTAAACCACATTTCACACAGATATTTTGTAAGATTAGAGTTAACATGTCCAAAGAGGAATTCATGATCTTCCCCCAAACTGTTGCCTTTGCAGTGTCCTATCTAAGTAAATAAAATGACCATCTACCAGCTGTTCAAAGCAGCCACCCTACATGAGGTTCTTTTCTCTATCCTTAGTCAAATATAGTGGGATTTCCTACTGGTGCTGCCTTGCCTGGCCTCAGTGGATGAGGATGAGCTCAGTCTTGATGCAATTTGATGTGTTAGGGTGGGTTGTGGGAGGCCTTCCTTTTCTGAGAACAAGGGGAGGAAGAATAGAGGGAAGAGGCTGGGAGGGAGGGACAGGGAGGAGATGAGAGAGGGAGCTATGATTGGTATGGAAAGTGAATATGTAAATTAAAAATAAATTTTAAAAAATAGTGGGCTTACCCTGAGTGTCATCCTACTTCCTTGTCCTGGAAGATACTGCTGAGGAACTCCCCATGACGTTACTAAACATTGCCTTGGACCCACCCAGACCATTTTCAAGCAGAAACATGGCATGCAGTATGCTTGCTTTTCAAATCCTTCTGCACCTTTGCAGTGATCTTAAGGAGGAAAAAAAAATTTTAAAAAAAGCCAGACTATATACTCTGGGTGACAGGCCCTCCTTGACCTTTGACCTTTGAGTAGGTCTGGAGCCATTTTCTTAGTTCTGTACCCACCATGATGGCATCCTATCACTTCCTGGATAAACATGTTGCTCATTCAAAATGAACCAGCAGAGTGGCACAGAGTGCCAGTAGTTGAGTGGCCTGAAGGTCAAGTTAGCCCTGACCGTCAATGTCCTGTGACCTGTTAAGTATGCAGGCATTAATTGACTTTCTCACCTATAAGAAGGAGGCTATGCCATTTAAGTCTGGTGCTGTAAAGATTAAAAAGCACTCTCAAAAGGTCCTGCACCCAGGCACATGTTCACAGGTCTCAGGCCTTCTCTTTCTTTATTTCTACAATTTCCACTAAGCCTTCAAGTTTTCTTGGAGCATCTATCCATTATTTTAAAAAAAAAAGCCTTCTGCCTCATTTCTCCTCTTATCAAATGTGTCACTGAATAAAATGATAACAAATAATCAACTCATTTAACCTGGGTTTTCCCCCCATTGACTGTAAGTTCACAAAGGCAGAAAAACAATTCTACCTTATTAATTTTGCGTTCACAATTTCTCATATGGAACTTGGCACATTTTAGTTATGCGACAAAGTATCACTTGAAATAATTTTCAACCCTTTCTTTTGGCTTTTCAAGGGAGTTTCCACTTCCCTTGAATGTGACCAATTGAGTCAACAAAATTAATTGTCCAGCCCTCAAAGGTTGCTGACATTTCTCCGGTACCACTTTCTCTCTGACAGTACTGGCACCCCTGGTTTCAGCAGGATCTACAGGTTTCCAGAACAAAAGCTGCACTCTCCAACCTCCTTGTCAAGGCCCACCCCTGTCCCTGATATCGCCTAAATTCTGGCTTCTGAGATACAAATAGGAGTTGGAAACTGCAGACCATGCTTCTGAAAGGAGGGAAAAAGGTCTTTTCTTCATCTCCCCCCTTAGAGAATTTTTTTTCCTAAATATTTTTAGTTTCAGCTTCTTTGACATACTTAAACCTCACTACAATGGCCAAGGGAAACAAATCTTGGGCAAGACGGAGATTCTATTTGTTTCAGGATTAGACAAGCAAACGGAAGTCGTTCAGATAATCCATGAGCATGTGTGAGGTTTTCCTCACTGGGCAGACTCCAGATTTTTCTGTTTGCCATAGTGTCTCATTATGATCCATTCATAATGTATCTTCTGCCAGCATCACTTCGAGGACAAGTAAGTGGGCCCACTATTATCATCTTGCGCCCTCTTCTTTGTGCTCTCCTCGGGAGAGGGGTATCTTACTGTGAGATGTGCCCAAGCCTCTATGGACAGGTCATGCTGCCTTTTGCCTAGTAAAGAACACGTGATCAGAACTCGTGATCCAGCCTGAATCCTCTGCAAGAATCTTCTTGTAGAATCCTCTATAACAATAGTATCTTAGGCTTGAAGCCCTTGGGAATGAAACTGCAAAAGAAAATGGCAGGGATAAGATGGGAGTCAAGGATTCAAGACAGCAGTAGGAAGCCAAAACATTACAAAATGAGAGTGAGGGTGAAGCCAGGAGCCTGAGATCTGAGCATCCTTCATGCTGAGTGAGGTGAGCTGGGCATTTATAGTTCAAGATCCCTGAGAAAAATCAAATAAAGGACAGGAGACCTGGTGAGTGGAGAAGGACATTCAGAAAGGATGAGAATGGGAGTGAAATTAGTGAGAGGATTTATCTGTGTAAAAGGCAGATGTCCACCAAACCAAAGAATACAGATTGTTTGGTTCAATAATACAAGGCCAATTGGTAACAGGAGATTGCCACAGAGAAATAGGACATGTCCTAGGTGCTGCATCAGAGACTCCAAAGGTGTGTGTAGTCATCTCTCAAAAGAGAAAGGTATCCAGGGCTGTCTGTGCTGGGTGAGGTATGGCAGGCATCATTCGATACTCATGCCTTTTGGAGATAGCATGCCTAGCATTAAAAACTTTACACATCTTCCTTCTTCCCAGAGAGCAGTTTGATGTTACAGGTCATCTCATGCTGACAGAGCTGTTAGTGTGGGTAGGGGGAGAAAGGCTTGGGGAATGGAAGCCTTGGTTAAACAGGAGCTGGGAGTTTCTTGACAAATGCTTTCCACATCTGCCTCCTGTGAACAAAGATGAACACCTTCCTAGCTATGTAAGCACTGTGCTCTAATGTTCAATGCCATCTTCAAAAGATAGTCTTGTTTATCCAGGCCTACGGGAAAGTATATGACAAACAGTTAGGTCACATGTGTCATCTGCGGACTGACTGGTGCGTGGGAGTTTTGACTCCAAGGATAAAAACTAAACACGGTAGATTTAAAAGCAGGGAAGCTGGGATCATGTTTTTTTTTTTATTATTTTGTTTAAAGAAAACATTAACTAACACCCATAGAATAGAACTTGCTGATCTCATAAATGTAGTGCATTTTAATTTGCCAGCCAGTTTTCCAAGACTCACGGTTCTTTTACAAGCCAAGTTCATACTTAAAATATGAGAAACCAAGGCAATACCTAAACACGCTCAAAATGATAAACTCCTTCCTTTCAGCTGTGTGGCAGCTTTTTGAAATGTGCATGATCATCACACATTAGATCCTGTATATCAGACCTATATGGTAAGGGGCTGAAGAGATGGCTCAGTGGTTAAGAGCGATGGCTGCTCTTACAGAAGACATGGATTCAGTTCCTGGCACCCACATAGTGGCTCATATCTGTAACTCTAATTCCTTCTTGTAGCCTCCAGGGATACATGGCATGTGCATGACGCACATACAAACACAGGTAAACACTCATATACATAGAATAAAAATAAATCTTTAAAACTATATGTGTATACATATATACACAATAAGATGGGGATATGTATATATATATATATGTACATTAAAATGCCAATTAGCTATTTGGGCCCCATGTTATGATTATGATTGGTAATATTTCAACACCTTTTTTGGTAGCCCTTAAAAGCAGTTGGCCTTGGAAGGTTCCTACTTTGGAACCAAATAAAATTGCAGAAGAGGTGGAGGTCATGGTGCCTGCACTGAGCCACACTAAGAATAAGGGCCTGCTAATGACTAGCCCTTGAATAGCTATTTCTTATATATAATGAACCAACCTATAGAGATTAAGCAAAGCCATAGAAGCCAAAGGTCAAACAAAAGATCTGTCTTCGAAGAGATTTCAATTTGAGTGAGAAAAAGGAAACTTAATTAGTGCCTTAAAATGTATATGGAATATTTCCTAAAAAAGAATATACACTAGCCACTGGGCTGAGATCAGTTGATGTGTAATTTCACATGTTATGTGTTCAAATCTTAAAGCCTGGAAAATCTGACGTGAAGTGACCTAAAAGAAAAGGTCTCTTCAGATGTAACTAAGTTCAAGATCTCAAGATCAGAGTGCCGTGGTCTTAGAGAGTGGCTTGGAACCATGTAAGAGCTAGAGGCAGGAAGAGGCGGGTGTAGAACTAAATCAGAAGGCAGAGGCAAGGACTGGAGTTAAGCTGCCACAAACCAAAAAGCCCCGAGCCCTTAGGAGCTACTCTATGGAAAACAAAAAGAAATCCTCTTCAGAGACTTCAGAGGCAGCATAGCTCCAACAAAACCTTATTTTAGACTTCTAGCCTCTAGAATGAGTGGATTTCCTTTTGTCACCTTTAGCTACAGATATCTGTTAATTTGGTGCAAGACCATTAGAAACTGAATGCAGAGGCCCATGCTTAGGTCTGCCCTGAGTACAGGATGGTCTGTGCAAAGCTGCAGACCCTGGCATGGCAAGATGTCCTCGGAGTTGTCGGAAGTTTGGAAATGTTCCACAATGAGTGGTGAGCCTGTGGAGGTTATGGCGCCTATGGTGGACAAGGACAAGAAACTAGAAACTAACTCCCGTGACTCTGACAGTAACTAGATTTGTCTCCCAGGTGGAGCTCTCTCACACAGAGCGGAGACTGGCTATCACAAGCATGACATGGGATGCAATGGCCAGATAAGGACCATTGACCAGTGCAGGCTGGAAGTGAGGAGGGCTTGGCCCCTGTGAAAGAAGAGGACAGAAGGAACACAGTCAGCTGCAGAAGAGAGACCCTGACAGGCCTGTGTCTTGAAGGATGCGGCACACACACACGCCCTCTTGGGTTTCTGTTGATTTTTGTTGTTGTTTGCTTGTTTGTTTAACATATTTTTAACCTGAGGACAGAGACATCAGGTGAAATTTGATGTCTTAAGTTCTGTCTGAGTCTTAGTATATTTTTAACATTTCTTTCCAGAAAGCAGGAGGTTAAGGCAGCTTTCCTGTTTAGTGAGGCTTTGAAGGGATCTGAAGAGAGTGCCTCATTAAAAGGGGGTTTGAATAGCTTTTATAGGAGACGAACCAGTAGATGACTTACTTTTCTTCCTTACACTTTCATTTCTTCTTGAGGATGTTTCTAACTTGACTGTGTGTTGCTTTTGAACCATCAGCGTTGTGACAACACTCAAACAAACTGGCGAGAGGAGCTGGCACGGAGAAGCTTACGGAGAGAAGATGATGCAGGGTGGGTCTGGGGACCTGGGGACTCTTCACATACTCGTGCAACTGTGGTTGCCAAGTCCCCCCACCCCATCACATGACTCAAACTGGCAGCTCGGCCACCCCATAGATTTCCAATCACCAGTTCCTGTGCTAGAGAATCCGCAACTACGGCATCTCAGGCTGGACCCTGACTCCTTCCTCCACCAATGATGAGGCGGGATGGGTGTTCCCATCTCCACCCTTCCCCTGTAGGCCCAGCTGGACCTCAGATATGAATCCCGTTCTTGTTGACCCACTTTTGGCCCTCCATCTGTCTGCCAGCTCTCCAGTTCTTCCAGAGAGGCAGGCAGAGGAGGAAGAAAGATATTAAAATCAGAAGAAACTGGATCGCATAGCAAGCTCTGGCCTAGGATTTAGAGAAACCGCCCAGGGTCTCCAAAGCCCGCCTCTTTCTCCCAACACTGCCAATTGGTTAAACTTCTGGGCCACCCTTTCATTGTCCTATAAGATGATTACCTGCCACTCTATCACATCACTCCAGGTAACTCTCACTTAACAAAGGCTCAAAGGACAGAGTTATTTTAGCCAAATTCACCTTGGCTCCTAGTTTCTGCTTATGTGTCTAAGTCAGAGTTTAATCAAAAATGGGAAGGGAGTCTCAGATAGACTTTCCATCCTTGTGCTCCAAAGCTGTACTAAACAAGGATGAGTGGGGAACCTGGCCCCATGGCCTCTAATGGGAGCAAAAAGCATGGAAACTACATACCAAGATCAAGAAATGGCAAGCTTCAGGGCTAACAAACATGATGCTGCTATCACCAGCTTTGTTTCCTGACTGGGTCTCCAGAGAGCCACAGGCAGCCAGAATACCCCATTTCTGAGATAAAAGCTATAAAGCATTTAGATTTGGACTTCAGTGGAGGGAACTGGTTGTAACCTCACAGCAGCAATAATTACCATCATGGCTTCTGTCCGTCTTCCTTCTTCCTCATTTTTTTTCTTCCTTTATAATAAAGTCTACTTATTTTTAACTCCAGTTAAGAATTCACATATTTAGAATCTCAAAGGTATCCAGTTAAGAATCATAGTTTGACGTTAGTAAGGACCGCTACGCTAAACACTGTATATGGCTGCAAAAGAAATTCCCTAGTTCACAAAGCCAATCCAATAAGATTTAGGTTAATACTGAATTTTCAGAACTCATCAAAATGATATAAAGGCATACCCTAGGGACTGTGGGAAAGTAAATGATTGTGGATAAAGTGTTCACTAGCAAATGAAAAACGGCACCAAGGCAAAGAATGTGGCAACAAAACATTTATCAAATGTTCTTCTGTGGATTAATAATTCTTCCACTGGTCAACATTGTTTTTGAGTACAAGTTTTAAGGTTCAAAAAAGAATCAACCCCCAAACCAGAAAAGTTTTCCCTTTCCAGGAAGTCAAACTGACTGACCCTACTTGGCCTCTAAATTGTTTCCAGAAGTTGAAGTTATCAAAAGGCATTTCATACTCTTGGATGACCATTCAACAACTGGGACACATTTCCTTGAAGCTGAAAGCACAGTTGACAATTTGTCCCATGGATCCCCTTGCCAAACGCTGGCACTCATCCAATCAATGAAACAATATCAATAGAGAAGCGCTCGTGATCCATCCATTGCCCCAGAATCATGTTTCCACATTAGTGGTGGGGCTAGAAGATGTGGAAAGTCTTAGGAATTGATACAGTGAACCACCCATTCCCAGGGTGAGATAAAAGGTTCTTTGGCCAGTACTAGACCCCAGTCTTGTAAGAATGATTCACCTTTGGCCAGAACATATGCTCGTTCCACTACACAGGCAAGGACAGCAAAGTCCTCTTACTTTCCAAAAAGGGAACCCGAGTCCACAGGACAATTCTAAGACATGGATGAAGTGACCCTCATACCTTAATCACTGTTCATAACTAAACAGTTAAAAAAAAAAACCAGCAATTACATCAAAGCTGCCTCCACATACTAGCCATATGTCTTTGTAGTTCATTCACCCCAATCACAAAAAACATGCAATCAAAACCACATAACTGATAAAAAGAATTTGACATTTCAGTAATGTATCATACCAGTACAGCCCTCCTGAAGTAGCCCAGGATTCAGAAAACTGTTAGTGTGTTCATCAAGTGTTCAATCATTGGGAAAGTGTCAAGAGCTGGAATAGAGCCATTTAATGGAATGTTATATAATTATTAAATTTAAGAGGCTCATAAGTAGTATTTAGTAAGATTGAAATGTCCTTGTGTTCTAAGACAAAATAAGTAATATTATCAACAATTAAGCATATGGTATGACTTCTTTTAACAATGTGTCGACATGAATTAAACCAGGGTTTATAGTAGTTTTTCTATGGCATGAAATAATGGAGTACTATTTTTTATACTTTACGTTCTCTTTTAAATTTTTTTCTACAATTAATATAATTTCTTTTTATATTTAGAAACAATCAGTTCTTGAAGCCTATGGAGTTAAATGTGGCCATGGTTAAGGTGACTACTTTCCCAGAGTTACTGAGTTTATGCTAACCCCATCTCTTCATCCTCAAGCACTTGAGATGGATGGGTCCAGAGTGGCTTCAGTCCATCCAGGCTGGACCAGGTTCAGGCACTCTACTTCTAAGCATATTCTTGATGACTCACTATAGGCCCCTGGGCTGGTCACTTCCCTTAGAATGATCCAGCTGGCAAAAATCAGAAAGTGGCGTTAGGGTTTTAATTCATTCATGTTTATATACAGGCTCACTGAGATTCTTGGATGGGAGTCATTTCATGCTAAGGAGTGCAAATATTCATCTGAGTACATTTCCAGGGCAAACTTCCTGCCACAGACTCTCTAAATTCAATACAGATGCCCAAATTCTGGATAAAATTTATGTAAGTTGGCTGGTAGACCATACAACATTATAATAAAAATGAATTGGATGTCAAATCACTACAGCCAACTTAGCATCACTATGTCTGGATGTCCTATGGATCATGGAGTGGGGTCCAACAGACCAGAAGTGGCCAAACTCCAGGCCACTGATGAACAGGATTTCTTGGCCCTAGGTGAATAGTCATATTATGTTCTATCACAGTCACATAAATGCTCCAAAAATGCCATGGAAATCAATACAAGTCCAGAGATTATTCCTTTGCCACAAAGGCATCATAAAATCATGTTTCAGAAAAATGACAGATACGATAACAGCTCCAACGCCCTAGATGAGGACTTGACCTTAAACAATGAAGCAAAGGCCCCTTTGCCAAAGCCAGCACTTTGTTCAAACTGGGCTTCAGAGTGTTTCTGTCAAAGGGAAACAGCAGGCATGAAGAACACAGAGGGATTTTTCCAGAGCCCACCACTTCTCAGAGGCTAGGCTATTGTTCTTTCCATCATCTAAGGCAAGCCACTATCCACGTGTTACAGAAAATGAAACACACAGATTCACCCAAAGGATATAAAATTGGTTTTCAGAGGTTATTTCTTAACCATAACCCAGCAATTTTAGCTGAAGGCCAAGAGAATAGATATAAAGAAGACCCCAAGGGAGCTGGTTTGTGACATCATCTGTCAAGAGGGTTTCATCTAAAGTTATTATAGGTACAGAAACAAAATTAAACATCAGCTGGCCTCCTTCATCGAATCACCCTGCTCTAGTCTCTCAAACTTGAAGTCTGTAGAACACTAAAAAAAAATATTCTACTAACTTTTCCTAAGAAGAGACTTACTTTAGCCTCTAGGATTGGCACCTCTACTGATCCCCTTTCACTTTGAACTATAGATATAACTTGATTTGAATTGAAATATCTCATAGCAGATAGCAGCCTAGAACTATGAAAAATACCTATGTAGCTTGACCATGGAGCCATCTCTCTAGCCCAATACCTACTTATCGGGCACTGAATGTTCAAATAAAGTATAGTCGTGTGTTTGGGGGCATAGCTGGGATAAGCACATTACTTGATTCTAATACCCAAGAAGTAATTCCGAGAACTAGAGACTGCCATCAGAATGTTTTGTTGGCCTTGTAGCAATTTCCTCTCTTGTCTGCTTCAACTAGGAACCAAAAAAGATTGAGAGAATAAGTGTAGAACCCACTTAATGTATGGAAATCCCAGGAATTGGTTAAGGAGAACCCAAGGTTGGCATTCAAATTGCTACTGCCCTTCTGGCTCATGGGAAAATACAATATGTCTAAATGGCAATAAAGTTAGGGAAGGAAAACACACAACTGTGTTCCAGATACCATGGCCTATTCTTCATAAACAAATGGACTCTCATTTCACTGAAACTGCAAAAACCAAAACTTCTGATCTTGGAAAGCTGTATAAGGGGAAGACAGTCAAGGAACATGATCAAATCGTAGAATCTAAGATTCTTCTGTTTAAGCAAAGGGCAGAGGGAACAGGAAGACAGTCAAGACGATAGTGAGATGAAGAATATGGCCCCCTATTCTATCATTCATTCATCACTTCTCAAAATACATCTTGCCCAAATTCCATAGAAATTCCCAGAATTCACTTTGGAGATTATGAGTCCAACTCATCATGCATATAAGGAGCACAAGCCTTGAGAGTGGAGACCCAGCTTTACATCATCTGAAGGTTTACAGCCAGTAACAACTCTTCAATTCACCACTTCTTCCCTCCAATACGTAAATTCAGAAATTGTTCTCTGAGGGAATAGCTCCTCTATTCCCTTTCTGCCTGGCTTCTAGTTATATTCAGTCAATAGGAAGTACTGGGCAAAAGCTAACAGGTACCTGAGGCAGATACACCAAAGGATCATTAGTCTCTCCATCTGCTTCACACAAAAGCTATAGCTCTTCCATAGTCCCAGGACCCACTCAATATATGAAGCTTCTCTGTGGTTCTAGCCTCCAATGGCTATTTCTCCCATAGTTCCAGGTAATCCAGGTCTGCCCTCAATAATATCATCTTCTTTCTCAGTTCCCCAATTTTTGTTCTAACTTGTCTCAGATGGCTTTGCCATCTTTCCTAGTTAGCTTCAGCTGTTAACTTGACACAGTCTAGAGTCATCTGACAAAGTCTCAATTGAGGGACTGCCCAGATGAGATTGGCCTGTGGCCATGTTTATGAGGAATTGTCTTAAGTGAAGACTGATGGTAGATGGCTCAGCCCACTGTGGGTGGCACCATCCGTAAGCAGATGGGCCTGAGCTGTATAAGAAAGCAAGCTAAACATGAATCTATGACTGGGCAAGCATCATCCTTCAATAGTTTATGCTTCAGTTCCTGCTTTAGCTTCTGTCTTGACTTTCCTTACTTTCTTCCATTGACTGTGACTTAGAAGTATAAGACAAATGGAACCTTTCCACATGTAAGTGATTTTTAGTGAGAATTATCATAGCAACAGAAAAGTAAACCCTAACAGAGATTGTATTGTGGGGCATTTGCTGTAATGGACCTGATCGTGTTTTGTTGACAGGTTTTGTGGGAGCTTGGAACCTTGGGCTGGAAAACTGCTTTTAGTGCTGAGATTAATGAGCTATTGTTATAGAATCTTGGGAGATAGGAGAGCTGGGAGAAATGCAGACAATGGAGGCGCTGGGGTGTGAAGTTTCAGAGAAAAGCAAAGACTCTATCCAGGCCATTTGTGTGATATTTTGGACTGAGAATATGTGTTTTCTGGTCAGCTGGGGCTCAATAATCAATCAGCTGTGATCAACAAGAGTCCAGCACTACAAAAGTGAACGTTTCTTTGCTTTACTGAAACAATGGGTGCTAATCAACTGGGACTGAAAAATCAACTGAGACTAATAAGATATTGAGATAGTGACATCACTGAGGCAAATTTTAATAGGAAGTGTGCCTGGGTCATCACACAGAAGCTGTGGTCCAGGAGAATCAGGCTGCATCTCAAGTTGGAAGCTAAACTTAGCAATGTGTAAGAGTCTTCTATGTGGTACAAGTTTTGAAGGTAATAAAGATAGAAGATTAAGGGTATGGAGAGTGGCTGAGACTTGGCACCATGTGCCAGGGTCAAGAACAGAAGAGGCCATTGGAAAAGGCACAACTTCAGCTGCAATGAAAACCCAAGAATCCTGGAGGTGGGTGCTAAACCATAGAATATATGCTAAGGACAGTAGCAGGTGTGGAACCATCACAAGCCTAAGACAAGTTGTGTGTGCTCCAAAATGGCAGAGTGAAAAAGTGGGACTGCCCAAGTCTTTTGGATTCAAGAAGGTGATGAGTGAGTCCTAGGTGCCAGAGACTGAGCTATAGAACATGCATTTGCACCCTGAATTTTCACTCGATTATAACTATTCCAAGATTCTTGTCTCTCTTTAATCCCAGCACTCGGGAGGTAGAGGAAGGTGGATGGCTGTGAGTTCGAGGCCAGCCTGGTCTACAAAGCCAGTCCAGGACAGCCAAGGCTACACAGAGAAACCATGTCTTGAAAAAGAAAAGAAGAAGAAAGAGAAGAGAAGAAGAGAAGAGAAGAAGAAGAGAAGAAGAGAGAAGAAGAAAAAGAAGAAGAGAAGAAGAAGAAGAAGAAGAAGAAGAAGAAGAAGAAGAAGAAGAAGAAGAGGAAGAAGAAGAAGAAGAAGAAGAAGAAGAAGAAGAAGAAGAAGAAGAAGAAGAAGAAGAAGAAGAAGGAAAGAAAAAAGAAAAAGAAAGTAAATAACTTGATATTTTTATTTTGCAAGAGTCCACAGTTAAGAGACTTTGAATTTTAAAATAGGCATTGAGCTATTAAAGTGTTGAGATATTTTGAAGACTATGAGACTTTGAAATTGTATTTTATTTTGTATGTATTATGATACCAATATGTGAGCTTGGGGACAAGAAATACTTAAAGGGATGTGCTTGTGTGTCAAGCTGATAAGTGGCAGGATTTCCTAGATAGCATAAGCTGTCAATTTGACACAGCCTAGAGTAACTTGACAAATGACTAGATCAGACTGGCCTGTGGCAATGTCTATGAGGGATTGTCTTAATTGAATAGTGGTATGAGGTGACCAAGCCTACTGTGGGAAGCACTATCCTTAGGCAGATGGGCCTAAATTGTATAAGATATCATATATATGTATATGTATATATATATATACATATATATGTGTATATATATATATATCACTGAATGATGGAATGAAAGTCTAGTCTACGCATCAGTCTGATTATAAAATCTGATAGTCACAGATACAGTGGGTCATGGATTGAGTAGTGAGTTGAGAGACTAAATGTTGGAGCCTGTAAGGCTTCATAGACCCCCAAACATTATAGGTTATTTCCATTGCTCTTGGTTACTCTCTAAAACTTGGCAGTAAGACCCTGCTGCTGAAGATACCACATACTTGAGCCATAGAACATGGAGAACCCGAGCTGGTACTGACCTAGAAACTGCATCCTTACTGGTTAGTGTTTATAGGGCTGGAAGGTGCTACACAGTCTACCAGAGGAGAAAAGTAATTGTCAATATTACCTAGCTGTCAACTCTGTGAACTACAATAGTAAGTGTCCTGGCAAGATATGTCCTGGTGGAATTGTGACATGAATAGTATGGGAGTAAGCAACCACTGTCTAATTGGGTTTAAAACTTGCTCTAAACAATATCTGGTGCCATTATCGGGGCTACATAGGTCATAGGCCATATGGGAGAACCCACTACCATTCCGAGGAGCTATCTGCAATTGATAACTGATGAAAGAGGAAGAGTTGGTTTTATTTAATGGTGTGGTTCCTGGTAAGTTGACCATGCTCCAGCTGCATTGGATGGCATCACATCCAAGGGACGATGACATCACAAATTGGACTTCAAGTTTTGTTTTATTTCTTAAAGAGTATATGAAGTTGAGTGGCCAGGGAAGGGGGTGGATCTGAGAGGGATTAGAAGAGGAGATAAAAATGATCAAATATGTTATATAGAATTCTCAAAGAATTAATGAAAATATTTTTAATTAATTTTCAAGTTTCTGATCTTCTCACTAAATCTTGGCTCATGTCCCTTAGGACTTGAGGACACTGATACTGTCATCATCAGTTCAAATTCCTCTATTAGAATCCAGTTTCTCGGCAACTAGATAAACACTTCTCTGTCTGGATGTCCTTGATGCCTTGAAACTTCTCTACCTATGTGTATGTTCAAGGAACTGGAAATGCACAATATTCTCCCTCCCTTCCTCCCTCCCTCCAAAACACACATTGGAACCTTAGCCCCAAGATGGCAGTAGAAAAAAGTAAGTCCTTCAAGAAGTAATTGACTTTTAAGAATGCAGGCTTTGGGTAAATTTAGGACTTCCAGAAATGAGAGTGAAGGAGTTGGTGCCCCTTTGCCCTCTGCCTTCCATCGTGTGAGGAAACAGTAAGAGGGCACTACACTAGAAGCAGAAAGTAGGCCTTCGGACACCATGTCTCTCTGTTGGCCGTTTGACATGGCTGGTAATCAACAGCTTACCCAGTCTCAGTTATCATCACAACAGAAACAGACAAGGACACTTGTACAGTTCTAAAGGGCATGAATTGCCAGCGGAGCCAAGCTCCAGTTGCCCACAGTGGTGGCCTGGCTTATGATGCTCCTGTTGCTGGCTACCCTCCCATCATCCTCTCATTGCCTCGCCAACCTACTGGGGGTTTTTCTCTTCAGGTAAATCATGTACTTGAGTCATCAGGAAGATTCAAAACCGAAGTGGGGACCTTTCATGTTTTCTTCCTAGCTCTTTACTCTCCGTGAAAGGAATGCCCAGAAAGGACACAAGGTCCACACAGAGATGGAGCCACAGAGGCTAAGAGCTGAGGCCTCTTCTCAACATCAGTGCAAACCTGAGCAAGCCTTTGTGTTGGGTGCAGGGAAGGTTCCTCCAACATTTTCTAGCACGCGCAATGGGAGCCAGGGGCTCGGGTTTGAAGTCTCTGCCTTCCCACTCATGAAAGGGCAGTCTCATCTGTTTTCTCTGAATGCTTCTTTTGACCATCAGGTCCAAAGAACCAGAGTTAAAACACCTTTTGACTCCAGAGGAAACTTTTCACCCAGCACTTTTGAGCTTCTGGCACTTTGGGAAAGAGAGAACAAGAGAACATGATGGGCTTGTGTTTCCAGTGAATTCTGGGGGAATGAAATAATGATGTTGGCCCTGACGACAAAGGACAAATTTAATTTACATGCTCCAGGCCGAATATGGAAAAATCATTTAAACTGAAACAAAAAAAGTCCAAGCTGCAAGTCAATAGTGGCTAACATCACACATCCCAGTGGTATGCGCTGGAGCTACACTGCTCCAGCATTCCCCGTAAGTGAGAGTGTTTGGCCTTGTGTTTTCCAGGGAGCTGTGAGGGTCAAGTCTCAAGTACCATCCTGAGTGTGCCAGCATTCCCTGTAAGTGAGCATATTTGGCCTTGTGTTTTCTGAGGAGCTGTGAGAGTCGAGTCTCAAGTACCATCCTGAGTGTGCCTTGTCTCAGCTCAGAGGATATAATTATCCACAGCTTCTCTCCAGCCATCCTCTCATTTCCTGAACTTCCCATCTCTCTCCAACTTCTCCTCATAGCCCAGGCCTTGGAGCTGTCCTTATTTGTAACTTCTTAATTTAGACACAACCCAGTAGAAATGTATACAATGAACAGAGGAGAAGGTCTTATTTTAGCCAGAACTTCTGAGGCTGAAATGGGCTGTCAGTTGAAAAGGGCCAGAGTCTCAATTCTGATGGTCTGGGCCACCAGAGGAGTCTCTGCTTGGAATGAGTAATTTACATGCTCCATGCAGGGAGATGTTTATGGACACAATCTATGCTTCCTTGGCACCATTCTCCATGAAACTCAAGCCGCCCTGGAGATTGTAAATTGAGCAATGTCCTAAGGATTTATAAAGATGCCCATAACCAGAAACCTTTAGTGCCTTCTACACACATACACACACACATACACACACACACACACACACACACACACACACGCATGCACATGTGTGTGTTTGCGTATACATGAATGCACACATGCACATGCACAATGCAGGGAACATTAAAGACAGCAAGACAGTACCAGGGTAGATCTACTTGAAGATCTAAAAGACAAGTCAGCGAGAGACCCCAAGAGCAGGTGGAAAAGAAGCCAGCCATCTGGCACTCCGCCACCTCACAGCTTGTTGCAGACCAGTGCCACTTCCAAATAAATTCCTGTGGCTTTGACACTCGGTGTTTATATTTGTACACGTTTCTGCTCTTGCCTGTGTGCTTTGCTCTTCCATCTCTGTTAAACATAGAAAGCCCTTTGTGCAGCTATTCCAAAACCATCTCACCTCACCATGCCCATGATGCCTCAGTGACTTTTCTGCATGACCTCTGGGCTAATAAAATGTCTAGCAGTTGGATTGATTAGGTAGTTAAGTGCAAACAACTTCTTAAGTATTTATGTTCTGACAACTTAATAGTCATTGGAGAAAATGCACACATATAGAAATAAGCATATTTAATCCATGTTTGACTATTGATTTATAGCATGTAAGTACCTGCTGGATATTCCCTAAGTTCTCCAACCTTGGAATTAAACGGGATACAGCCTGTGCGACTTGGTGTATATCTCACATCATGACGACCAAACATGTGGCTTTACTAAGACACAATCACACTGACCCATGTTGTACTATCCAAAACTGGCATGGTGGAGTGCAGTTGTGTGACATCTCTCAAGGCACTGTGCTTCCTTCAAATGTGTTTAAAAATCAGTGCCATTTCCATGAAATCACTGGAGACCATGGGGAGCAGTGAAGTGCAGTTTGAAAACTGTGGTTTGTGGGATCATTTATCCAAGACTTGCTCATGTATGTATATGTGCACATACACACACATACACGCACACACACACACACACACACACACACACACACACACACACCTGCCTGTGCCCTCGGTACCCTCTGCAACCAACCTAGCATCAGAGACCCTGCCTGGTAGCCCCCAACCTTGACCCACTTCAGCTGGCTCAAGTTCCTCAGTCTTCTTAGTCTGCTGTCCACTTCCAACTTTCTTCCAGGGAGGCTGGAAACACATATTAAAAAACACAGCCTAAACTAACTCAAGATTTCCAGACCTTACAAACCAACACAACAACAAAAGTCCCATGTAAATATGAAAAATCAAGACAATATGTCTCCCTCCCTAGAAAAATACAATCTTATAGTGATGATCTCCAACAAGGGCAACTTAGACAAAATTCAAGACACAGAATTCAAAAGAATTACAATTACAGACATGTTCAAATAGCACGAAGAGCTGAAAGAAGAAATAAATGAATGAATGAATCAAGAATACACACGACTAAACTAATACCCCCAAACCACGAACAATCGAATGAATTAAAGAAGACAATTCAAGATGCAAAAATAAAAGAATAATAAAGAGATAGAAATATTGAAGCCTATAGTGAAATGAAGACAAACATTACAATTTCAATTAACCAAAGAAAAAAATTCAATGGAAACCTTATCAAGAAAATGGATCATGGATAGACAGGATATGAGGGCTTAAAAATAAGATAGAGGAACGGGATCATTCACACAAAGAAAATGATAAATTTTAAAAAGAATACATAAGCAGAAGATGAAGGATCTTTGAGCATCATGAGAAAATAAAACAAGTATGGACATAGGAGGAAAATTCCTGATCAAAGAAATAGGAAATGTTTTCAATAAAAATCATAAAAATTAGTCCATAAATCTTGAGAAAGAGATGCACATATATGTATGAAAAAGACCCCAAAAGAAATTCCCTGTAGTACATTACAATTAAAACACTAAAATCACAGAATAAAGCAGGTAGAATAAAAGCCGCAAGAGAGAAGAACCAAGTCTCAAGGAAAAGGCAGGCCCAGAGAATAACAGCTGAGCAGGTGACAGGAAGTTTTAAAGCCTGAAGGGCCTGGGAAGATGTACTCCAAGCATGGAGATGACAAAATGAGAGACAAAAAAGGAGACTCAACCATAGACACCAGTGAAATTCTAAAACACATGACCATGAACTTTAAATAGATATATTCCACTAACCCACCAAGATTAAACCAAGATGCAATGAATAATTTAAATATAAACTATAACCAATAATGAGATTGAAGGAGGAATAAAAATTCTTCTAACTAAAAAGGCCCAGAACAAGATGGACGTATTACAGAATTCTACAAGGCCTCCAAAGGACTAACACCAACACTATTCAAATTAATCTATACAATAGAAAGGGAGGAAAGTCACTATTGGGCTGGAGAGATGGCTCACAGACGGCTAAGTGGTTTAGAGCACTGACGATTTGACTTCCAGCACCCACATGGTGGCTTATGACCAGCTGGAACTGTATTTGCAGGGCATCTGACACTCTCTTCTGGCATCCATAGGCATAGGTATCCACGTGGTACATAGAAAAGCTCACACGCATTAAACAAACAAACAAAGAATAAATTTAAGCCACTATTACCCTGATACCAAAACCAAACAAAATACAACAACAACAAAAGGAAAATTACAGACCAATCTCCCTGATGACCATAAATACCAAAATTCTCAATAAAATACTTGCAAACAGAATTCAGGATCACATCAAAACTATCATTTACCTCTATCAAGTTGGCCACATTTTAGGGGTACAGGGATAGTTTGAGATGCATATATCAATTAACATAATTAATCATATAAATGCAATCAAAAATAGAAATCACATAATCACCTCAGTAGATACAGAAAATACCTTTGACAAAATAATATTTCTCTATGATAGGGCTAGGAATGGAGGAAGCACACATCAACACAATAAAGGCTATTTGTCACAAACCTATAGCCAGCATCAAACTAAATAGAGAAAAGTTCAAAGCATGCCCACTAAGGTAAAGAAAAGACATGATTGTCTACTCAACTTCTATTCAACACTGTACTGAAAGCTTTACCTAAAGCAGTAAACAAGAGAAAAAATCTACAAAACAGGAAAAATATTTTCAAGTATGCCTTTTTGCAGATGATATAACCCTAGACAACACAGATCCCAAAGACTCAACAAAAAAAAAATTTACCAAATTTCTATATACTAATGACAAGCATGCTGAAAAAGAAATCAGTGATATAATCTCATTCAAAATAAAAACCCAGGAATAAATTTAACCAAGAAAATGAAAGACGTCTACAGCAAAGATCAAGACCCCAAAGAAAGAAATCAAGAAAGGCAGCAGAAGATGGAAGGATCACCATCGATAAGAAAATCAATATTGTGAAAATATCCGTGCTACCAAAACTAATTCACATATCCAATGCCTTCCCAAGCAATATTCCAGGGGCATTCTTTATAGATATAGAAAAATGCCTTAATATTTATATGGAAACACAACAAACAAAGTTAGACAAAGCAGTCTAGGAGGTATAACCGTACCTGATTTCAAGTTACACAGTTACGCCACAAAGCAAACACACAGATCACTGGAAAGGAAAAGAGGTCCTAGATATAAATCCACACAACTCCAGCTTCTCTTGAAAAACAAACATCATCAACAAATGGAGCTGAGAAACCTGGGTATCAACGTGGAGAAGAATGACAATAGATCTCCACCTCTTACCCTAATGAAGCTCAACTCCAAGTGGAGTAAAAACCAAACTCTGGGGCCAAGAACCCTGATGCTGCCAGAGGAGAAACTAGAGATTGTGCATTCACATGCAGGCATAGGCATGCATTCTGCATAAGACTCCAATAGCACAAGAAATGGGACCAGCAATCAACATATGGGGTCTTGTGCAACTAAGATGCTTCTCTATAGCAGAAAAAGCTGTTAATTGAGTGAAGAGGCTGCCAAAAGGATGGGAGAAAATATTTGCCAGCTATACATCTGATAGACAGTAACTAGAATATACAAGGGACACACACACACACACACACAAAAACTAAACTCCAAGAAAACAAACAGCCCAATTAAAAAACGGGTTGTGGAACTGAACAGAGAGTTCTCCAAAGCAGAAATACAAATGGTTAGGAAATGCTGTTAAGAAACCTCCAATATCTGAAGCCATCATAGAAATGTAAATTGAAATTACTTTTTTAAAATCTTGGTTTTTCAAGCCAGGGTTTCCCTGTGTAGCCTTGGCTATCCCAGACTCACTTTGTTGACAAGGATAAAATTCACAGACCTTCCTGCCTTTACTTCCCCAAGTACTGGTAGTAAAGGCTGTACCATCACATCTGGCTTTAAAGTTGCTTTTAAGATTCTATCTCATCCAAGTCAGAATGGCCATCATCCAGAATGCAGATGGTAATGCATGCTGACATGGATATGGGTAAAGGCTAACCCCTATACAGTCACTGCAAAACAATACAGACTCTTGCCCCTCCACCATCAGCACCCATTGCTGAGACCTTAGTGCTGAAAACACCTCAAACCATGGATTCAAGTTATAGAGAAATCAGTATGAAACTAAATTGGAAACTTCCCTTGCTGCCTAGCTTGCAAAGTGCCATATGTCACTATTCAGATTACTGGTGGAGTAAGAGATAAGATTTCTTATGCAACTGTGAACTCTTTGAACTACAATGCCAACTTTCCAGGAAAGGTATGCCCACTGGTAACCTATGTCTCCATAATTATTGAGGACTATTCAAGTGGCTGGTCTCTATGGCTTGCAGGATCCCCACCAATGACTACAGTCACCAGCTCTCTTCTTACCTAGGTGGAAGCATGTGGCTGAAGCCCACCAACTAGTGAAAGGGGTGAAGAATTCAATTCCAAGTTCAGACCCTTTATTACCACTAGGAAGACACACACAGCCCATAACCAAACATGACTGACCACCCTCATTTCATTTAGTTCCCTTCTTCCATCTATCTTCTGGCTTCTTTGTGAAGCCATTTATTTTGGTTAGACGTTCCCTGTGGGGGTGGGAAATGAAAGCCACACTCCATGAGAGACGACAGAGGATAGTCACAGGATGAAAAAATAGGAGAAAGAAGAGCCAGTGCCAAAAATCTATCATTTAAAAATGAGTAGAAGCAAGAAGCAGTAGTATATAAAGTTGCCAGAAGGCAGTCTTTAGCAACAGTTCTATTGTATAAGCTCCATGTCAGCCTGGTAGTGATGCTGTTGCCTTGTCCTTCTCGCCAACTATGAAGAATCTCAAGGGAAAACTGATAATTGCCCTAGGAACACAACACTTCAGAGCTTATCTACTGAGCTCTAGAACAGCCTGAGAAATACAGGTACTAATCCTATCTCAAACTTCCTTCATGGTGGGCAGCCACCCTCCTTCATGTACTGATCCTATCTCAAACATCCTTCAGGGTGGACAACCACCATCTTTCAGTGGAGAAAGCCATGTAGATGAAAACTATGGTTCAGAACTCCGTCAATACCGAGAGTTCACAGATATGAAAGATGATGAGCAGGCAGAAAAGAAAAGATCTCAGAGACAGATCCTGCCTCGCGCCTCATCTCTACACCAGCCTTTGGCAAACAGAGTCTCTTTCTGTACACTAAAGTCTCTGCCAGTGAGAAACCTTCTTAATCCCCAAGAAAAGACTAAGAAACACACTCATTTTTAAACATCATATCATTATTAACTATTTTCAGAAGAGAGTTCAGGGTAACTTTGAGCTATAGAACATTCTAACAAGCTACCAAGAGCCTACAGGAAAATCTGGATGCATAACCCCTTGGCCCACAGGGAGAGACTCAGACAAGGCCCTCGACTCTGTTCCTGGGGCCTCCTGCTACTGCATGCTCAGTCAGTCAGCTTCCCCATACTGTTGTCCCAGCCTTGTTGAAGGCTGTACACTTTTGCATAATTTATTCCACATGTTTGTTTGTTGGACCTGCCAGAGGCATATGTCGTAAATGTTTCAATGCCTTAACTTTTGATGAGCTTTCTTTAGAAATAACTGTCCCCAGGGTGGTACACAGAACAGTAAATTAACACCCCTCTATCCATGCTCCTCCTCCTGGCCCAGGTCCCTTAATTTCAGTGTTCCCCATAAAACATTCATGGCCTAGAACATCACAGGTAGTACCAGGCAGGGCTGGGGGTTGGGTCCTGCATCCATGCCCTAGAACATCACAAGCAGTGCGGGGAAGGTCTAGGAGTTGGGTCCTGTATCCACATTGAGTAAATATTTGGTGAAACAAGTTCAATGAGGTAACTCCCAGAATTAGTTAAATAGGATTTTGTTTGGAAGTCCCCCCTCCCCACACTCACTCACTTTCTTCCTCCTCCTCCTCCTCCTCCTCCTCCTCCTTCTTCTTCTTCTTCTCTCTCTCTCTCTCTCTCTCTCTCTCTCTCTCTCTCTCTCTCTTTCTCTCTCTCTCTCGTCACACAAATATTGGTTTCGTTTGGTTTTTGTTTTCCACACAGGGTTTCTCTGTGTAGCCTTGGTTGTCCTGGAACTCACTCTGTAGACCAGGCTGGCCTCGAACTCATAGAGATCTGCCTGCCTCTGCCTCCCAAGTTCTGGGATTAAAGGCATATGTCACCACCACCCAGCCCACACAAATATTCTTAACAGCTCAATGGCTTAGGAATGGTCTGAATAGGTGAGTCTCTACCCATTCACAAAGTCACTGGTGAGCATTCTTGTGGTTTTCCCAAATGTTTAACTCCCTAGTCTCCGATAACCTTTCACCTCTTCACCCAAGCCAGGGCCCATGGTGTGCATGGTCTGCAGCTAACAGACTTTAGAATCAGGCCAATGTACTGACTGGACTTTCATGCCAGTACTCTGAGAGATGCTCTCAGACCCACTCTTTCTGTGACATCTAGTGCCCCCATCACCAACCCCATCCCCACTGCATGCATGTCTGCTTCCTGACTCAGGATACTGATTTCTAAGACCCATCATCCCCAGAATGATCTTTTGAATGACCTTTTGTTATATTGTGCTATTAGGAGGTTCTGGCAGATACCTGGAGGGTAGAGTCTTGGGGGAATTTGAGGTGGTTCTCCCCTAATGTTCTTTGTGCTTTAGACCATGCCTCCAGAGGGTTTGCTCTTCCTGGAGGGTTCCAGTTCCTGTAGGGTGGTCATGACTCCCAGTTCTGATGGCATCACTACCCTTTTCTGTCCATTAGGAGTGAGTAGCAGCTCTCCATTGTTGCTAATCTCTCTCTGCCTCAGTGTCCCCATGTTTGCCTCAGCATCCCTTCTTCTAACACCTTTATAATTAATTCCTTGTGTTATGATCCTCTCCGTGGCCCTGTGTAGAATGAGCTTTGCTTTGGGGGCTGCATGATATTACAACGTTTATGGAAGTAAAGGATGCATAGGATGAACTCTCAAGAGGGTTGACAAGCAAAGCCCAGCTCAGCTGCTCAGTCTTGCCATGCATGTCTGGCATCTTGCTTCAACTTAGAGCTCTGCCATCTTCCGTGAACAATCAAGGAGAATATACCGGCAGTAAGGGATTTTAGGAAATTGCCAAACTATCTAGATAAAGATTCTATCTGCTCAGGAAACAAACCCAACCAACTCTTTTATTAACAGTTCCAGACTCCATCACATTCTTACCTATCTGTGCTTATCTTCCTGAATTCCTCTTACTGTCTGCTTGCTGAATGCTGAGCAAGTTCTACCCACTGCTGCCTTGAGGAACTAAAGTGTGATTCTGCTAAGATTTACCCAGAACCACTAACTAGTCATCACTCTGTCTCTTACCAGGTTTCCAAAAAGCACTATAGTCCTCCATGCCTTTCACTTAGGGAAGCAACAAACATGACTTTTTAGGGGTGTGTAAGGATCTTTTAAGGGAAGACCCAGGAGCTCCAAGGTAAAAGAACAGTATGGATCTACCACATGTAGATTAGATTGAGCAAATGGCTGTCCTTACTGAATTTCTACTTTCTCATCTCAGAATGGGGAACCAATAAGGTTTGAGACTGAAATGAAATATTACTGTAAAGTGTTAAGAACATCACCACTCTATAAACGCTACTTACATCATAATTATTACCATTTCTTTGATGTCAAGATCCCTGAAAGTCACTATAAAAGCACCTATAAGAATAGCCAAGTTAATGCTATGAAAGTTACACAATAGGCGGTCCAGTTGCTAGGGTGATAGGCTGCTGACCAACATCATCAAGGCCCCATCACCAATCCTCAGAAGGGCAGAGGCTCTAATGCCCAATTTCTCCATGGGACAAAAGGGACAGAAGAGACCTGTACTGTATGGTGAAAGTGTTGTGGACAGTTAGGGTTCTGACTTAGAGTGTGCTAACATCTTGGTCTAACCACATTGACCCTCCTCAACAAGGATGCATAGGTAACACCTTATCACAAGGCAGACATGCTATTTCTAATGAGTGTTAACATGATAAAATGTTAATTGTTGTTGTTGGGGAAATTTTGTATTTTTTTAATCAACGGACATATCTAACAACTTAAAGTTGAAAGATGATTTTTTTTCTTCTAAGATCATGCATAAAACAGTTTCATCCTCACTATTTCTATCCAACACCATGCATATCAAAAGAATAAAACTGACTGTTTAAATATAAATTTGTTCATTTATAGTAGGTTAATTTTTGTGAGAATGTCAAAATAATTCAATAGGTAAAAAACTACTTTAATAGACAATAGAGTATCCAAGTGTTCATAAACCCAAATGTAAGGACAAGAACTATATACATTTCTCATGAGCGTTGAGCAACACTGAGCAAAGTAGCAATTTTTTTTCTTTTTAATATGGAACATTTCACAAATCTGTGTGTCATCCTTGCACAGGGCCCATGATAATCTTCTCCGTATCGGTCCAGTTTTAGTATGTGTTGCTGAAGCAAGCACTAGGCAATGCACGTGACACAAAAGCACAAATGACAAAAGGAAAAATAGGTATCTTGTGATTTAAATGGCATCATCAATAAAATAAAACTTAAATGTTTATAAACTATATAATCTGATATAGGTCTAGCATCCCGAATATACAAAAACACTAATAATTTTATAATGAAAAACCAATTAACATAATCTTTAAATAAATGAAGGATTTAACTAGACAACGTTCTGAAGAAGTCAGAGAAATGATCAATCACACAGAAGCATGTGTTCTGCATCATTATTCATTGAGGAAATGCAAATTAAAACAATAATGGAATACCACTTCATATCACAGCAGATCTCAAGACACCAACAGAACATTAGTTGTTTTGCATAGCTTGGTAACTGGGCATAGCAACAATTTTCAGAGTTTATTCAAGTCTTTGCTTTTTTTTGTGTTGCCTCACTTTGCAGTGCTTGGGAGCGAACCTTGGGACTTGTATGTTTTAGAGAGGCATTCCACCACTGAGCTCTATGCCCAGCTGGGTCCAGGATTTCTAGTTGGAACAATAAAACTGTTTTGAAGATATATTGCAGGGAACAGCTGCAAAAAAAAAAAAAAAAATCTATGGTGGCACCCAAAGCTACTGAACTGAATGGCTATGTTCTGGATTTTGGTATTTTGGTATTTTGGTATTTTGGTATTTTGCATGGACTAGATCCCATGCAGCTCAGGCTGACCTGGAACTCATTAAATACTGGAGGAAGATGACCTCCAACCCCCAATCCTCCTGCCGCTGCCTCCCAAATGCTGTGTGGACCACCATGCCTAGATTGAGCCAGGGTGAGCTTTAAAGTATGAGAATTAAATCTCAATTTTAAATGTACATGGTATGTTTGAAGGGAAAACAAAAACAAAAACAAAAAACACTGTGTCTCTGGAATTAAACAGAACCAATGAATGGCTGCCCCATGAAAATGACTGTGTGCCCTGTGCCAATATGAGCCTCGGTAAAAAGTGGTGTTTCTATAATTCAGTAGGGAGGGAGGAATGGAGAGAAGATGGAGCCTCAGGGGAACAGTGAAGTGAGTGTACAGCTGAGCCACTGGGGTGACAGAAGGGCATCCAGGCCCAGCTTAGACGTTGGTTCTTTGTTCCAGTCTGTGCCTCAGAGAAGGTGCCTTTCATAGCCTTCTCCTGCTCCCTGATGCCCCAAAGCATGTTCTGTAGTGAGTACTGACCACAACTCTTTCCTCCAAGCAAGAGGAGCATGCGGTCCACCAGATATCAATGCAGCAACGTGTCCACCATCAGCATCGCTCATCAATGGTTAGATTTATAGCACAGGAAGAAGCATTCACACTATTACCAGAACTGAAAGAACCTGAGAAGGCTCCTGACAACCAGACATGGGCCATGCTTATCTCACGTTGTGCACTGGGAAACTCATTTCCTCCCACTGCCCATAAGGCATTAGACCCTTGAGCTCTGCATTCTCAACAGCGTAGTGAAAAGAGATGCTGAACACTACAACATAAACATATGCATTCATTCATAATGCATTCAGGTGTTTTTTAATTATTCATAGTTCCTGAAAGTCATCTGACCTATCATGCATATATATTCAAGCAATATTTATATGAGAACCACAGCCCCAGTGTACACAATTCCAGCTCATTGGTGTTCCCGTCTATGCAATTAAAATGAAATGAGTTGGGGCTGCAGAGATGGCTCCGTGGTTAAGAGCACTTCCTGTTCTTCCAGAGGAAGCTACTTTGATTCCCACCACCCACATCAGGCAGTTCACAGCCACCTGTGACTCCTGCCCCTCCAGGAGGCTCAGAGGACTCTGGCACCTACACTCACATGCGCATACACACATATCTGTCATTAAAATTATAAAAATTGTTTTAAAAAATCAAATGAGCCATTGGTCAATAAAAGTTATATGTGATTTCTATAAAGTTATCCACTGTATATTGTTCTAGAGTAAGGGGGGAAGTTGCATTTGGTTTGCCGAAGCTGACAGAACACAGAAAACGAGCTCTGTGATGGAGGTGTCAGTGACAATTAGTCTTTTAAGACCAAATTTATCATTTTCCCAAATAATTGGTGTTCTTGGACTTTCTCTTAGTGTAGAGGAGGAAAAAGAAAAACAGACCTGCACCTCTTCTATTTAAGTCTTTCTCTCCCCCCGCCCTAACCCCTCCCTCTCTCTCCCTCTTAATGCTAGTATTCTGGGCTCAAAAACACCACATTCTTCTGTTTTGGTGTTTGCATAAATTTGCATGTTAACATGAATGGTTGCAACTTAAAGAATGTAAAATATAATGAAATATGAATTTATATCCAGGATGAAGAAAAGACACATTGAAAAACAACAGATTTTCACTCTTGTTGATTTTTTTCCCCCAGAAATCAGATTTAGGAAAGACATAAACACACAATCTTGATTTAAAAGCAGGGCGGCACTCAAAGACAGGTACTGCCAAGGAGGGCCCCCCTCCACCTCCCTACACACACACACACACACACACACACACACACACACCATGCACATTTACAAATCACAACAATTCCTTAAGCTCAGGGAGCATGCTTAACATCGCCTTCCTCCTGCCGCCCACCCAGAAGAAGGAAATGCACGAAACATCATGTAAGTAGCTCAAGCAAATACAGGCACGCATTTGCCTCTGTGGACCTGAAGGACCACTTTCTGCTTTATCCTTTGATTTCCCAAGTGCATTCTGAGGACTGTGGCATAATGAATGGTTAAGTGCAGAGGCAAAGGTGAGAACTCCTGGCATAGGCGCATTTATTGGCTGTGCGACGTCTGGCCACGGACATAATCTTTAGATGTAGATTTTCTTTATGAGCTCTCCTGTCCATATCATTTTTTACCAGCCTCAAAGATTTATCATGAGAATAACTGTGAATACAGTGCACTTACAACAATGTTGGGGAACAAGGATCCAGGAAGGGTCAGGCACCATGTAGTGGTAGATGGTACTTAGGGTCCACAGGGCCCAGTTTTGCAATGGGTTCTCTCTTCTCCAACATGCCCTCCCATTCTGCCCACATAGTACCACAAGGACCTCAGTGGATCTAGTTACCGTGAAGGCTGTTCCCCCAGGGACTCTGGCTACAGGATCATGGGAGACATCAAGCTCTCAGTCCATCCTGTCCGCAGTCACTCCTTTTCACAGCCAGCTTCCCATCACTAGGGTTCCCAAACAGCACAACACCAGGCACTAACAAACATCAGAAAGAGCTATGAGCACAGCCTCTCACCTCATCATCCTCCGGTGAGTTGGAATCCAGTTTCTGAACCACTGACTTGCCGCTCTCCTTTAACAGTTTCTCTCGTACTTTCGTTTCATACTCTGGCCGGGAGTGTTCCTACACCAGAGAGTCAGGAAACAGAGTTAGTAAACAGGACGGAGGGTGACCTGGGTATGTGGGTCAGAACCAGACACCACAAGTACATCAAACTGGGTTGAGGAATGGACGCTATCAGATACAGGAATTGCCACATGAGACAGTTACAGGGAGTCTATACCAAGACAACATTGCAAGGAGAGATGAGACACGGGACACTTACTGTCACACTGAGAACCAAACCTGGGAACGTTCCTGGGGTTGGTGCCGGTGTTGAGAAAGGAGAGAGAAGATGTTAACTGGAAAGCTGATACCGCCGAGAAGCTACATATTTTGCAAAACAGTAAGACAAAGGCAGGAGATCTGTGCTGCCCCCTCCTAACCATGTCGCTGTACCTCAAGCTCACCTTCAAGGAGCCCAGTCTCTGCTAGAAAGAGTTGTGCCCACAGCTGGGTTTTTGAGGAAGCCACAATGCCTTCTGTTCCGTACTTCTGCAGGCTAAAATGGTAGCCAGTAAACACTGAAGTCTCAAGGTGGTCATGGGGGGGAATCTTAAAATTCATGGCCTGGACCTGTCTGTGCAGCATAGGTGAGCAAGTCACCCATGGGTGAACGCGGCATGCAAACACACAAGAGACGTCATTAAGCTACTCTGCCAATCCACCCTGGATTAGCAATCACCAGGCTCCCAACAAATGGAGCACTGCCAAATGAAATCACTACATACATTGGACTAGGAAGATGCACAGCTTACTTCGAAGGGGACTTAGCAGTAGGCAGTAGACCTCTCGGAAGGCCTTCCCGCGCTGGCTAGCTTCAAGATGAATTCCTAAGGTGTGAGGATGCTGTGTTCTTTGTTTTCTGATGACCCCTAAGCACAGATTAGGGTGCGGGGGGGGGGGGGGTCCTGCAATTCAGATAGCACATAATTCCTTGCTACCACCTATATGTCAGAGACACTAGAGACCAACTTGCTAGACACCTTACTAGTCTCTGGCTTTTCTGGAAAATGGTAGCATTGGAGAAACTACTCCGGTGATTAAAGAGTATAAAATATCGTGGTGGGTGATGGCACTTAAGTGCTTTTTCAGGCTCCCCGCCATCACACGAGACCCACCCCTTCCAGGAGCCCTTCTCTAACTGCCGCAGTGTACCCCACCACCAGCCAAGCTCTTCACCAAATCACCCGAGCTCTGTACCTTGCATAACACATTTTGCCCTTTTCCTGTGTCTGGACCCTTGCAAGCATCTCGCTCTCTTCTGAAGGACTGGCTGCCTGTTTTAGATTCTCTTGTCTCTCACAGTGATTGGCAGCTCTGAGTGCCAGAAAGGTCTCTACAAGGACAATGATACAAGCTGAGGTCTGAAAAGCTGACAGAAGGCCCCATTTCTATACAATGAAAACCACTGAGGCTATTTAAGGCTCGATGTGATAGATGAGCAGGAAAAGAAAGATGGATAGGCAACACTTTCATACTCCCGGAATACCAGGGGCTTTGCATGATTAAAAACAGAGAGAGAGAGAATGTTGTGATAATGACCCCACATCAAGGCACTAGAGGTCTAGCGGTGCCTCTCTACAACAAAGATACCCTGGATGGACCCAAAGGCATCCTTCAGTTAATCCATTGGTGCTGTCCACAGGGACACTCACCCTATACTGACCATCTAGGTTGGCCCTAGGGATTGACTGCTCACCCACCCCCTGAACCTCATAAGAAAACAAACTCCACTGTTTGTCTATTTGTATCCCAATTCACATGCTGGGCCTGCACCAGCCTGTTTATTCCACTCCTACATGTAGCAGGGAAAGAAGACAAATGGGCTGTGGCCTGTGTGCGCATCAGCTCCATCCTCACCCCTGAGCAGGTGAGTGCTTCCTGGAGAAGACCACAGGGGGAAGAGCATCTTGAGAGGATCCCTACCTAGAAGAAGGCATCTGGTTAAAGCACAGAACATTGCTGGACTTCTAGGACACCTCCTTTCCTCTCCCCAACACTCTACTAATACCCACATGCCTCCTGCCACTCATTGGAATGTAAGTTAAACATGCTCCAATATGCAGTAACTTGTATAAAGCCGAGGATTTCTATGCCAGTCACACATACGTTACCTAGCTGTCCTCCACTCCTTCCCAGGAGACACAAGTAAACAATCAATGCCAACCCTGATCTGGCTACCAAATGGTACCGGTTCCTTTGTCTCTCATTGGCTCCACATCCCTGTCTCCTCCAGTCATCAGGCCTTTCTAAGCATCTTGCCATTTCTGATCTACATCCATAGCTTCCCAGATCAAGATCATGATTGCTGGCTCCTTCCTTGGGATGCCTTATTCCCTCGTTGCCCATTAAAATCCAGCAAGTCTTCCAACCCCAGATTTTTCCTTACAAGGTTTGTGTCTGGTGAAAGTAAATGCAACCCACCCAGGGCCTGGGCATACCAAGCAAGCGCCTTACTACTGAGCTATATACAAGCACTTTTTAAAATCATATTTTAAAATAGGATTTTCTCTTCCTAGCTTACCCAGATGAAAGTTCTTTGTAATACTCTCCCTTCTACTCTAAATATTTACAGACCAGGCAATGCCCTGTTGAATGCAACCCTTTAGGGCTCAGGGATTAAGTTCCGTATTCTATACTTAAGTTAGAAAATAGTCCATGATTAAGGTCCTGAATGGAAATTTTCAGTGCACTCCAAAATAATGTGTTGGAGACAAAGCTGAGTCTGATTTCCCTTCGCTTCATTCACACTGGCCCCAGGCAGCACACGTGTGAGGCACAGGATCCACCCCACATGGAAACCCCACTGGTAACATTTTCTATGCCATAGGCAAACCCAACCTTGGCCAGGTCCCACTCAGCCCGCACAGAAGCTCCTCACTCATGTATCACCCAGAAAGTTGCCATGGCTCATTGGGTTAATCAGGAGAACAGAAAACACAGCTATAGACAAGGAAACTGCAGTCGAAGCCCACTCCTACCAGGAGCCTAGAGCAAGGATCTCCAAGATACTGAGTCATGGCTGATGCTTTTCTGTGTGTGAACAGGACTGCATGTTGTCTCTGGTGGAGAGCCAGCTTGCCCATGGCTCACGTAGGCTTTGTGTGGCTGAGTGTTTCTTCTCCTCTCCTTCAGAGCCATCTCAGCTCCTGGCATTAGGAGTGTTCTTATACCCACTTCCCTGTACTCAACCACATCCTCCTTCTCCCTCCTTCCATCCCTCCCTCTCCCTCTCCTATTCCTTATCTATGCTTGGGCAGCAAGTGATTCTAATAGGCTAAGTATGTCCTAACTGGATCTCCCACTGGTAACCTAACTTCTACAGTTCTCTCCCTTAGGAACACGTCAGTTGTTGATCTCTAAGAAAAAAATGGCACAATCCATATGCATAGTCTTCCATCACTGCAGAGCTGTTGGTGGGACTGGTCCCAGATCTGGTGCTTAGCTGGAAGGATTGGACCGAGCTGGGTTCATTTGTTCATATCCATTCATGAAGTGCAGTAGGACAGGGCACATACTATTCAAAACCCCTTTTTTATTTTAAAATTTCTTTTAATTGTATATGTATAGGTCTTTTGCCTACACATGCACCTGTGTATCGCTTCCATGAATGGTGCCCTTGGAGGCCAGAAGAAAACATTAGCTTCCCAAGAACTAGTGTTATTGCTGGTTGTCAGCTGCCCTGTGGGTGATGACAATCTAACTCAGGTCCTCAGGAAGAGTAGCTGGTGCTCTTAAACACTGAGGCATTTCCCTGGACCTTGAAAGCCCATTTCAGACAGGGAAAAGCTACATTAGCATACTTCTCCCTTCAGAGCACTTAATCAGCTTGCCCTGAATTGGGAGTTTCCATTCCAGAAGCATGCAGCCCCTGCCACTTCTCAGACCATCTGCTCAAAGGCAAGTTGACTAATTATAGCATTAAAGATATGAAATGATAACATACTGCAGATTTGGGGGCAACATGGGCTTGCAAACAAGATTAAATTGGGAATTTCACTGATTTTTCTGCTTAAAATATCAGGGCCACGGAGTAAGAGTCCAAGGCAAAGCATGCTGATGACCATAGGACTGTGGGGAGAAGAATTGCTCTACAGCAGCCACCATAACACCCGTGGCTTGGCCTGCATGTGAGTTCTCACACCATGGAATGGTCCCTGGACCTTCTAGATATAGTCACCCACTGTCACCCAAAGCACTCACAGTGCTAGGAGTCGCTTATAGTCACCTTTGTCCTTTAGCCCATCAGTATTAGCAACCCTTATAAAGTCAACTCATCAGAATCATCAGAACCATGGCTAATGCGCTAACTCTCAAAAGAGCCATAAAGGAAGGCTCACTTTAACATACCTTAAACATCATCAACCCACAAAAATTAGACTCGGAAGGAATCTCCCCTCCGCCCTCAGCTCATTTCCTCAATTTGTGCAGTCTACTGAATCCTGACAAAGGGACGTACTGGGTCTTCCTTTGCTGGCCGCCCCAGCAGCCTTCATCTCTACTTCCCATACCTCCCCACCTTGGCCTTCTCTGAGCTCATAGGCATTCTTCCAATCTTACACGCCCCACTTCTAAACCAATGACTCATTCTTCTGTCTTCTTGGTCTCAAGGTTACTTGCTGCCACTTGTTTGTGAATCTTGGTCCATCCTACTTCTTCCAGAGTAGGCTTCTGGGCTCCCTTATCTCCTCCAACCCCTACACCTTAACAACTCAAAGGAAGAGGAAGCATTTGAACTCCCCCTTGGGGCTTATACACCACGACACAGCCAACCAGGCATGAGAGACCCAGCCAGTGACAGCTGATGGGCCAGTGACAGCTGATGAGCCAGTGACAGCTGATGCTGATGAGCCAACTTTATGCAACCGGCTCACTTCAGATCATCTAGTTCTAGGATGAGAGGACACTGGGGGCCCAGGGAAGTGCGCAGAGGACTCACTTCTTCCTCTTCTATCCCAGTCAGGTCCCAGAAGTAGCCCAGCCGCATCTGGAGCCTCTTCCAATTTTCCAGAAACATGGTAGCTTAAAAAGAAGGAAAAACATTCCATTATGTTTTGAGGAGCAGATTCTGGCTAGCCTTCTGACTTACCAGGACAGGTGGGACACATACTTACAGACACACTGATGACAAGAAATGAAAGAAATTTGGAAGGATAAAGAAAATCAAACTGGAGGGAAGTTATAGTTTGGATTAAAAGGACCCCCCCCCAACAGCTACATGGTAAAGACTCAGTTGCCAGTTGATGAGCTTTGGGGAGGTGAATGGATCATGGCGGCTCAGGTCCCATCAATTACTCCATTGATGGGTTCATGGTGATACAGCCTATTGAATGGTGGTAGAAACTTAGGAGATGGCATCTAGTTGGAGGAAATGGGTCCCAACACTTTGTCCCCAGCTTCCCTCCTCCCGTTTCTCCTTGTTTGCTGGTCCCCCTGAGACGAAAGCCCCCACCACACACTCATATGCCATGACATTCTCCTTTCCTTCAGGTCCAAAGCAATGGAGTCAGCCAACCGTGGGCCCTCACCTCCGAAACCAGGAGCCCAGACAAATGCCCTCTCCTTGAGGTTGAATGGAAAGCTGACTCACACAGAGGTGTGTGCTTCTTTAATAAGCCTCATCCTGCCTGAGCGGATTATCCCTTCCTGAAGCTTAGTCATCACCCTCACTTCTCCCCCACCCAACTTACATAAGCCTTGCTCTCACTTTCTTACAAGCCGCTCCTGCTTTGAGCACGCACCAGTCAACTTGTAATTTTTCAGAAACCACCGATCCACACTGAAACATACAGTGAACAAAACCTTTCAACACTGTTAAGCTGTTTGTCATTCAAGGCCCAAGGTGATCACGGCCCTAGGAACAGCACAAGCAAGAGCTGTGGGCATCCAGGAAAGAGAGCTAGTTGCTGGAGAGGACATTTGCTTTGGATTCTAAATGAAAACGGGGCAGGCAGGGGACAAATGAATCCCCCTAACTAAATCATGGATCCTTAGACTCTCTGCCTTCTATGGATATTGAAACATGTGTGTCTGGCCCAGACCTTTTGCATGGACCTCTTCCATCATTTGCCATCATGCCTCATACCTGCATTGCTGATCCACCCATCTTACAGCCCCCTCCATGCTCAACATCTCCGTTCTCATCTCTCACCCCTCCCTACAGGTTCCACTTTCATCCCATTCTGACCCAGCCCAAGTCACTCTTCCCTCCATAATCCTATCTCCATGTGGCTGGACATCTGGGAAGGGATGGGATGTGACATTCCCCAGAGACATCCGTCTGGCTCTCCATTGTCCATTCACCAGGCTGGTGGCCCTCACTGCACACCATGCTGGATTTCTGACTGCCGTTCCAGGTCTATGGTACTGTAACTGGACTTGAAAGCTCTCCCTGAGATCCTGACAACTGTGTTAACCTCAGGCACATTACAGATCTGCGCATGATCCTACGCAGGCTGAACATGCAGCTTCTCAAAGCTACATTTTTTTCACTTGCAGCTACATCATGCTGCCAGGACGTGTAGTTCTCTCTGTTGAAGCTTTGTTCCTGCAAGTGCATCTTACTCCTGAGACTGACACTGGCCCGGGGATGTTGTCCTGTTTCTCTTCACATGTATGCAGAGGATACACACATGGCAAGACTCTGAGTGCTGATAAAGTAGCCTCTCCATGGAAGAAGAGAGGCAGACCGTGAGCAAGCAGAAAAAAAGCCAGAGAGTGATGAGCAGCAGTGTCTTGTAGGTAGAGGGAGGGTTAGCCCAGGGTTATCTGCTTTACACACAAGTCTCACCCATCGTGGCAGGAATACCTCAGGGGGTATCATTTCACCCAGGTGAGGACACAGCTTAAGCAGGATGCCTAAAGTAACAAAGCCCCCACTGTGACTGAGAGCACTGACTTCAGGGAACACTTAGTATATATGGACAGAGCCAGGTCTGTATTCACTGGCTTTGGGACCCACAGCTGACGAGGAACAGAATGGAAATGGTTTGAAGACTGTGTAGCCCTTAGCATAGCATTCTCTGCCTTTGTTCAGAGCAATGAGCCCTTGATCTTTGCCAAAGCGGATAGGACTTCATTATCCCTCTAGCGCTTAAGGCCAGGTCTGCAGTAGTCTGGGCTCAATGTTCTGACAGGCTGGGACTTTTGCAGACTAGTGTCTTCATGATGCAGGCATCTTCAAACCCTTTTCTCACTGTCACCTGACCTCAGTCTCTGTGTCTCTGCGTCTCTCTCTCTCTCTCTCTCTCTCTCTCTCTCTCTCTCTCTCTCTCTCTCTCTCTCTCTCTCTCTCTCTCCCCAGCCCCCCTGCTCACAGCTGCTTCTTTCCAGCCCATTCCTGGCAAGCCTGGGCCACCCGACACTGTACCACTAATCATAATAATCTTGGTAATGAGAGGCATTACTGTAATTTTTAATTGTAATTCGTAGGCAATCATGCCTAGGGCTCTTGGCTGCTGTACCTAAATACACAATCACATAAAACACAGCAAGGCTACCTTAAAAAAAAAAAGCCCTGCCCTACACCAGGAAGCCCTGATACAACCCTACCTCTATGTACTACTTTCCAGGGGTGGGGGGCAGTGAATTACTGAGGCACTCTTTACTAAAGCTATTGAATGCAGACCATGGGCAGCTGTTGAGGCTTGAGTCTGTGAAATGTAGCCGAAAACCTCACTTTGCTGCAGGGAGTAGTGTGGCTCAGGAAAGTTCGTGGAAGACCACAGGCCCGGGTTTTAAAGTGATAGCTACTCCACAGAGGTAGGTTCAACAAGACGTGGTTTGGACTAAATCCAAAATAGAGTATGTAGTCTGGGTTCCACATTGGTTCTATAGGATCTCAGGGTAGTTCTGACACGCTATGCTGGGCAGGAGACATGGGAGATGCCTGTGTTTACCAGGCAGAAAGCTCATCTTCACCATTTTCTGCTGAATGACAACTCCAGAGCTACAGGTCACAAGTTCCACCTCTTCCTATGTGCTACTATTTTGAAAGGCTGCCCAGGTACTTCTGGGAGTTCCCTAAGACTAAAAGCTACAGTGCCCCCTGGAGGCATTATGTGGAGACTTGACAATACACCATCTTTCCAGACAAGCTTTGTCTCCTCCCAAGAAGAGATTCCCAGAGGGAATGGAGGAAATCTGTGTTCCCATCCCCTGGATGCCACTGAGAACAGACTTCTCCTCCCCTCTCTCCTCCTCCTCTTTTCTCCTCCCCTCTCTCCTCCTCCTCTTTTCTCCTCCTCTCTCTCTTCCTCTTCTCTCCTCCTCTTCTTCTCTTCTCTTCTTCCCCTCTCTCCTCCTCTCTCTCCTCTTCCACTCCTCTTTCTTCCTCCTCTCTTTTCTTCTTCCCCTCTCTCCTCCTTGTCTTTGTCCTCCTCCTCTCTCTCCTCTTTCCCCCAACTCTCCTCCTTCTCTCTCTCCTCTTTCTCTCTTCTCTCCTCCTTTGCTTATCTTTCATGAATTCATGACTCAGGCCCCACCATGGCAGGTCCTCCTGCCCCTGCAGAGGTGGGCACACATCAGATGGAGTTTGCAGCAGGACGGTGGCTGTGCTAAACTTTGATCCAGTGGATGCCCGTAGTCCTGCACTTTCACCAGTGAGTACAAACCAGTGGTGGCTAAAATGGACGGAAATATGTTAACTTGGTCTCTTTTTTAATGCACAGGGCTGTGTCATTCAGAACTTTCCAGTTAACATGGGGAAGGAGGGTGTGTGTATGCGTGTGTGTGTGTGTGTGTGTGTGTGTGTGTGTGTGTGTGTGTGCGCGCGCTGTGTGTATAATGTGGTCTGTGGTGTGTGGTGTATGCATGCAGTGTGATGTGTTTTGTGTGTGGTATATGTGTGCTGTGTATGTATGTGTCTGTCTGTGGTGTGGTATGTGTGTAGGATTGTATGGTGTGTATGTGATATGGTGTGCTGTGTGCATGTGCATATGATTTGTTGTGTGTACGCTGTATGTGGTATGTGTGTATGTGAGTGCGGTGTGGTGTGTGTGTGTATGGTGTGTGTATGTAGGAGGTGTGCGGTGTGCATGTGGGGGGACGTTTTGTTTGTGGCATGTGTGAGTATGTGTGGGTATGAGTGTGTATATGTGTGGTGTGGTGTGTATGTGTGTGGAGTGTTTGTGGGGCGGGGCTGTTCGGATAAGAACAGTGCAGAAAGAGTTAGCTGTGCTGATAGTCCAGGGAGAATACAGGAAGGACAAATGAAGGAACTGTTTGTTCTTTCTTTCACAAATACTTTTGGTGGGAATATTGAAAATACCATTTTACATTAAATAAAATTTTTACAATCTAAACTCATGGAGTGCAGAAAATATCATGGAACTCAGAAGTCAGGAGACCAAATTTTAGCCCATCTTAACACCAGCCATTTCCTACCATGGCAGCACCCCAGCATTCTGACTGTTCTGCTCCCTCTCTGTGGCTTCATGTGGCTAAGGAAATGAACCGAGTGCCTGATGGGTTGCAGCAGGTTTTATAACATGCACAGGTTCAAATTCCTTGTAAGTCATACACGAGGCCTGTGTGGAGTGAACATTACTCCTCTAAGAGAAAACAGAGAGCCATGAAGAATATTCCAATTTCTTTTCACACATATCATCAAAGAATATATAAAGAAAATATACTGAGTTAAATAAATTCAAGGCTGTGGCTTTCCAATCCTGGCCACCAAGTCTGTTAAAGGGTAGTCCCCATTGAGCAGACACTGTGATGATCACTTACCCCACAGAGCCATGAAGATGGAGAAGAAGACAGTGGCTGGATTGTCAAACAGATGGCTGGCTCGTGCAGTCCCACAGGCTGAGCTGAGGTTCCAATAGTCACAGGACTTGTCACACAGGGGACACATGGTGAAGGCATTCTGGTGGTCACACATCTCTTTGCTGCAGTGACAGAGGTTGATGGGTTTACTCTTACCAAAGGGTAACAAAGAATGAATGCACCCCCTTTGGAGGTGGGGGGGGCGTGTAGGTAACTCGCTATCACTATAAACTTCCTGGAAGGTGAATGATCATCTCAGAGGTGTGTCCCCAAATGCTGCCTGAGAAAGCCTCCTCAGGATGTGCTGCATCTATGTGGTTGGTGGGAGGTAAGAGCCATACATAACTGTGAATAAAGCACCATGCTGAGGTTGGATTTCCTTCATTCTTCAAGTACAGAATATCTATCCTACTGGGCTACCTTACAAATGTGTGATTGCATCCCAGTCCCAAGCAGAAGCGAACATGAGCAGGTCATAGGACAAGTACAGTGGTATTTTCTAGAAGAAGCATGTGAAGAGAAATGCTCAGAACTCTGTAAGAAGGTATTTTTCCACCCTCCGTGTCTGTAAGCCGTCTGTGGAGATGAATAACCTCAACCTACTAAGAATTATGACAACTGTGAAGCAGGATTAGGAAGAATAAAAAGGAAGGTAAATCGTTCCAAGGACAAGATTCTTTCACACTTGGAGAAGAAAGCCTGAGCCAAGCGACTGTACTGGTCTGTGTACTAATCCATTATAAACACATTTCTATTTAATATACTGATGAATATATTCACAATCCATTAAATAATGCTGGATCCAGTGAGTTAAGGCTCATATGCAAATAAGAACCAAGGAGTTACCAGCCCTGAATAACTTCCTTAATATCCCTCTATTGCTAAATACTTGTAGGAAAAATGAACTCAGTTGTCCTTGTGTGAAATACTTCCTTCACAAGACATAGGTGAATAGTTAGGCTTCTAGGAGAAAGAGTGGAGAGCTCAGAATTTGGTGTAAATAAGTGTCATTTCTCAACCCCAGTAGGAGCACCAGTGCTAAAGAAATCTGTGGTCACTTCAGAAAGATGCAGCAGGCGTGCTGAAAAGCACAGCTTACTAGAGGGAGCCACTATCTCCTGAGAGCTCCATTAGCCCTACTGAGTAAAGCAGGAGCCTCCATGGAACCCAGGAAGCCAAGGATGCCCATGCCTATTTCCCCTTGCCAATGCAGTTTGAGAGCAGAGATGTACTGGGGACTGTCACTTTCTTCCAGGCTTCTGTCTTTAATGGGCTAAGTCTCTAGCAGGGAAAGGCCTTCTGTGTCAGAGCGTGAAAATTCTGGATCTCCAAGGAGAAATATTCTTCCCCCATTCACTCATTGCTGAGCTCTCCACTGGCAAGTGCCAATAAATGTGATTTGCCAACATCAAAATTATTGGTGATATCTAAGCAACATATCCAGTGCTGGTCCCATATCTTCATATTGCGATGAAACTAGAAAATAAAGTTAGTTCTAACCTTCTGAGACACACACACCATCACTATGTAGTAAGAAAGTGTTGCTACTTTCAGAGAGGAAAACAGATTTAACCTGAAAAGAATTCCTCTGTGTCAATCCAAGTAAAGAGCGCTGATTTGCAGCCATGTCTAAAAGCTTGTGTCCCTCACACTGCCCCTTCATGAACGTGCACTCAAGGCTTTTGTTTGACTTGTTTTACACACTTACATGCCAGGGAGGTACAGTCGTACTCAATCTAATCTTGTCAAAATCTTGTCAATGCCAGAAGGTCAGGAATAAAAAAATTATTAGCATTATCGCCCAATGTGGTACAAACCACTTTATATGCATGCGCTGTAGCAATCACTCCCTTTAAAAACTCACATGCAGGCATCTGCCAATTATTTGTACAAAATGGTAGCATGGATTCTTCTCAAATTGAATTTGAAGTCAGAATGCTTGAGTGGGGGATTTGTATTGGAGGTCTTGATGCAAGCAATTTTAAGAGAATTTTGGGAAAATTCAATACTAGCATGGCATTGAAAGGGCTGTATGTCTTAAGACACGCTGCTGGTAGACAAGCTGAAAGATGAGGAAGTCTAATCAGTATGAAAATCATTTTTGATTCATGCACTAGACGCATAAAAGAGAACAAAAACAAAACAAAACACCAGATTTCTAGTGAGAAGTAATTATGGCTATAAATTGAGCGGTTATTTCTCCAACCTCTCATTTCATTCTACAAAGGATAGGAAGTGGATGAACGGCCTGCCAGTCAACCAAATCGAGATCCTAAAGGAAATGAGGTTCTTAAGAGTGGATGAACAGTCAGGGACACAACTCCGGCTGGCACAAAGCTCGTAGGCACAGAGAGGCCATTTTCCAGGAAATCCACACAAAACAGCTGCTCTTAAGGCCTCAGAGCCAAAGGAACCGACTTCCTTTTCCAAGATGGTTTAAATTAATCAGCTGCTTTTCAACTGTCCCTGTCTTTCCCACCACATATATACTTATCAGAAGAAACTGATTTCTCGAGAGTGACAGCCTGTAGGTGCACCCGGAACGTGTGGAAGTATTACCACTCGAGTCTTTTACAGAAAACACCGAGGAATAAAAGTAATTGCAGCTTCGCATGATTGGTGTGGCTTAGATTCTGGCTTTGAAGCTGTAGTGACGTTGCGGCAAATGAGAGGTGGAGAAACTGGCTGAACTTCCCTGTCCTTTGCAACTTCCTAGGACACTTTGATTTTTACAAACAAAAGTATTTTAATTTAGAAATGCTTTAAATCAGAACATAGTTGAATCCCAGGCTTGATAGCAAAGGTGACAAACTGTAAGGCAATTTCCCCCAAATAGTGTGTCTTCTCAGCAGATGACAGTAGAGTAACACTCTAATAAAGAGCACGAGAAACTTCAGAGACCAGAGCAGCACACTGGACTGTGCTCTGAGAAATCATTAGGTCACTGAAGTGACGATAAGGGGACACGTAAAAAATTCCTGTCAGCAATGAAAATGAAAAAAAAAAAAAAAAACCAGCTCAGAAAACTGAGATTGTGAGAGACTTAAAAAGCAACATTAAGAAGGAAGCTCATAGCTATACGTGCCTATGCTATAAAAACAGATGGATCTTAAGTAAATAATGTAATAATAATGCATCTTGAGGCCTTACAAAATCGGAATGAATCAGACTCCAAGTTATTGATAGGAAAAAACTGATGCAGACAGGAGCTGAAATAAATGAAATACAGACTAAAGGACAGCACACATGAGGAGCTCAGTAAAACAAAGAGGTGGTTCTTTAAAAAAAAAAAAAACTGAAGTCAAGAGGCCTAAGCCAAAATAAACAGAAGGAAGAAAGTGTAGTTGAGACGATGAAATGGCAGGAGAAAGGAGGATATTAGGTCCCTGTCCATCTTGCAAAGAATCATGGAACTTAGTGTATTAGTCATGCAATGTCCCCCAATGCTCACGCTTCCTCAAACTCAAGTCCAGTTCCAATGCCATTGAGTTCAAAATCATCTTCCGCTACCCAGGGAGTTTAAGATAGCCTAGGCTGAGGCCTGTTTCCAAAAACCCAAAATTCAACGATGAATTTTTAAAAACTAAATGGAAATATATGGGAAACAAAGATATTATTAGCTCAGGAGGCTGGAGAGATGGCTCGGCTGTCTGAGCATTTCCTGATCTCCCAGAAGACCCAGCTCAGTTCCCAGCACCCAGTTTAGGTTGGTTGAAAACTAGTAAATCCAGCTCCAGGGAATCCTGTGGCCCCTTCTGGACTCTGCAGGTATATGGCCACATACACACACATACACATGCACCTGCATGTGCACACACACATACCCAAAGTAACAAATCTGTATAACACACAAATTAAAAAATGAAGTAGAATTAAAACTATCATACAGTTCAGCTATACCCTGTGTAAGTCCATGTGTGCATGTGTGTATGTGTGCATGTGTGCACTTGTATATGTGTGTGTGTGTGTGTGTGTGTGTGTGTGTTCAATCAAGAGATCACAACTAAGAAGTCTTATGGCAGAACAAGGAGCTAAGATTAAAAACTAAAGACACAGAAAACCAATTCAATGAAAATACATCAAATTTCCCAAATCCAGAGAAAGCAATAGACACATAGTCACAAGCTATATCTAGAATCCCACATAAACAGGATCAGATGAGAATTTCCAGGATACATTACAGACAGAATGCCAACCATGAGTCAAATAAAAACCAGTAATAACAGCAATACAAAATCACCAATGCAAATGAAAATGTCAACCCCTCAGGATAAAGTCAGGCATCTATAAGCACATATAGCATGAATCACTCATATCTAGAAACAAGAAGAGAAGGGGTCCTGAAAGTAAAGGAAAGAAAGATCAAGGGGAAGGAAAGGTGGACAGAGGAGGGCGATAAGAGGAGTGAATGAAGTCAAAGCACAGCACGCATGTGTAAAACTGCTGCAATAAAATGCATTAATTTGTGCAATTATTGTGACTCCAGAATACAGCAAAAACAGAGGAAGGGTTTAACCATGCTTAGACATGTCTGGAAAAGGTTTAAGGAGTATGATTTTGCTTAGATTCACTATGAGCCTTTAAAGACAATATGTCTATTGACTAGGAGTGCTTAAGTGTGGCTTCATCGGGACCACAGGACCTGGGTTTCTGCTGCATAGGCAGCTATACTTTAAGAGCAGGTCTTTGGGGTTAGGGAGAGCTCAGTGGCAGGTGCATCTGCCTTGTATGTTGTCTGGGCCTGACACCCATCACTAAAAACAAACAACAAAACAAGAGCAGACCCTTCAAAAGCCACAGAAAGCATTTCTAGATTTCCATCACTTTCTCTTGACTCTGAAAATCAACCACCAGGATTTCAATCGTATGTCGAATAGATTGCAAGCTTTTCCGCTGTGATTTACAACTTAAAATTATACGCTACTTCAGGATGAAAATATAAACACATAACTACATACAAAATTAAATCCAGCACTGTAGGCATTTGTCCTTCCTGCTTGTAAAGAACACCAATATTTCATTATCTCCTAGCTTATTGCTCTGGTTAATGTTTCTTGTCAACCTGGCAGGATTCAGAATGGTGTGGAAGACACATCTGTGGCCATGTCTGTGTGGACTTTTTCAGAGAGATTTAATAGAGAAGGGAAGATCTACCCTGAATGTAGGCAACGTTCAATGGGGTTGGGCCCTAGACTTAATAGAAAGAACACAAGAAGATGGTGAGAGCCCCAGCAACCATCGCTCTCTGCTTCCAGATGGTGGACACAATGTGATCAGCCATCTTGTGTTTTGGCCACCACAATGGACTGAGCCCCCTCAAACCATGAGCTATAACAAACTTTCCTTAAGTTGGATTTTCCAGATATTTTGTCACAACCATGAGAAAAATAACCAAAACACTACCTCACTCTGTTTCATCCAAGAGCCACCAATGGCTCTCTTCGTAGGTGACAGAACACAGCGCACACTGACAGGTGGTATGGTATATCACAATGATGTCAATGCACCTTACATGTGTGAATATCCCTGTGCGTGTGCGTGTGTGTGTGTGTGCATGCGTGCATGCGTGCACGTGTGGTGCACATGCTTCTGTGTAGACATAGCTTCACAGCATATGAAGGCCATGGACATTTCCAGCCAGAAACCCAAACTTTTGTCTCTTATACTGACTTACTTAGCTGTGTTCTGTGTGTTGGCAGTGCTAGCCCCAGTTTGCTTCATAAGTCCCTCTCTGCAGAGTGAGCATGGCAAGACCAGTCTCCTGGTTCCTCTCAATAGGGAACACCATTTCCTGCACAAGTCCAGTTCTCAGATGCCCATCACATCCCACACTACCACATCCAACTACAGTGGACATTCATTGTCTCCTCCCGTTGTCTTTAAATCATCTTGTCACTGACAAGGCATCATATCGCTACAGAACTAACAAGTAGCACAGCCACAACTGGTCCCATCTCCAAATAGGACAAAATGAGCCAAGAGAACTTTTAACTTTAACACATAACACTAAGGAGAGGGCTCAGAAAGTGAACTATCTGGACATGTAGGTTCAGTTGTTTTAGGTGTTTTGTTTTGTTTTGTTTTGTTTACATTTTTGTGTTTGGTGATGGTGGTATGTTGTTTCTCTAAACTTTATTGTCATTTCTGGTAGTTCCTCACTCTGTACCCTAGGCTGACTTCAACTTTATAGATAGCTCCCTCCAAGCTTGGTTTCAAAGTCCTAGCAATCCTCCTGCCTCAGCCTCCCAAGTGATAGTGGGATTAGATGTGGTCACACAACTAATGTGTAATGTCACCTGTAGTTTACAAGTACTTTTGTCCTTCATAGACCTTCTCTTTCCTATGAGTATTAGCCTTTGTTCAGTCTTAGCTCTGCATGAGCCCTATGATGCAGTCTGTGATGTCTGGCAGTTCCTGACCTTCTGAGCCATAGTATGGCCTTCCTTGCAGCCACTTCGTACAGCATGATTTCGCTGTAGCATTTGATCACAAGGATATGTGACTTCTATCCAGTGACATGGCACACACTCTGGATTTCATGGGAAGGCAGAAGGCAAATATTTTGAAGTTAAGAAGCCAAACCATTTATCAGGCACGATTCCTTTCCTTGGGTGTTGTCTGCCTGTCACATCAGGCAGTGGCCCCAGGGAACAGACTGATGAGGAATGAAAGAGGGCTATGGCAACCAGCATGGCTCTGCAACCATTCAGACCCTGCAGTTCCCAGATCCAACTCTGGAAGGAAGCTACATGCGTGGGAAAGGGTGGGAGACAAAGAGGGCGGACTTTGGAAGGAGGTGTGTGAACTGTACTCACAATGGGGCAAAGCTCTACACTATGAGCCCGTGGGAACGGAGCCTCGCCTCTGAAAGCGCCTTACCTGGGGATGTCTTCCTCAATTGTCGCACATCCATACAGAAACACGATCACCCCAATGACAGATGATGGGATGAGGAATGCTGTGTACAACCCCAGCCATGCAAAATACAGCCCAATTTTCTCTCCAAAATACTTCCTGGAAAAGCAAGGAGGAAAAGAAAATGAAACACCTATTAGGAACATCATATACTCCCCTTAGTTCTTTTTCTTCTATGATTCAAAATAGGTTGGCAAAAATATTCTCTTTCTACAATGAATCCAAAAGGATGAAGGCTGCAGGGGAAAGGAGCCTCTGCACAAAAGCTCAACACCTGACCTTTGCTGCGATGACCTGCATGCCACTTGATTGACACACGATTAGCAGCACTGGCCGCTTGTGGGGAGTGGGTAGCTACAAGAACACAGTCCTAACAGCAAACCAAAAGCACTCCGCCAGGTTCTGCATCCTCACCAACACGAAGAGCACATGATCATTGTAGACCTATACTGCTCAACCCACAGAAAAGCATACTTTGAAAGAAAACAAACTCATACATACCATATTTGCAGATGTGTGTGCCAGTACATGCAAACCAAGAGACACATACTTAAACAATGACTACAAGAAATTCAATAAAATGTTTGTAAATGTTCCTTTGGATGGTTTGTTGCTTTTTTTTTTTTTTTTTTTTTTTTTTTTTTTTAACCACTTGACCAAGGCAGATTGATGTACAAAAAGGTAGAAATATCTAACTTATCTGACAAGTCAAGTCATGATGCATTCCTTGCCTCTAAATACCTTCCCTTTGCTCCCTCTTAAAATATATTTTTCTCTTGTGTTGAGGACATTTCACACAAGAGATAAACCACCTTAGCAAAACCATTTACACTCCACGGTGTAGTTATATAATGGGACTCTAGAGCAGTGGTTCTCAACCTTCCTAATGTTGTGACCCTCGAATACAGTTCCTCGTGTTGTGATGACCCCCCCCCATGACCACAACATCACTTTTGTTGCTACTTTAAAACTGTAATTTTGCTACTTTCATGAAATGTACTATAAATATCTGACACACATACGGTCTTAGGCAACCCATGTGAAATGGTCATTTGACTCTCCCCCTACCACAGAGGGGTGCCAACCCACACAGCTTGAGAAGCCCTGTTCCAGAGCTCACACATCCTATGTAAAACACATTTTATTGACATCTTCTATCTTCCTTTCGATGTAGTCCTGGTAACTACAGTTTCACACTCAGGTTCTGTGTATCCTATGTGTAAATCCCTCATTAAAGTCGCATCACACAGCGTTTCCACAACTCTTCCTGGCTTATTCCATTTAGCATAGTGCTGTCCAGGCCCATCCGTACTGTCTCAAATGGCAGAACTTCCTCGTCTTGTAAAGCCGCTTAACACCCCCATTGTATCATGCACCGCATTTATCTATCTGTGCATGTGTGGATGGACACTTGGATTGTTTCTACTTTGGGGGGGGGCAACAGTGGGTCACTGAGCTGCAAGGAGGGGAGTGAGCATCTCTCTTCAAGATCCTGACCTCAGTCTCTTGGAATATATGTCCAGAGACGGGATTGTTGCATCAAGTGGTAACTCAGTTTTTAGAATGATATCCATATTGCTTCAACAATGGCTTCAGCCGTGAGCTTTCCATTACCAGGTATCTCTACCTGTACGCTATCATTTAATAATAACCATCCTAACAAATATGAAGAAATATCATATTTTGCCTTTGTTTTATATGTTTCTGATGACAAATGATAGGAATTTTATTTTTATTGACTATTTGCATGATTTTTGCATGTGTGTGAAGTGGCTATTTAGATTCCTTCCATGTTTAAGTGGGTCTTTAATTTTCTAAGTTCTTTCTCTCTCCCTCCTTCCCTTCATGCCTTATTGAATGATAAGATTTTCTTGATTATGAATCCTTTACCAGATCTTTGCTTATAAACATTATCTACCATTCTTTAAAAAAATAATACAAAGCAGAACACAGAGATTTATTCAATGTGGCCACATTGGGAAGAGAGAGGAAAAGATCCAGAAAACCCCCGTGCCCATGACTGGGGTCCTGAAATGATTAAGAACACTCTTTAAACTGATATAATTCTATTCGTCTGCTTTTGGCTTTATTGCCTAGGTGCAGTATCCGTGAGATTCCCCCCCCCCCCATTTTCTTCTAAAAGTTCCACTGTGTCAGGCTTTACACACAGATCTTTAACACATTTGAGTTGATTTTATACAATGTAAAAATGGAATGCCTAAGAATAAAATTAACCAAGGAGTAAAAGGCACAGAGAAAACTATAAAACTTTGACTACAGAAACCAAACAAAACACAAATAAATGGAAGTAGATACCTTGTGCTCACGTCTGGTCGGGGTTAATACAGTTAAAATGTCCATACTACCTACTGTCTAATAAATGATAGAGCGGGAACTTTATACACACATGCAAAACTATAATTATTTTTATTCTGTTTTCTGCAATTGGACATTTTTAAATGGCTCATTATCTAAATTCGCTCATTCTTTCTCTGCCTAATTGTGTTGGCTCTCTATTGAAATTTTCAGTTCTATCATTATATTCTTCAGTTCCAGCATTTCCACTTTATTCTTTTCATGATTTTTATTTCTTTGTTTAGTTTTTCATTGCCCACACATTGGCTCTTTTGTTCGCTGCTCTCACCTTGCTTGGTAAGATTCTTTAATATTATTATTAATAATTATCTGTTGAGCAGATTGTGGGTCTCAATTTCTTTAGGCTCAATTTCTAGAGCTTTATTTGGTCCCTTTAGTGCATGTCACATTTACATGTTCCATGTAGCCTTGACTTGGTTTTTCTCTGCATTTGGAAAACAGCCACTCCTAGTTCTTGCTGGTTAGTGTCATCTGATGAAGATCTCCATCGCTCAGGCTAGTAGATTATGATGGGTCAGCTGGCAGAGTCTGTAGGTAAGACAGCTAGGAATATGTTGACATGCTTAAGCCAAGGTGTTAAAGTGGACCTGCCACCATGGTCTGTGGAAACAACCACTGCATGAGACTGGTCAGAAGGACATGCTTCCAGGGGTCAGGAGTAGACTGGACTGTTAGTTCATGATGGAACTGTTTTTGGGTCCCATGGACAAGTAGGGCTACTTGTAAGTTTGTTAGTAAGTGAGGAAAGGCAGATTTGGGCCCAGGGGTTCTGCTCAAACTAAGGCACCAGCCAAGGACAATACAGGTGGTAAACTTCAAACACCTACCCAGATCTAGCTAATGGTCAGAACATTCTCCACAGTTGAGTGGAGAGTGGGATATGACTTTCTCACGTGCTCTGGTGCCTCACATTTGACCATGTCCCCTGGACGGGGAGACCTGGTGGCACTCAGAGGAAGGACAGCAGGTTACCAAGAAGAGACTTGATACCCTATGAACATATACAGGGGGAGGTAATCCCCCTCAAGAACAGTCATAGGGGAGGAGAGTAAGGGGAAATGGGAGGGAGGGAAGAATGGGAGGATACAAGGGATGGGATAACCATTGAGATGTAACAAGAATAAATTAGTAAAAAAAAAAAGAAAAAAGAAAAAAAGAAAAAAAAGAAGCGAGGAGAATTTCTGTGAAGTTCTCCCAGTGTTTATAAAAGCTCATGACAGAAGAGGCATAAATAGGGGTCCTTGTGGGTATGAGCACAAGCTGAGCTTCTTTTGTACCTGTGCATATAAAGGTTGAGCGATGTCTCTGTCCATAAGCACACAAGGCTGCTTCTAGGTCCGCAGCTGGACATATTTCTAGCAGGGACATGGGCAGGTGGTTCTGCTACCAGAGCGCATAAGTCTGCCTTCTCAATGAAACCGAGTGTTGTAAACTCTTGGGGAACCCTCAGAGCTCTGATAAAGGCATATTTTACCTGTAGATAATTATTAAATCTGTGCTTCTGTGGGAGACCTTACTCTGCCAATCACGCTGATGTCACTTTATTTATGTCTGTATTTTAATTTTTTGGCTTTGTTAATAATTATTTTGATTATTAACCTCTGTCTTTTTGTCATCACTCTAAACTTAGCCAACTGTCACACTAAGGAAGGTTCATTAGCATAAGTATTAATCATGACTCTTGAAGAGAAAACATCCACAAAGAATAAACAAAATTCATTTCTCATGAGCTTATGGCATACAGCACAAGCGAGAAACCTTCAGTCTTCACTTTGATGGAAAGCCTAAAAGGCAAGGAGTGTGGTACCTAGAATTACAAACCCACATTCAAAAGTTGGTTTGCACTTAATATTTAGACAAATCCAGGAGAACAGAGTTTCCACCGTCACAGGAGAAAAGAAGATAATCTGTGAAATAGTAACTTTTGTTGCACTCATCAGAATTTGAAGTTTCAAAGGAACCAAGAAAATTTAATTTTTAAAAGTGACAACACATCCAAAGAAAAATGGAACATGTGTGTAGTTTTAGACTTTAGCCCAGCATGAGCAGGATAAACAGTCCTCAGACCGTGAAAAGGGAATAGTTTGTTGCTGCTGCTGCTGTTTAATTCTAGAACACTGAGAACATGTGAAATGACCACACAGAATGTTCTGGCAACCCCAGACACAGAGCAGCTCATACATACCTATGAGACCTTTTTCATAGACCCCATGCAGGTAGCCATTAACAAGAAGAGTGGCAAGGTAGATTAGATAGAAGATCTTTAGTCACACCCAGGTATGAAATTCCATCTATTCACAGGATCGTCTCTCTCTCCTTCAAATCAAAGGCCGTCAACAACTAGGGTAGGAACTTGACCCTAGCACCCAGGCAGAGATCTGAAGGCATGGGAGATACTGCACATAAAACTTGTTGGTGGCAGCATCACTGGGAATTGTCCTTATTCTAGGACCACAAAATTATAAATTATGAATCTGTTACTACGGAGGTAGGCAGGAATTCCCTTTCACTCAATAATCCCAAGAAAAGGCAGAGTTTGACTGCAACAAGGTTACAGAATGCTGAGGATGGGTGCCACAGGTACACACACTGCCCAGCACTGACAGACACACACTGCCCAGCACTGCCCAGCACTGACACACACTGCCCAGCACTGACACACACTGCCCAGCACTGACACACACTGACCAGCACTGACACACACTGACCAGCATTGACACACACTGACCAGCACTGACACACACTGACCAGCGCTGACACACACTGACCAGCGCTGACACACACTGACCAGCGCTGACACACACTGACCAGCACTGACACACACTGCCCAGCACTGACACACACTGCCCAGCACTGACACACACTGACCAGCACTGACACACACTGCCCAGCGCTGACACACACGGCCCAGCGCTGACACACACTGACCAGCGCTGACACACACTGACCAGCATTGACACACACTGACCAGCGCTGACACACACTGACCAGCACTGACACACACTGACCAGCACTGACACACACTGACCAGCATTGACACACTGACCAGCACTGAAACAGACCGCGCTGAAAACCGGCCAAGGTGAAAAGCACTCTTCCCCTGTCCTCACTCCTCAGCCCCATTTGCATTATCATGGAGTAGAATGAACCCAAGTTTCACTGCTGCTGGGGAGAAGCCAAAGCACGGAGAGAAGTACCACTGGCATCGCCTGAAAGGACACCTAGAGACTGAGGACAAACCCTCAGAACGCACGGTCTACATGGAAGAGAGTCCTAGTTACAGTCAAGTGTCAACTTGGCATGACCTGGAGTCATCTGAGAGGAAAGCCTTGATTGAAGGGTTGCCTAGATCAGATTGGCCTGTAGGCATGTCAGTGTGTGGGTCGGGGGAGGTCTTAGTTATTAATTGACCCTGTAGGTGGTACCATCCCTGGGCAGCTGGTCTAGGACATTATAGCTGAGCCTGAGCCCATGAACAATTTAAAAAACAATGTTCTTCTTCCCTTGTTGCTGCTTTAAGTTCCCGTGTGACCTTTGTACCCTAAATGTCCTCACTTGGCATCATACTGTGACCCTGAAAGTAAGCCAGATGGATGTTTCTGTTCTCTAAATTGCTTTAAATCCATGTTTTATCACAATGTCAGAGATCAAGAACACAAAGCATGCCATCATAGCAGGCTGCCGCTGAAGTACCTAAAGCTTATGGTTTCTCAAAGGGGAAAAAGCAAACCACTTCAAACTCTCAAGAGATGGACATAGTCCCCTTCAAACTCTCGCGAGATGGCGCAGTCCCTTTCACTCATGGCCTGACAGTAGAGCGCCTCTGTTTCTGGGTAGAAATGCTGCTTCTCTCGGCTTTCATTCCTTTCCTACAAAATGTCTGGCATTCTGAAAAAAATTTATGAGATATACAAAACCTAAAATGTCATTGTCAAGAAATAAGCCGATTAATGACACCAAAGTTGACATGGATGTTTTAATGAGATAATCATTAGTATAAATAATACACTAAAAAAGATTACCAGAAAATATGGACCAAATAGCAAGAAAAATAAAAGCAAAAATGCTACCTAACAATCAAAAGCTATAGCAAAAGCCAGTTAGATGGTTCAGTGGGTAAGTGTGCTTGACAACTTGAGTTGGTTACCTAGAGACCACATGGTAAGAGAAAACAAATTCCTGAAAGCTGTTTTTTTTTTACTTCCCATGGGTGTACCCATGCATCCACCTACCTCAAACCACCAAAAAAAATTACAAATAGATAAGTAAATGGAGCAATAATTTTTAAATTGTAGGACAATATAAAAGGGCCCAACATACATGGATTTAGAGTCGCAGTGGGAATGAGAATAGATTAAATATTTGGATGGATAAATTACCACAGCTAAGACTTTTCAAAAGTCATGAAACACAAATCAAAGTCACAGAACTCTAAGCTGAAGAGTATGAGAGCACTAAGTAGCCACTACCTAGATACTCCACAGTGAAACTGATGAAAATCAAAGATAGAAGGAAAACCAGCTCTAAACACACTGGGTGAACAAGCACACTACATACAGGGTGGGGGGAGTCTTAGATGGGGCTTCAGCCAGTTTCTCAGCAGAAACTGTGAAAGCTAAAGAGAGTGACAACTTCAGAGTATGTAAAGAAAAAAAATCTGTTAGCCTAGAATACTACACATAAAGAAAATGTCTTTCAAAAATGAAGGCAGAGACCCAAATATGGCAGCCATCAAAAGCTTAATTCACTGCCAACAAAGCTGCCCTACAAAGAAAAAAAAAATGTTGAAGGATCTCTTTGGGCAAAATGAGTATGATCCAAGTAGAAATATGGCTGTGCACAAGATAGAAAGTACTGGAAATGGTAAAAAAAAAAAAAAAAAAGAGTGACAAATAAAAAGCAAATTTATTTTTAATCTACATGAACTATAATTCACTCTCTGAAGCATGCTTTCTCAATGTGGATAGCACTGTCCCCAAAGGGACCTACTGTTGGATTTTTAGAGTCCATCTTAGAATATTAATTATTGCTGTTATCATTTAATCCTCCCAAAGGCAAGAGAAGTACATAAACAGACATAGAGTTTGTCAGTAGTATTAAGATTTCATGGGATAAGTGAAGACTGGAGTCTAAAAATGGTACTAGAGGGTAAAAGTATAGAGAAGCAAGGTTTAGAACACACGTTAATGCAAAACTAGTGACAATGCTTTGTGGGATTTACAGCATGTGCATAAGTAAACTCTATGACAGCAAAAGTGGACCACTAAAGGAAGGGAAGAAGAATCCTCTTGTAAGGAGCTGCGTGTGAGGTGGAGCTGCATATTTGAAAGAGTGAAATACACTAGAGATGTTTTTGTAAACTCCCGAGAAGTCACTAAAATATGCTAATATTAGATCTAACTGATGAACCATTGTTGGAGATAAAAGTGGAATAATAAAATAAAATAAACTCAAAACTGAAAAGAGCCAGAAACAGAGAAAAATAATAAAATGATAAATTTAAATTATAAGTATATTAAGGATTAGATCAAGTGTGAATGGTCTAGATATCTCAAAGGCTGAGACTGTGAAATTAGGAAAGAAAGTAAAACTCAGCCACATGTATTTTTATAAGAAACACAATTTAAATAGAAAGACGTATTAGAATATAAAAAAGATCCTAAGTATGGATATATGATGTAGAAATGCTAAGACAAAGCAGATGTCAAAATGAAGGCTATTACCAGAATACAGTAGAAGCCTACATAATGATTACTCCACCAAAATCAAATAAGCCTAAATGTCTACATGCATTTCCAAAATCCATACAGTAAAAGTTGATTAAGAAAATTAAGAATAATAGGCAAGTTTACAAATAGAAATTACAGGTAACCCTCAATCTACAATGAAGGACCCAAATATGCATATTGCAAAACATTCTAAGCTTAAAATACATTCAACGACAGAACCAGCCGAGTAGCGGCCGTTTATCCCTACCTTTCGTCGTAAGATGTCAGCAGTCATCCTCATGGCTGCCTGGCTGATAGAAGCTGCTTGCTACCATCACCTTCTACATTGCAAAATGGGGTACTATAGCTCTGAATCTCATTACTTAGGAAAAGACCACAGTATGATTGACACTGAACTCATGACAATTTCACAGCATCATGGACTCAAATATCATTAAGTCAAACTATGACAAGTCGGGGGGGCCACATGGAATGACACCTGTATCCCTGTTTTAGACACTAAGAAGACAAGTAGCCATAAAGTCAGGAAGACATTAAAGCCAGCCTAAACCGAGCCAGTCCAATGTACAGTTATAGGATTTTCTACCTGAAAACAATAGATACTTATCCTTTTCAATACTCAGTCACAAGGATAGCCCATGTTCTGAGCCATAAAATGAACTTAACAAATGTGAATGCTTAAAATAATAAATAGTTTGTTCCACGACCACAGCTAAAATAAACTAAAAACTGAAAGCAGAGTGATATCTGGGGAAAATCCCCAAATATTTGGAAATTAAACAATACCCTTCTAAACAACTCATGGATCAAAGGAGAAATCACAAAAAGATTTGGAAAATATTTCAGCTGAGTGAAAAGAAAAACACAACACATCAAACCTTGCGTGGTGCCATTGAAGACATGCTTAGAGGGACTCTAAAGCCCTAGATACTTGCATTTAAAACACAGAGTATTTAGTTAGTAATCTGAGGCTCTTCTTCAACCAGAAAAACAAGACAAATTTAAGTCAAAGCAAACAAAAGGAAACGGAGATGAATGCGCAAGTTGATAATTTAAGTTAATACCAACCAATTCAATTTATTTTCATGGAAGTCAAACACATGTGCAAGAACTGCATCCTGTCTATGGGATGGCTGCCAGCACCTTCAGCGACGTGGCAGAGCCACAGAACACAGGCTCTGGGGCGGCGAGGGATGCAGAGGAACAGTGCTTCTTCTGCCGTTCCCTGAGATGCAAAAGTCTCCGCTTCTCTTCCCTTTGTTTTCCCTCATTTCAATTTGTGTTAGGATGAAAATTCGATGAGCTAGGTTTATGAGAACATACTAAATAAATAAATGTTAACGGTTAAAAAGAAAAAGATCTTAACTGTTACTGATTACATCACTGGATCAACACGAAAAGCTACATACTGGGAAAAGATGTTCACATGAAGACAGTCAACATGGGGTGTCTATCTAGACTACACACAGGATTTACCTGTCAGTAAGATATTGATATGTAACCCAACTGAAAAATGGGCAAAAGACTTGAGTGTAACATTGGCTAGAATAACCAGTTGACCAACAAATAAGAAAGATACTGAGCTGACTTCACTCCATGAAAAAATGCCAGCAGCGTGAAGGCTATGATGCAACCTGTTTCCAGCCCTGCCCCTGCCCTGCCCCTGCCCCTGCCCTGCAGCCTGAACGATGACAGGAATAACCTCTGCCTTTCAGTTCTGACCTTAGAAAATGCTGTTTAGGGCACTGAGGTGACAATCTGATTTGTAAAGCGTTTGCCACGCAGGCATGGAGTCCTGACCTAAAGCCTCAACTCCAACATTTAAAAAAAAAAAAATTCAAAAATCACAGTGCGGTCCTAAAATTATAAATGTATGAGGTGTGCAGGATGCACAGAACAATTAAGGCTAGTTCTCTGTTCTTTGTATGAGCAGAAAAAGGACATCTGTAAATCTTCATTCATGCCATATGAAGAATGGCATCTAATAATAAGTCACAGAGATTCTGTAACCAATAAGAAGCATCTAGGTTGCCAAATGCAAATAGCCAAAACACTATGAATGTTACATATAATTCCTGATTGTTTCATGGTTCTTCTTGCTATATGTAGTTTATTATATGTGTGTGTAATAATATAAATGTATATATAAAAAATAAACTTAAAAATGTACAAACACACATAAGACCTATGTATATCACATTAAATGCTATAGCTTAATGAAAAAAAAAAAGAATCAGGGCACACTTATGATGCCAATTCTGGGGTTGTGGGGACAGGTAGGTCTCAGGACTGGCTTTCTTGACAATTTGAGGCCCAGTGAAAGAGCCTGTCTCAAAATACAAGACGAAGGGCCCAGGAGGAATGATGCCAGAGGTTGCCCTCTGGCCTCTGCATCCATGGGTTTAGGTGTGCACACAGATCTTATACACACACACACACACACACACACACACACACACACACACACACACACAAGCTGTCAGGGTTTCCCAGCCCCTCAAGAGGCAAACTAAAAGCAGATATTTGGTGCGCTTAGCCACATTGTATGCAGGTGGCAGAGAGACAGTTCTGAGCCTTTCATTCAGGTCTACAATTGGGCCTCAGGAAGGAGCTGGAGATCTTCAGCCACAGAAGCCAGGCAAAGCAACAGAACTCTCCCTGGTGAGACCCAAGTGAGCATGTCCTCTTTACCCACCCTCAGCTCTTTGAGAATATATATGTGCACTGTGGTCCATAAGGAGCCAGCATTAGAGAGAAATGAAGGAAGTGTAACATCCAGGCAGGAAGCACTGCCTGCCCCTACCTTCTGCCGAGGAAGAGCTTCATGGACAGTGTGCTTCCTGGACCTTAGAAAGGCAAGTTAAAGTTAGCGTAGGGCAAAAGTTAGACTCACAAGTACAAAACAGCTCAGGTTGGTTCCATAGCTTCTGCTGGACTTTGAATATGAGCTCTATCCCCTGAAGGGCTGTGGTTTGAATGTATGGCTCCTCAACTGGTGGTGCAACTTAGGGGCAATGCCTAGTTGAAAGAAGCAAATCAGTAGGGATGGGGGTACATTATTCCTGGCCACACCCTGCCTTTCTCTTTGCTCACTGGCCAGCCATAAAGAGCACAGTTCTCCTCCATGTGTTCCTGCCACTATGATAGTCTGCCCAAGCATCCAGAGCCAAGCAAGGATGGATAGAACCCTCTGAAACTGTGCGTTGAAATAAACTCTCCCTCTCTGAAGTTGCTTCTGTCAGGTGGTTTTTGTTTGGTTGGTTTTGGGGTTTTTTTTTTCCACTAATTGTTTCTTTGGTCTAACTCTCAGTCAACTCAAAAGGCAAGGTCAGAATGCTTTCTTTTCTCTCAAGGATGCGCCTGTTACCTGGTTCACATACAGCTTCTAGGTGAAGGAAGAAGAGAACTCTACTGTGGAGGGGGTGAGGGGAGAAAGCCTCCCTCTCAGAGGCTGTGGTGTGAGAAGCTCTCTGTCTCTGGACCTTGAAGTCCCGGGCCTGTCCCATCTCTACCTCCCATAGGTGATAAGGGACTGCCTCTGGAGAGCCCACGCCAAATGGTTCAGGTCTAATGGTTCTTGAGAAACTGGGTACACATGACCCTGTGTGCGCACTGTGGAGAGGACAGAGCTGCAGGCCTCTGAGGGCGCACATCTCCCTCCACCACTCCTACTCAGTTACCTGCACTGGGTGGCACTTGGGTGTTGTGGCACACTCTGGGCTTCTTTAAGGAACCTGGTGTGTTCTTTCTTTTACTTAAAAAATAAATAAATAATATAATTGGTTTCATTATGACATCTTCATTTATACATAGTATAGTGCTTTCCACATACCCAAACCTCATTACACTCTCTTGCTTACTATTCTCCCTCTCACTATATTCCCCCCATTCGTCCTAATTCTTCTAATTTCGTGTCATACATATGTCACAGAAATACACAAAGAGGGAGTGGAGGTAAAACCTGGGCCCTTTGTGTGTGAGACAAAAAGTGGTATTTGTCTCTCTGAGTCTGGTTTATTTTGTTTAATATAACAACCATTTTCCTGTAAATAACATATACCTTATTTTCCTTAATTTGCCAATTCAAAAGGCAAGGTCAGAATGCTATCTTTTCTCTCAAGGATGCCCCCTTACTGGTTCACACACTGTTTCTAGGTGGAGGGAGAAGTGAATAGTGCTGTGGAGGGAAAGGAGGAGGAAGCCTCCCTCTCAGAGGCTGTGGTGTGAGACTCTGTGTCTGGACCTTGGGGACCAGAGCCTGTCTCATCTCTACTACTTATAGGCGATGTTTCCATATCTTGGCTATTAGGAATAGTGCATATATAAATACATGCATACACAGGTATTTGTTATATTCTGGCTTAGATTCCTTTAAGTATACCAAGAGTGGTATAGCTGGGCCATATAGCTCTATTTTTAGTCTCTTGGGGAGCCTCTACATTGATTTGTATATACTGGATCATAGCCAGGGTAAATGGCCTCCCTATTTCTCCCCTTTCCCTATAACGTCCTTTTTGCACAGAGCTGGGAAAATTATTACACTCCTGTCAGCTATGACATTCCTCTTCCTAAGACTTTTTCACATATGAAAAATAAAACTACTCAAAATTGTTTTCCTGATCTATAAGGCCCCATTTGATCTGGAACCCCTCTTTGGATCTGCTCCTGACAAACGAGGGCCTGTGCTATTCCTCAAACACACTACACCTGTCCATACCTTGGAGTCCTGGCTGTGGTTTGGCCAATGCTTGCCAAACCTTGCTTATTTCCTCATTTCCTCTGACTAATGTAAACCATCTCAGACAGACCTGTACACTCATCCCACCCCTATGTCAACAAGGTCACCCCTAATGTGACTTAACACCCTACCCTCATTTCTCCATTGCTGCCCTCAATCCATCTCCAGTGGCAAGATGGACGCCACAGGAAAGTGGAGTCCTCCCATTTCTTTGATGGATGCTCAACTTGTCACACCATGGGAGGGGGAGCCAGGAGGAGGGGTACAAAGGAGTTACCAGGCTGACCTCTGCTCTGTAGAAGTGAGGGCATCTCAGAGAACCTGAGCAGCCTGCATAAGGCAATGCAGCTAACAAAAGAACCCAGCTGGTCATGGTGGTCCACTCCTTTAACTGCAGCACTCAGGAGGCATAGGCAGGCAGATCTCTGTGAGTTCGAGGCCCACCTGGTCTACAAACTGAGTCCAGGACATCCAAGGCTACACAGAGAAACCCTGTCTCAAAAAACCAAACCAAAATAAAGCAAAACAGAACAATAACAAAGAAGAGGAAGAGAAGGAAGAAAAACCCGGAGCCCAACTCAAGGCCACCTGACTTCAACCTATCCTCAACTCATGACACGAGTCTTCTAATTGACAGTATAGATGACAAAGTAGCCTTGGGTCTCCAAGATTAGACACCATTATCATCTATTTTATTTTTTTAAAAAAACTGAAATGAGCACTAATGGCTGTCTAAAATGAAGTTCTCCATCTACTAGTTTATAAAATCCTTTGATTTCCCAAAGAGGGTTTGTATCACAAATGCAGTTAACAGTATCGGTTCCAATTTCTATTTGTAAAAAGTCAATAAATAGTGAAGGGTTTTCAGCATTTTCTACTATGAATGAACAGCATGAGCTTCCAAGTGCATGTCAAGTGTGATTAGAGACACATGCTCGTGGCCAGCCCGTGATCACTTATTGCATGGTGGGTTTGGCCATTTTACACATTTTTTCTAATTCTCACTCTTAAATATTTCTTACATTGTACGCAGGAAAAAAATCTTTAAATAAGCATGGAAACATAAGGAGCACTGATGGCGAGATATACCATGTCATTCCAGAGCATGGCAACAGTAAGAACAAAATCCACAAATTGGCCTGTATGAGGTACTCACACGGATCCACGTGTGCTGTCACAGTTTAGATCTGAAGTGTTCCCTCATGGTCCAGGCACTGGAATCTCCATCTCCAGCTTATGGTACTACTGATGGGATGGGTAGCTTTAAGAGGTGAGGGACATTGGTGGTGGTATGCCCTCAAATGAGACCATGGGCCCTCTGTCTCTTTCTTTTTCCTTTATAAGTTTTAGGGTTTGGTGATTGTAATAGAAAGTTGACTAATACCTGTATGCAACCCAACAAAATGATCATACTACGTAGAAAGGCATCCCCATTCCTAAAACAGTGCTTAAAATAAAGTGAGATATTATGACACTTGGACATAGCTGGCCAGCTGGTTACTGGGAGCTAAACATTTGTTCCATTCACGAGAGAGCGTACTAAGAAGTCCTTGCAATAGTAACCTAAACCTTTCTCTTTTGCTCATGATCTGGAGAATGAAAGACAACTACTTGGATAAATCATCTAGGTGCTTAACTCAAAAGGCAAACATTTTAAATTTCAGCTTTTAAAGGTCGGGCATTTGACCAGATTTACAGTAGTAAGCATGAACTTTGTCCCAGGAAACAGACCTCATAAACTATCATAAAACAGTTGGTTTCCTTCATAATATTCACACCATGATTGCATCAGTGCCAAGCAGGTCAGTGTTACGGCATTCAGGCTCTAGCACCAAGTAAGACCACTGATGCTGTCTGCTCCTCGTCAGTCTATGTAGCACTTTCTGGCAGTATAAAAGCTAACCAGCCAACAGGGAGATGTTTCCTTGTAAGTTTGAGATTGATTTTTCTGCTCTGAAGGCAACATTATTTATGGTGCCTTCAGCAATAGTTTTTATTATGTAATTATAGTAGGTAGCCTACTGTTGCTATTTTGCTAAATGATCTTTTCAAATAGCCTACTAGATATTTTTGTTTATACTCACAGATCTAGGCTACTCTCAACCTTGGTCAGAGAAGCTTCTTCTTGCAGAGGGTAGCAGTCAACTCCAAGACTCATTACTGATAAAAGTACTAATGATAAATTACTCTTGAGTGCACAGCCCTAATGGGACATTGTGATCAATCCCTCGACTCCACCAAAGTTCATGGAAAATCATTGAAGAAGCAGCAGAAAGAATGAGTCAGAGGATGGGGAGGAGTTCTAGAAAATGCTGTCTTTGGGACATGCCATGTCCCTTGCACTCATGAGGGGGCTACCTACACAAGACCTACACAAGATCAAGCCATTCAAAAACCTAGTGTGGATGAGAGAGGAGCCATGAGGCCCTTCTCATAACTGAGGAGTTATTTGAAGTTAAAAGCTTCTGGGAGAAGAAGAATCGTTCTTTGCTGGGGTGTGGCTACTGGTAGGTTGGCCATACTCCCGTGGATGGATGGCACCACACCCACCCACATATGGTCAGTACTACTTGGGATGTGTGTGTGTGTGTGTGTGTGTGTGTGTGTGTGTGTGTGTGTGTGTGTGTGTTTTAAAGAAGAGGAGGATCTTTCATTGGAATGAGAATGTGTCATTGGTATCTGGGGAAGTTAGGAAGGGGAAATGGGGGACAGATATTAAATTGTATTAGATACACATGAAATTCTCAAAAATAAATTAAAAATAAAATAAAACAAGTGAACTACTTTATATTTTTAAAAGTGGGGCACTTTGTCTACTTTCCTGGTATAATGTGATAGTAAATTTGAATCTTTGTTTTATAGACATCGTTTTCCAAACCAAAGATGACATACTCTGGTACTTAAAAATATATTTGTTAGAATATCATGGTTTTTTTCTTATATAATTTAATGTGAGAACATAAACATCATGTGCCACATTTGCTTAAAATGGGATACATTTGTCTTTAGGGAGTGAGGTTTATATAAGATTGTAAGTGAATTTTATCATGTAATATCCAAATATATAACATTTCTACTTAAAGTCGTATCTTCCCAATATTCACGCAGTGTCAGAGGACACTGTCTCACTTTAAAAATGAGGTCCATGGGGCTCCGAGGGGCCCTGCTCCACGCTCTCTGCATCACAGAGCCTTGTATCCACGGGATGCACCAAATGGCCCTCCTGGCTCTTTGACCTCTAGCTTGGCCAAGAGTCTTCAGCAGGAAGTAGACAGCGAAGCGCTGACCTTCCCCAGCTATCTAGCAAAGCAGCCATCATAACAGCTCCTGCTGGGGGTCATTTTAATGACCTCAGCACAGCTTCCTCTGGAGTCTGTATGACTCCATCCTCCTGCTCCTTGAGAACCAAGGGTGCTGAGCACGCCGTCATCTTGCTGCTCTCTGGAGCACACTTTTGAGCCTTTGTCACTTTCCACTGTCCTCGGCTATCCTTATAGCTATGTCACCTGTCAGGACTCCAGTAACACACGGTTCAAATATCAAACAAAAAGTTTTATGAATGGTGTTGGAAGTTAGATCTCCTATACCTCTCATCCTTTATAGCATAAAGGACTGGAGCTAAGAGATGCTACAAGAGTTGTCAAAAATCACCACCAACAAGGCAGATCACAAATCAACAAAGCAGAGCCACAAATAGAAGCCTAATCTTAGGATATACAGCACATGGCACATGGTAAATACTCAGAAACGTTAGCCACTAACACTACCATTATATTAGCAGCAGCAGCAGCTGTAATTAAGAAAAAAATTTAAATTCAAAGTTCTCTAGCATCAGGATCCACAACTCAACCCCTACTTGGCAGATGGGGATATCAAAGCTGAGTGAGTTTCTATCCAAGACAGGGCAACTGACCCTTAGAGTAGAAATAAGGGGAAAAACGCCATGGCTTATGCCTTAGTGAGCACAGGATGGATTCCAGCCGCCTCCACAGCCCTGGCTGGGTGTTCCACTCAGTGAAGAACCTTCACAGCAGTTTCAAATTCCCCAACAAATTAGTGTCTCTATTATGACCCTATCTTCTTGAATTGTTATAAACACAACAAAACATCATATGAAAACTGCTTTTAAACTCTCAGGCAGAGGGTTCCAGCGTGCCTTCATGTGCCTCACTCTACATTTTTTTCTAACAGGAAAGTCATCCAGGTGCTATGATCAGAAGAGGATGAAGACCTGCCTGACTTTGCCTTTACTTGATGCAAGGGGTGAAAGTTGAAACACGAACCCTTTCCCTTACAATAAGAGAAAGCTCTCTCTCGGTGTGCTCAAGGGGGAAGACAGACTCATCCAATGAGAAGTAGCATCACCAAAGAGGAAGTTACCTCTGAAGGTTAAGGACTGATGGGTATGACCTCTACCAAAAGCTCCAAGTGGGGCTGCTCACACTGTTGTCCAACAACACTGACTCCTTGCTGGCTCCTGTGAGAAGGCTGAGTCTAAGACAGCCCTACCAGGGCCGTGGCGCTCTTCAACAAGAAGAAGCAGGATCTGTCCTCTGTGACCTCAGCAGCTCAGTTCCTCCCTCACCTTAGCCCTGCCCCATTCCTCTTCTGGAATTTCTTTATTTTATTTTATTTTATTTTTATTTTATTAATTTAATCAGATTACAGCTCAATTGTTATCTCATCACTTGTATCCTCCCATTTCTCCCTCCCTCCCACTTCCACCCTATTCCCCTCCCCTAGGTCTAAGACTGAGGGGGACCTCCTCCCACACTATATGATCATAAGCTATCAAGTCTCATCTTGGTAGCCTGCTTATTCTTTCTTTGAGTGCCATCAGGCCTCCCCACCAAGGAGAGGTGGTCAAATATGGAGCACCAGAGTTCATGTCAAAGTCAGCCCCACTCTCCACATAACTGAGGAGAATGTCCTGTCCGTTGGGTAGATCAGAGTAGGGGTTCGATGTTTACTACTTGTATTGTCCTTGCTTAGTGCAATAGTTTGAGCAGACCCCCCCCCAGGCCCCGATCCACCACCCATCACGATGTTCTTCTTGTAGGTTTCTAGGACCCTCTGGGTCTTTCTATTTCCTCATCTCCTATATTTCTCTTACCTAGAGTCTCAGTAGGATGTCCTCACATCTATCCCAATCTCCTGGAATTTCAACTAAGCCAAGTCATGTATATTTCTCACATGAAAAACCACCCTGACAGTCTGTGATTTTCCTTGTCCCAAATGCATTCCCTTCTCCTCCACTAAACAAGAAAAGAGAACTTTTAACTGAGCACCCACAGTTCTTCTTACACACAAGGACAACTAAATCCCCACCTGACCACTAGAGAGTAGTCTACCAAGGGGACCAGGGTGGGAATGGGGTGCTGGGTTTAAATACAAAGTACATGATATAGTAATGTCATTAGGAAATATAACATTTTGTAAAATAAAATTTTTCAGTATTTATTATTTATTTCGCTCAAATTTATTATTATAGTTTATTCACATTACATCCCAATTGTAATCCCCTCACTATGTTTTGTTTTGGTTTTGGTTTTTGGTTTTTTGAGACAGGGTTTCTCTGTGTAGCCTTGGCTGTACTGGACTTGCTTTGTAGACCAGGCTGGCCTCAAACTCACAGCAATCCACCTGCCTCTGCCTCTGGAATGCTGGGATTAAAGGTGTGTGCCACCACTGCCCAGCTCCCCTCATTCTTATCTTCCTGTTTCCACCCTTCCTCCCTCTTCTGCCCTATTCCCCTCCCATAGTCCTCCTCCCCCACCATCTGAGCACAGCCTATCAGCTCTCATTTGGATAGCCTGCATCCCCTTCCTCTGTGTTCCCACAGGGCCTCTCTATCAAGGGGCAGCAATCAAATCTCAGGTACCAGAGTTCATGTCAGAGTCAGTCCCCCGCTCTCCCCCACTTCCCCTTTGCCATGTGGAGAATGAGCTGTCTATGGGCTGCATCCTAACAGAGGGTCTGGGTCCTCTGCTTGCAATGCCCTTGGTTGGTGCACCAGTTTGTGCAGGCCCCCTGGGTCCAGATCCACCAGCCTTGACAGTTTCCTTATGGAGCTCCTGACAACCCTCCACCTCCCTTCCCCTGGCCCCCTCGCCCCTGGCCTTCCATCCCCCAACTCGTCCAAACTAATTGCAGCTCTTCACCCAGAGTCCAGCTGCAAATTTTTTAAAAAGAAAGAACATGCTCTACTAAATTTCAATTTGAAACAATCCAGCTAGAAAAAAAAATATTAAAGACTCCAGCCAGGCATGGTGGCACATGTCTTTAATCCCAGCACTTGGGGAGCAGAGGCAAGAGGATCTCTGTGAGTTCAAGGCCAAACTGGTCTACAAAGTGAGTTTCAGGCCAACCAGGGCTACATAGTGAGAGCCTGTCTCAAAAATAAATACTTTTCCAAAAATCTAAACCAAATCTTAAAGAAGCTAAATCTTTTGCTGAAGGCCCTACTTCCAGCTATGTGCACATCCTGGTTTCCAGCCCAAGACTATCTATTTTAAGATCCTTTGCTCCCCCAATCTTGTCCTATTGCTTTGCCAATTCCAAACTCAGTGTTTATTTTGCCCACCCCACCCACTCACCCTACCACTAACCATCACTAATAAAGAAGAGAATCTGAATGATTGGAAGGGCGGTGGAATGGATCCCATATGACAGGGACATTTTCCAAATCTCATCTTAGCCCAAAAGGTCATGCATGCTCACATGAGTCATGTTTAAAAAAAAAAAAAAGCATAGAAGACCAAAGATGAAGCACTTCCAAATTGTCCAAGTTGTTTTTCTAAATAGTAAGATACATTTTCCTGTGTATCACACATCCTTTCTTCAAGAGTTTTTCAGAATAGTGTTCTCCCTATAATGTGCACGGTGACCCCTGTATGCTACCAAGACCATGCAGTTCCTTTCTCAGAAGTCCTACACCACTGCAGGCTTCGATGGCACAACCAGTAAATAATAAGAACAGATGGAGGATCCTGGGCTGAACAGTTAAAAGCAGCGTTAAACAATGTCAAAACTAAGCCCATCTTGAACCCCCTGGTTACAATGCAAGATGCTTATAGGGGTCCACCAAAAACTCCGTCACATCTCAGCACACACTTCCAACTCAGTCAGTCCTTCCTTTGATTACACACATTGTAAACATATATGTTTTCAAACCTCATCTGCCGTGTGTGTGTGTGTGTGTGTGTGTGTGTGTGTGTGTGTGTGTGTGTGTGTGTTTGAGACAGGGTTTCTCTGGGTCCCCAGTACCTTCTTCTTGGCAATAGAACTTTACACACTTGAGGCTTTAAGTCAAAAGCTACCTGCTTTCAGATGCATAGCCCGACCCCTGAAGCACAGAGCAAGGCCACACCTGGCAGACACTTCACAAGGTGAGTGAGGAAGCCCTGGATTTGCCAGCCACAAAGAGCTCAAGTCCAAGACTGTAGAAGTGATAAGTCCCTTATTAATCCCTCCCCGCTGTTCTTTCACAAGCCCAGGGCACATGACAGCTTGAATGTAATACATATGAAGTATAAACATCTCTTTATAGGAACTGATTGGGGAAAGAAAAGGAATAGGCACAACAATAGCCAAACACAGAAATTGGCAGGAGATTGAAGTGGAATAAAAAAATAAAATAAAATAACAATGTTTGTCCTGCCAAGCAAAATGTGCCCACTGGTGCAACGGTGCCATGACTATGAGGGAGGAAACCAACCACTTTCTGATTAGATTTGAGTTCAGCTGCATGGGAATCCATGCTTGATACTGTGAACCTTGTCAAGAGTTCATGGCTTGGGAGGTCCTAAATCTCAGAGGAAACCTATTGTGTTACTCATTGATTAAATGGACATGCTATTAAATGATCTCCTAAATATTCATATTTATACCCATAGATTAGTGATGTTCTCTGTCTTCACCTTATAGTTGCAGTCAGAAGTCAACATAGACACTAATAACTCATCAAAGTGCACAAGTAGAGTGGATATGGCACCAAATGGGACATCTGTATCTGCCCCATCACCTAAGAAGGGGCAGAATGAATGTAAAAGCCTGATGGCGAGAATGTGTGCCACAAACGGACATCTTCTGAACATGACACAGTCATTGTATTCACAAACTCGCTGCAGCTGTGGTCACTTGCACATGGCCAACACAAGAGTGCACCCACTTCATCACAGATAACGGAGGAATGCATAAGGCCCCACATCTCCCCTGGAGATAATGGTAGTAAATGGTTGCTTGAATGTGGAGGGGGGGTGTCATTTTCTTCAGTGATGTAGCCACTGAAAATAGCCCATGCTTTAGCAAATAGTCCCACATTCCATATATGCTGTGAAAAATTCAGTGGGTTACATCCAGGGGGAAAAAGGGGCATAAACGAGAGGCAGGGGGCTTCTTGTTAGGAATGGTGAAAATGACCAAAGTTCACAACACACATGTATGAAACTCAAGGAATTTTTAAAGTTCTTTAAAGGGTGTTTGTTGCATTTGTTGTAGTCAATGAACTTGCAGGGCTCATTGACTGTACGGAGACACTAGTGTTAGCTGGGAGTCTTCAGCGCTCACTTCATAAAGAGCAGTGGAGCTACAGGGATCCAAGGATGCTCCAGTGAGAAGTGCAGATCCAACCACTTGTCTTCTGCCTCACGTGATGATGCAGAAAAGACAAGGTTGGGGTCAACAGTGTCAAGAAATGGGTAAACGATGAGAGTGACCAGATCCCCTGCAAGCAGCATAGGCTGAAGGAATGACGGAGCCACAGTCAGGTTTGTTAGCATGGATCCTAAGACACCTGCACTCTTTCCCCACAAACAACGATCTTATTATTTCGGGACAGATGCATTACTGACATATGGATTAGATTCTACCTCCCCACCCCCATCTCCCTTTCCTTATGTTAGAGAAACATACAGCTTTTGAAAGGAAAAGGAAAAGGAAAAAGAAAAAAGAACAGCCAGGGACCAGACTGCATAGTACAGTTTTAAGCAATCTTGGAACATGATAAGGAAATCTCTGTAGTTGGCCCACCAGTCCAAATGGCAGTGGCACCCAGCCCTGTCATTATCGTTCACAGCCAAGAAAGTTAACAACAAATTAGGTGGGAGCAGACGTTTGGTTTGCCAGAGGGGACTGAAAAGAAATGGCTCCCAATGTCAAGCACTCTGATGGGTGAGGTGATGCGTCACTCCCCACAGTTTCAGCACGATTGTGCAAGAGTGACTCCATCTCTGCCCTCAAGTTATCAGAGGGATGGTGTCCAGCTGTTCCCCATCCCCACTCCAAATGGAACAGAACAGTTTCCACTAGACTGGAGGGAAGGCAACTCAGACATCAAAAGGAATGCCCAGTTGCACCGCACTCTTTAAGCAAAGCAACCTAATCGTGTGCCCATAAATCAGTCCAGTCACCAATATGTATTAGCCGCCTATGCAAATGAGGCTGGAATTGGACTGTAGGTGCTAAACTAGGTCACCTTCAAATACTACTTCCAATCTCAACAACAGGAGAACAAGATGGCTACTGTTAACTCCATTGTATAGAAGGTTAGGACCAAGACAAAGAGCCATTAAATGAGATAGTCTTGAACTTAGGAAATGGTGGAAGTCTCGCTTAAACTCAAGGGTGTACAGTTTCCATTTTTAAAAATTCTCCTTGATTTCAGCCAAGTGCTAAAGAAGATACTTGGATCCTGCCCACAGCAACTAACACATCAATTTACATTTAATCACAGTCGAATGAACAAATAAATGAACACAAATAAATGAAGAACAAATGACTGGTTCTGCCTCCAATCTTCTTACCCCACATCACCACATCTTAACATCTCCAAAATCAGAAGGCAGTTAGAGTAGATAGCCTGGCATGATACAAATGGCATCATTCTCTTTATAAAACGTTACACAATACCAAATGCAGTACATGTCATGGTACATGTCATAGCCGATCAAGTGGAAGAGAAACCACTCAAAGGCCAGAGAAATCTAAAAACAGCGAGATCAGTTTTGTATTTAAAGGAGGGTAGGAGTGGAAAGTGGCTATTTTAAGCATCTTTCTCAGAGAAGTATGAATTTCTTAAAGGTGGGGACCTAATCTTCTTTGTTTGGTTTGGTTTGAGTTCCCAAATGCCCAGCTTCAAATTATTTGAGAAAGAATGGTGGCAACCTCCTCCCATGTGAAAATATTAAACAGGAAAGGAAAGCCCTGCCCCGCCCCTCATCCCCTGGGATTCTGCCCAGCCCTGCCCCTCATCCCCTCTGCCCCTTCTCCCCTTCCCCCTCCCCACTGCATTCTGCCCAGGGGCAGAGTTTAATCCCACAGCCTTAGGAAAATCCTCAAGATGTAGAACTTTGCCTCAGTGTGAAGAATGATTACAAATCAGTCAGGCATAGGAAGTCAAGGGCTCAATCAACAATATGTTTTCTTGCTCCTGTCTTTCTAGAAAAGCTCCAGCCCCTGCTTCCACATCATAGTCATATTCATCCCTGTTCCTTGCATAACACAAGCATCATGGCTCAGGGGTTACGAGCACTGGCTGCTCTTGCAGAGGACCTAGGTTTGGTTCCCAGCACCCACATAGTGGCTCACAACCATCTGTAACTCTAATGCCTTGGGACTCAATGCCTTCTTTTGGACTCCACAGGCACCAGACACACATGTGGGTCACATACATATGTGCATGCAAAGACTCATAAAGTATATAAATTCATATATATATATATATTCTTTGGGAATATTTCGTGGTTTGAGAAATCAAGACAGGACCTTTAATATGAAGTTTCCCTCCTGTCTTTTCTTCTTCTAAATGCTACTCAAGAAGCAGAAAAATCTGAAAACAACTAGGCCATGCTTAAAGCAATGAGCGAACTCTGACATGGAACAGGGTGTTCACACAAACTCAGAGACTCTCCATGTAAATGACTTTGTAAATTTGAAGGGGAATCAGTGCCCTCGCTGTGGAGGAATCTTGCAGATACACCACAACCCAGGATCAGAACGAAGCCACCATAGAGGAGATAGAACAACGCTAGACCCATGCTGGGATCCCTGCTGAACAATGGGGTGGGGTGTGATCTGAATCCATATATGAAGGAACATCAAATAAACCCAAACCAAGAGACTGCCTATAAAGAGATCCTTTACTCTTCATAAATGTCATTGTCACGCAAGGCAAAGAAAAGGTTCCAGACTAAAGAACACCATAGATCATGCTAGCTCAATGCTATGTATGATCAAAACTGAATCTTGGATTGGAAAAAAAATCAATTCTAATTCAAGACATTATTTGAGCAACTGAAATTTCAATGTGGATTATAGAATCATTAATATTTCACCACGGTCAAATTTCTTGTTTTAAAATCAAACTATAACAAAACTCCTGAGCTTTAGAAATGGCACACTGAGGTTCTTAGGAGAGAAAGGCTGCTTCCTGCCCCATTCTCATAAGTATTCAGTAATAACACTCCGTATAATTAATACAGTATTAATATCCATGTGTTCTTATGAGTTGACATATACCATAGCAATAATATTCATAAGAGGAATCAAATTGAGCAACTCATGAGTCTTACTGTGGATGCTGGGGGAATTCATATTTCTGTAAGTTTAAAATATCTTCAAAACAAAGTAAAACAAAATACGATAAACAAAAAAATGAATTAGCTCCTCTTACAGAAGCCCCGTAGGCACATGTTAACATTATGCAGCAGTGACATTTTATTTCCTAGGCTGAAACAGACCAGCTTCCGTTAGTCACACCCGAGCTCTGAGCACACTCAGGCCTTCCTATGATCTCAGCCGAGACTGCAAGTGGACACAGTGATGGCTGGAAATAATGATCTGAGCACAGAACAATTAGCACAATAACCACAGGGAGAAAGTGACAGCCATGGCCATAGCTGCAGGACCATCTTCCACTCATAAACACACCAGCCACGAAACTCTGCCAAACTCACTCTCTGCCCTCAGGAACTGCAAGTCTTAAAATTACAAAGCAGGGCATGCAGTAGGCTGAGCAAAGTTGAAAAGGAGGCTGAAAACAAGGGTAGAGTTGTTTCTGGAAACAATTCTGGATGGAAGAAAAGGAGCCCTGGTGACTCTGGTGCTGGAATGGTTTGCACAGGGAGGGCAGCCAGCATCCTTCCCAGGATGTCTCTAAAAGAGAATACCACCTACCATCATGTTACAGCACACACAATTTCCTTTCGAGAATTTTACCACGCAAACTGTGAGAGTACGGTCTTACTCCAATCGAGCCATGGGCTGGGAGTGGTCAAGAAGGCGCAGGACAAAGGTGTGGCTGAAAAGTCTGCACTAGGAGGCTGTCATTAAGAGCCTTCCTGCCCTAAGCTACCAATCAAAGCAGGGCTGGGTATGAAGCTCAGCAGTAGGGTGCTTGCCTAAGGCCCTGTACTGTATCCCCACATCCCAATGATAAGGAATAAAGACTAAAGAAATAACCAAAATCATGTTAAGATGACCTAAGGGAAAGCCTTCTGTGAACAAGTTCTAATTCGGCTGTGGTCTAAAGCAGTATAGTCTTGGTTCTTCAAAGCCCATCAGACTTGTTTCATGGACTATATACAGAATATCTTGGCAAAAGTTCCATGTATGCATGAGAATGATACTACAGTTTTGATATGGTTTTTTTTATATATGGCAAAAAATTCATTCATATTTTTGTTCAAATCTAACATATCCCTATTGGTTTTGTGTTACATCAGTTACCGAGAAAACTAAAATCATCAAATATAAATGAATTATCTATTTCTCTGTCCTGTTTAACCAAGTTTTGCTTCATCTATTTTGAAGACCTGTTATTAAATACACACGTACACACAATATATATATATCTATATCTATATAGTGTATATCTATAGATATATAGACATATATACTATCTATATATATCTATATATAGATATATCTATAGATATAGATAGATAGATATAGATAGATAGATAGATAGATAGATAGATAGACAGATAGATAGATAGATAGTCATCATCACCATCATCAGGGTTGGGGAGATGGCCCAGTGCTGCAAAGCGCTTGTTCTTCAAGCGTGATGACCTCAGTTTGGATTATGAGCAACCACATAAAAGCCATGTGTGGTGGCCTATGTTTGTAGCCCTAGCACTGAGGGGGTGGAGACAGGTGGATCCTAGGGGCTTGGTGTCCTGCTAGTCTAGCCAAATCAATGAGCACCAGATTCAGTGAGAGACCCTGACACAAAACACTATGGTGTCAAGTGATAGAGGAAGAGAGATGAAGTCAATGTTCAGCCTACACATCCTCATACGACACCCACCCGCCCACAGATGCACATATTTAGGGCTGTTATGTCTTCTCATTGTTACTTCTTATTTTATCACTGTAAACATTGCTGTTATCACTGATCATATTCTTATAATGACCTAGCGAGGTGCGAAAATAACTACAAATCAACTTTGTTTTTGTTAAGTGTTGACATGTTTCTTTTTTTATATGCTTGTGCTTTTATATCTAAGGTGTTCTGTAACACGTAACATACAATTAGGTGCCATTGCTACTAAGTTCGACAATTTCTACCTCTTGCTTTTTATGTTTAATACATTTATACTTAGTGTAATCATCATTATGGTTGAGTTTAAGTTTACTGCCTCGCATTTTGTACTTGTTTATAGCCAGTATAGGGCTTAACTGTTTTGCTCTATCAAAGTCTGCCTGCCTTTTGTTTAATGTCAGCAAATAATCTCTCTCTCTCTCTCTCTCTCTCTCTCTCTCTCTCTCTCTCTCTCTCTCTCTCCCTCTCTCTCTCTCTCCCTCTCTCTGTAGTTGTAGAGGAAAGCTAGTTTTCTATAATTAATTCTATCTTGGCCTGATATAGAAGTAGGAAATCCATATTTTAATGGGTATCCTGGGTGATTCTGATCTCCTGCTAGAGTTTGAACCCAATGCTTTAACCCAAAGATAACAACTTTAAGGTGATATGGTCATGTAAGCTTTTAGATCAACTATAAAGCTAAAGAAGGTATTAGGAGTTTTAGGGAAATACAGAGCCTGCTCCGAGTAAAAATGTTAATATTTAATGATTGTTTTAAATATGTTTTGAATACTTGAAAAATATCTACCAGATATACTCATCCCTGAGATCATTTAGTCAGTCTTCAATTTTAAAAAGGACGCATAAAATTGGGTACCACCCACTATGGAAGACTGACAGCTCAGGATAGCAACGCCACTGTTACCTACAATGTGTACCCCATGAATTCCTTATGCACGCATAAGGCAAATACACATGTTCTAGCAATAGAGAGCTCATGTTTATCAATGCTGTCTTTGCTACTGCCCCACCTTCATCCCTCTTACACAAACACTTAACTCTCTTTGTGTTGTGTAGTATTAATGAATTGTGTCTTCCACTACTGAATTTTACTTTGTTGGACTTGGCTCATAGTTTTGACCTATTGGGACTATCTTGACTGTCGATGTATCATTTTTCAAGGTGTGTCCTTTACTCACAGTTGCATCAGTTGAAAATCTAGTAAATGTCAATTCCCATTCTCAGTTACCCAAAGGTATTATGTAGTCCCCATAACATAACCCTGTTAAGGGCTGTGCTAGCCAGTCAAGAGCTGGCCAATCAGCACTGCCTGTGTTCTTTGTAATCCCCTCTCCCCGAGAATATATAAGCACAAACTAACAAGCTTAGTACTTAGAAACCATCATTACAAAACCCCAGAGTGACAATGAACTTCAGTCGTCATGTAGATCTTGTGTAAACACCCTTGCTTCTTACTCCACTGGTAAGCTGATAATGTTGGAAGTGGAGAAGACAAAGCCACCGTTGAACAAGGTTATGAGGCCACCATTCTGTCTGGCTTTTAACCAGAAGACCCATCTCTGGCATTAATTAGCTATATGGCCTTACACTATTGAGTTTTCTCTTCTGAACCTCAATTTTCTCATTTAGACTTTCCCCTAAAATAGTCACCATCGTCCCCTGCTCTCTTCTTCAGCCTCTCACAGGGCTCCAGCCTTTGCCTTCCTCAACAAGGTCTCATTTTGCATTGGCAATGACATACTTCCACAAAAAAAATAGCTAGAGGAAACTTTTCCTCTCTCTCAACTAACTATCCTAAAGTCTACCTTAGCAGATTCTTACTTAAACTCATCCACATCACCATAGCTAAGTAGTCAGTCCTAGTTATATGATCTGATTCCCCCTCACAGCCCATCCCACGTGTGCACAGTCTTCCTTCCAGCCACACTCAGCTGCTTACAATCCCTTGAATTATTGTGTTTTCCCCTCTCATGCCTTCATTCATGCTATTCTCCCTCTCTGGACTATCTCGGCCCTTCTCCTATACTCAACTTCAACCAATTAGTTATTCAAATCTGATCTCAACCATCATGGGATCCAGGAACCCTTATCTGGTCCCTTCTGAGGCTCACAGTGCATGCTCTAGCTCAGCATTCATCGAATGTTTACAGGTGACTTATCTTTTCCTCTACCTTGTCTGTAAGCTCCTGGAAAGCTGGGCTGGGGGTTGCCACCACTGTCTGGGATGCCTCCTGGAGAATACGTGTTTGTTGAATCATTGACTAAGCCAAATACCAAGTGAATGAATGAGCCAGTCATGCCACAGGCAGCTTCCCACTTCCCACTTCCCCAGCCAGGCAAGCTGGAGTCCTCAGCATAATATCCTAAGTGGACTCAGACTCTTAGATATTGCCTCAAAGCAATTATCTAAATGTCAGACACTCCTCTCGTGGGACTCCCCAGGCCATGAGCTAGACTCCCCACCCTCTTTCTAAAAAACCCTTCCCAAAGAAGCTCAACTCAAATGGAAGAAAAACTAGGAAGTCATCTCTGCTTAACACTCATCAACTCACAACCAAGGAGAAGCCACACCCACAGATGTGCTGTCCTTGGTCCCTGGAACCCAAGAAGTCAGAGAAGCCTCCTGGAAAGACATCAACTGGAAAAATCCATCCCTGGCCAGCCCTTCGCCAGTCCTCTCCCCTGCTGAGATTGTTCATTGCTTGAAGTCTACAACTCACCACTTGTTTACATTCCTAACCCCAAGTTCAAGGGCATCTGCAATTTAATTTGAGCCATCAGTAGAGGATGGTTGTGTCTGCTGGAGTTGGAAGAGCATAAACAAACTTCTAGGCTGAACTCTGCGTGGCATTTCCTGCCCAATCTCACTCTGGTCCTATAAATACCTGCAAGACTACCTCTAGTGGGTCCAGATGGTGGCGAATTGTCCCTAAGGTGGGGAACTATCATTCAGAATGGATGGCAAAAGTGTCTGGGGTGGCTTGGTAAGGATACAGTGGGAGGAAAGAGTCATTAAAAGGGAGGGAGAGTGAGAAAGGTCAAGGAGGCTCTGAAGAGGCATAGGGGGAGAAGAGATAAATTCATCAGGTCCTGGAGGATGTGGGAAGGGCTGACACTGCTCTGGCCGGTGAGGGAGGAATGTGACAGACATTTTGTCAGGAGTTATGTTCCAACTGAATGGCCAACTGGGTCTCAACCATCACTCACCAAAAGCTGGAGGGAAAACTAAATAGTTGGGCAGTTGTGAGCTAAGAATTGGTCTTAGAATCTGTTTCTGTCACTACCATCCTTCTTACCCAAAGCATCTTTGCCTACCTAGACTCCATCCTGTTCATGACTGAGGACTCTGAGGATATACAGCCCACACTGAGTGAAGGGAACAATGAGGAACAACAGGCAGAGCTCTGGCCAGGGGACATCAGATTACCTCACACCCCATGAGAAGCCCACCTTGCACATCACCCATCCTCATTGCTCATTGGTACTTCTGAAGCACCCTGGGGATCACTTTCACAGCTTACCTCAGATCACATTTATCACCCACTATCCATCTATAGACCACCTGTGGGCATCATTGGATATAGAGATAATAAGAGCCCTGAATACTGTAAAGAGTTGTATCCCAAAGGAACAAGGCTGAGAGACCCTTCCAATAGGTCCTTCTACACTAATAACATTTTACATACACACACACACACACACACACACACACACACACACCACTCTCACCTGGATACTCAAAATCTCTTGGAGCAGCAGTCCCCAGGCTGTGCCTCTGAG